>NC_049169.1:179262406-179578579 GCF_009769625.2 Cygnus olor
GTCCCCCCCGGCCATGCCCGGTCCCCACCTGCCGCCCCGGCCCCGGGCTGCCGCCGCCGCCCCCCGGCTCTGAGGCGGCCGTGAGGCCTCCGAGAGGGCGGGGAGGGACGCCCTGACGGGGCGGTGCTGCCCTCCCGCCCGCCTCCTCCTTCTCAGCCTGGTCGGGGCTGTTTTCTGTGGAAATAAGGAAATGAATAAATAAATTTTGGGGTCTTCGGGCTCTGCCGGGCCGCTGGTGTGGGATGGGGCCAGGCCAGCGCTGGTGGTGCCCTGTGGGGTGAGGCTGCAACCACGCCACAGCCGGGACCAGTCTCGGCCTAGGCAGCAAGAGTTTAGGTGAAATAAACCAGGGTAATCCCTGCTGGAGGGATTGGCATTAATAAAATGGGATTGGTCTGAAAGCCTGACCTGCCTCTTCTCTTTGTCCCGCAGAGCGAGCAGCACGCACCGGCCCAGCAAGCTGTCAGCTGAAAGTCAGCCCTTGCTGCCGCAGCACTATTTAGGGGAAAGCAAATCAAAACAAAACCAACCCAATAAGAAAACAAAACCAACCCAATAAAGATAAGTCAATGGGGAGTGAATGTGGCGTGTTTTCTGAATTGGGGTTGGGGACACCGCTGGCGAGGCGTGTGGACACACCTCGTACAGCCAGCTGTATTGGGGCCATGCAGCGTGGTAGAAGTTGTCCCCAAAGAGCCATTATCGTATAGAGCTACAAAAGGGTCGAGACATCTGCCATCTCCGAGTCAGCTGTCTAAGCGGGCTCAGAACAAGCAAACTGCGGTTCCTAGTAGCCAGTTTGGGCTAAAAATAACACTGAAGGAAAGCTGAGCTGTATTTGTGGATCTAAAAAATTGCTGATTGCCCGTAAAAATGCAAAAAAAAAAGAGATGTGCAGCAGTTTAGGAAATTGCAAAGAGTGAGGAAGTAGAAAGGACACAGAGCGCAGATTGTGCCAGGCAGGAGTATCTGGAAGCAGTATGCAAAATGCAAAACAGAGCCGCAGCTGAAAATGTGAGCTTTCAGATGTGATGGAGTAACTGCCTGCCTTTTTCTATCAGTGTGGCATAATTCAAGCACAGATGTTGACTTGGCCAGCAAATAGTGCAGTGGATTTGGGCTGTGTAAACTTAGTTTTAGCTGCTGGCCAAGCTGCACAGTTGTCTGAACTTGGTCTTTGTGTTCTCCAATCCTGTGTGTTTAAAATTCCCAGCAATAAAATGGTGTTTTCACACCATTGTTTGTAAAAATAATTTCTACGTTTGTGAAATTTACATATTCAGGCATGGAAGAACAGGTAGTATGGTGAAAAAGGCTATAGACTTATTCCTAGTTGTGCTAGATTTCTTACTAAGGCTTCACAAAAATCAGCTAGGTAATTTGTGTTTCATTCCCATAAAGTTTTCCAAAATCCTTACATGAAAAGCATTACATAAATGCAAAATACTAAATATGTCTGAAAGCAATGCAATGCAAGAAGAGTGTGATAGACTTTCGTACCTAATTGGTGCTCTTTTTCTCCTTGATGCTCTCTTTATATGTATGTGTGAATTATCAGGAGCACTTGTATTGTCTCATACCCTTTGCTTGAGATGTGATTAAAAACCTCTCTACTTTTTGCAGATGTCACCAACACAAATATTAGAAAACTGGACAGATGCACAGTCACAGGGAAAAAGGGGAAGGAAATGCCAGCCTCTTTTTAAAGCTGGAAACTCAGCAAAAGCCAGGGTACACCAGAGTGTCATCTTGTTCTAATACCAGAACAACTTGTATTGGATTATGAAGAGGGCAAATCAAGCTATATGGTACAGTGTATTAAGCAAAATAAAGAGCTTGGTCAAAATAACGAAAGTAGGAGATAGGGAGCAGAGAAGATGGACTAAGAGCTGACACAAATGTGCTTCTATAGAGGAATTTTCCTTCTTTCTGCAGCTTGTAACAGGGGCAAGGAAATAGATGGATAGTAAACTTCAGCATTAGCCAAAAAGTGGGATCTCAGCTACAGGAGGATACAGTGGGGGGAACTGAAAGCAAATATCCATGGTGCCTCTAATACTGTTTAGTTAAATAGGTTCAAGGCATTGTTCCTGACAGGAGTTTTATACAGCACACTGTGTGAATGAAGCAGGCCTGCTTTTGAATTCTACTGTTTGAAAAATTACCATGTTTCTTAATTCTCAAGGAAAAAGCTACCTGGAATGGGTATAAGTTAAAAATATCTACTATATGTTTAGAAAAAGGAAGTATAAAATTAATACATATGAAAACAAAATAATTACAAGGGTAGGATAACTATCCCAAGCCAAACAAATCCAGGAAATTGGTGGTCAACTGACCCTCTAAGGAATTCCAGATATGCAGGCAACCACGTTAAAATATAAAACATGTCTGAGGATGCTGGTACTTTGGCAGTGGATGACAGCTTGTGACAGTGTCCCCAGCTCTCCATCCAGCTGCTGGGTGGCTGGCCATACAGCTCGCCTAGGCTAGCTACCATAGCCTTAGTTTACTGATGGATGTTACCGTACTGAAGCATATATTCATCAAAACAATGCACATCCTGCTTTCTTCAAGTGGATGTTTCTTTACAAATATATAGTAAATGCTATTACAGCCAAAGACCATAATTTCTCTGACTATACTATTTAATCATAGTAGTTTGACAGCTGTTTTGCGGGTAGAAGGGCAAAGTGAACTGAAGGTACCTTAGCCATTCCTGTTCAAGAACTCTGACTTTTACATTACCGATATTCTGCAATTGCCATCGAACGACAACTAACACACATTCATATTTTAGATGAGATTAAACCCTTCTATATGCTCCTATAGCGAGTGTAATGATTGTCCTTACAAGAGAGAATCAAATTTCTGTCCACACATCTTTTTAATCAGTGGAAGTCAGAGAGCAAAGGATTAGCAGAGCTAATCTTGGGAGGAGCAGAGTTGGACTCAAGAGGTGAAAGAAAGAATAATAAAGACCTTGCATTTTTCCTTTAAAAACAGCTTTCCAATATTGTCCATTGCAAGGCAGATGGGAAAACTTGGCATCTTGGGGAAAAGACTAATCTTTGCAGCTATGAACTGAACATCAGAAACAGTTGAAAAAACATCTCTTTTGGATGCTTTTTAATAGTAAGCTTTGTACTGATACAACTGCTGAGGCAGGGAATATACTGTGTCTTCAGAGCTATTAAAATGCCTTATGTACATGCATATATAATTAACTTCTGTTGGTTAACCTGTTGCATGGCTCAGGACATAAGAATTACTTAGGAGGACAACTAAGCCCCCTAATAATTTAAAAAAACATGATTTGCATAGTGATGTGTGAAGTAAAGCATCAGGGGAAGGGTGGATTAAGTAGAAAAAGGGAGAAGGGTGAATCACACAGGATCTCAAAGACACAGGAAATGGGGACATTTGAGAATTTACACCCTACTGTAGCAAGGCCTCTTGTTGGGGTGAGAGTCAGGCTTGCACACTGCTTGCTGATGACTGTGGCGTTTCTTGGCACGAATGTGTGACTTCACTGGGAGAACAGATATCATTAACGGCACTGTGTATCTCTGTGTCTCATTGGAATAAATACATCATGCATTTTCTCAGATGGTAAAACTGGCTTAAGAAGTTCCTGTCATTGCTGCTGCCTGTCTTGTCTCATAGCTATGTGTTCCCACATCTACTCTTGCAGTTTATTGCTCCTTCAATTGGCAGTGCCACTGTAATTCAGGCCATACATTAAAGGAAAATAAAGAAGTTAATACAGATTATTATTAAATTTCATTATTTGGCAATCCACAGCTCCACAAGCAATCAGACTAATAGAGCTGAGGGAGTGTGTGTGTGTGAGAAGAAAAAGCAGATGGGGCAACGTAGGGGGCTGGTTGCTTGTTAAACCAGCTTTGTCACAAAAGAAAATGAATCAAGTACAAATCAAATACAGATGCATCACTAGATTAATCACTAATAGAAAGATGGGTTTTCCTTTTTGATTTTGCCCAACACAGACACCGAATAGCTTACTACCAGGAAAGAACTTATCCTTCTGATGAAAATTCTGTAGCAGTTCAAATGATTTCACTTGTGTTAGATAATGCAGGAAGACATCTGAAATAAAAATGTAAAGAACTGTGTTTTGCAAATGGATAAGGTTAAAAGATTAAGCAGGATTATTCCCTGCATTTTTTTTTTTAATAGACAAGCCTGGTAGACACAGCTTCTTTTCCTCCAGTCTTTGCTGGGACGTTCAGGAAAATTATGCGAATCAAATGAAGATGTGAGGTTAGTGCACCAAATTTACGTTAATCTCTCTCCTTCATTTAAACAGAACAAAAGGAAAGGCATGGTTCTTTTTGATTCAAGTATTTAGTTCCTGACGGGTAAGTGATAAGTGCTTTGCTCCCAGCATCACAAGTTTGACTTCTGATGTCTGAACCTTGTAATTGCGGAGTTGGAGAGCTGCATTTTGAGGAAGTGACGCTTGGTCTGTTCTGGCGAGAATCAGTTCTCAGGAAACATAATGGAAGAACTGAGTATTTTCACAGGGTGCCTTACCCTATGAAGCGTTAGAGTGGCTGCTGGGAGAGGTCCACTTGTCAGTAGCAGATCCTACAAAGCTTCCATATCAATGCCAGAGAGCATTCTGTAACGTCTTCTCATGCCATTTCTTCTGCCTGCAGGGCCTCCTCTTAGAAAGTCAGTTTCTAAAATAAGTCCTGACATCTGCTGTTTGTTATGAAATTAAAAAAAAAAAAAACTTTTATAAAAGGATCATGAACAAAAATCACAGCTGAATGATGAGCAGCAGAAGCAAAAAAGTGACATCACATTATAAAATATTTTCAATAGCTTCAAGATACTTGCTTTCGCATCAGTATCTGCATGGCAGAGTACACAAAGCATGTACAATTTTAACAAAAAAGTCTTTTTTCCCTCCAAGCTTTTTGTCCTCATTGTGGATTGTGAAGTAATTACTGTTGGTACACTCCATCACAGTTAGCAATGTTGATGGAAATGCAGATGTTCACAGTTCAGTATCTTTGAAACAGTTGACTAGTCATTCGCTTACTTCTGCATTCTGTTTTTATACAGGAGTTCTGCTATTTAGATATCCACTGTCCCTTCAGCTGTAACATGAACCAGTCCATGTGCTGAGGTTATTTTATTAACTTCTGCTTTTCACTATTTGCATCAGTAGGTTGTTTAACTAAACAAATCTAGCAAAAGCAGTTGACGTTTTTCTCCAGGACAGTCATGCATTTGTTTAAATTAAACTGACTGACAAATCAGTGTGGTGTTTGTATTAGAGGCAGAGGCAAAAGTCTTGTTTTTGGCATAGTGTTCACTCACAGAGCCCCCTGGAAGTCATGAGGACTCTACTGAGACACGGCTGTCCACCCAGGCAAGCCCAATGGGAGCAACCCAGCTGAGTGCTCCTTGTGGAGTTTTCTTCTTGTAACAGAGCAGTCTAATTCATAAAATGAATATATTCTGTTAACACACTGCTCTGGTGATAGAGAACAAGAAAAATGCTATTTTAGAGAAGAAAACTTCTGAACTGTCACATGTTTGAAAGAGAGGCAATGCCTACAGCGAGAGGTAATATCTTTTCTTAGCCCAGATGATTCAATGGTGAAGAACAGGCTGGCTTTCATGAGCACAAGAAGCCCTTCATCTCATTGAGAGCAGTCTCATACAAACTCATAATGCCACTGAAATGTAATAAATACTCTGCAGAGACAGTTTTGTCCAGGCAGAATTTGTGGTGCCTCAGCTATCATCTGCCAGCCCCCAGGGACCACAGCACTGGTGTTGTATTACCACCATCACACCGTCTCGTATGCTCTAATATCACAGAAATAGTGTTGTGTGCTCACACTTCAAATGGATGAAATTTTTACTCTTAGATGCTGCAGCACAAATCCGATACCAGTGAATGAGAAAACACTCTAAACCAAAAGTGCTTGTTTTAAATTTCCTGGTATCTATCAGAGGATTTCCATTCTAGGCATAGATGAAATGCACACACGCACATATGCACATGCACTGAAATCCTATATTTGTCACTGAAGGTTGCTGGTTAAAAAAGAAACTTTGTAGTTCCAACTAGAAATGGAAAAACAGCTTGTGACCATCATTTAATTTAGTAATGATGAAGAAAGTCATATTATTGGCATGAAATAGAAGAAACAGTGAAATTCATCATCTGATATTGATACTTTCCCATATGGGGAAATTTATCAGATTATCCAAACTGGCCTAGTTATATTACTATCAAAAAATCGGAATTCCAAAAGAAGTAGTGTTTCAGGGAAGAACTACGTGACTAAACTTGTACATAAATTTTTTTTCAGCATTATTTATATTTATTTAAAATTGTATATAATAAATATATAGTATATATTATTATTTATATCATTTATTTAAAGGTTGCATGTGGTGCTTAGGGACACGTAGGGTCTAGTGGATGATATTGGTGGTGGGGGTATGTTTGGACCAGATGATCTCGAAGGTCTTTTCCAACCTTAATGATTATTTCCATTTCAGTCTGCATTATTGCCAGTGGCATCAATAATTGATAATTGGTTTATTAAGGAAACTTAATTACGTGGCAATCACTGTGCTCCACGTGTAGGATCGGTATCAGCAACCCAGCACACAATCTGAAACATTAACAAACACCTACAAATACCTCAACACTCTTTTGTGAATAATCCCCCAAAGTTCAGGCCCCCCTACAGGCAACCATAACACACCCGCCCCGTGCCAGTGGGGTGATTTCTCACATCGTCAGGTCAGGTTTGGCTGCTGTTCTCTTCCTATCCTAATCATGAATTTATCATGAATTTGTGTTTATAATTCTTTTGAAGCTGACTCTCTCTCTCTTTTCCAGAAGTAATTGCCTGGTTACTATTTAATCCAGCTGATGGCCATCTCTTAAGCAAACTTCATTATTATTAATTTCCTCCTCAGCATGACCTGCTTTGGGACAAACAACCTCTCGTTTGGTTTGGAGGATTCTGTTCTCTCACATTTTTTCCACTTTTACATGTCCCATCAGCTGCTGTTACCGACCCTATGGCACAGTGAGGGGGCTGTGTGCTTCGTTCCTGTCTTGCGGATGAGGAGCCACGCGTTCACCTAGCACTCCCATCACAGGTGCCCACTTCTGAGCCAGAATCCTAAGCCAGGCTGGTGCTCGTGCACGTCCAGGATGTGATTCAGTCCTTCCTAGGAGGAGACATCTAAAAGAGATCAGAAACTGACTCTGCAGACGTCTAAATTAGGGTCCCAGCTCCAGCCTTTAAAGAATGAATACTTTGTTTAAAACATTTTACTGAATGGGAGAGCAGAAAGCAGTCTGGCCTGGCTCATCATGGGATAAAACTAATTACAAGTGTGTCAGCTGCAGGCTTTATGCTCTCTGTCCCTCACCAAGATACCTCGTGAGCACGTCCACTCCCGAATTCATTTATACGGTGACAGTGAGTGGCCTATCTTCACCAAATTTATTTACAGCTCTGTTTTCCTCCCATTTTTCTTTGTGCAGCCTAAAGATTTCTGTAACAGCCATGTGAGGGGCTCGGGGCTGGGCCTTAAGTTGTTCTGCACGTGGTTGAGCCTGTGCCAGGGGGTTGTAAGCCAGCGCTTGTTTGCACGCTATTGTGGCTTTCCTTCGTTTCCTTGCAACGCACACAGCATCAGACCAGTTTCACATTTGGTGGCAGTGCTGCCGAAGGAAGCTGCTTTCCCAGCCCAATTCTCTCCTTTCTTCTCAACCATTTGTTCCCATCACCTCCCTGATCCACCTGTGTACCAGCACAAGAGTTTGCATGGCTAGACGTTGTTTTCCAGCCCGATCAGTTCCTTGGTCTGTTTTACCGTGTGGCTGCCCACACACCTGATTTGCCTCAGCAAAGGAATAACATGGAGATGAGGATTTGCAAGGGGAACGGGAGCTCCAAAGCCAATTAAAAAAAATAAAACAAATCAGTGTAACCGTATCTTCAGAGGCCATAAATTAATTTAAATGAATCACAACATCTTGCTAGGGAAAATTCTCAGGTGCTACCTACCTGTTGTTGAAGCTCCAGCTATACCTTCAGGATGAACTGCATGGTATTGGTCAACTCATGAACATTTGGAAAGGCTGCTGTGGAGGTCTGACCCTGAACAGCATTCAGGCTTCTCAGTCCCACTGCTTTCATTAGAGCAGTTGAGGAGGAGCTGAGACTTTTCAGTACTTCACCCGTGGTGATGATCTTTTTGGAGCTCAGATGCTAAGTCCTGGGAGCAAACTCAGTTCACTGGCTGCTTCATGTGCTTTGGAAAGGGACGTAGTTGGTGAAGCAAATGACCTTTCTGGCAGCAACACACTCGAGTAAGCAGCCCTGTGCCCTATTGTTTCAATGGCTTCTTCCATGACACAGTTTATGACTGTTGTCTTGGTATTTATGCTGTTTAAACCTATTAAATCCATTAGAAAGCTGTGCCATAACTCAAAATCATCAAAAGTCCTGTAAAAGGTAGAACACTTATTTTTATATATCACTGGCACTTTCTCTTAAATTCAGAGCTAAATGGCAGTGGATAAATATTTAGCAGCAGCAGCCCTCTGCTTTCCTCCCTTAGATGTCTTTTTCATCCTTCTTCAAATATCCGTATAATTCTGTTGCTACTTTGAGCAGGTCAGAATAAATTTCCACATGTATTTTTTCTTTCAAAAATGCCTTCTGTCAAAACAAAAGCATTTCCATGAAATCCTGGCATTTTTTGCTAACAAATTAGTTGCCTTTGTTGTAGCTGTTGTAAGGAAAAGAATGACAAGAAGCATCTCAATTTCAATTTGATAATATTGAGATAGCAAATTAGGTACTACCATACATAACAGCACATCAAATTATTTTATTTTTCTGTTACTGCATAAATGAGAATATCAGCTGTTTCTAATATCGCCAATTGAGACTGCATTACTTTTCCAAGATATTAAAACCGGCTGTTTTTTAGGTCAAGTCTGTAGCTGAAAAATTTTGCTGAAATATTATACGGGCACAGTTAAAGCGAAAAAAAGTTCCTACCGTGTGTGCAGTTTATATCAGTAAAACCAAATCCTAGCGTGCACCACCTATTTTAGATGCTAACATTTACAAAATTGTTTACATACTGACCTGAAGCAAACTAAATTTCAGAAATTCCTGCAAATCCAAAACGCTCTATTTTGATCACCTGTCATTAAAAAAGATCTTCAATGAGTCGATAGGTCCTGCTGTAATTTTTAACCTTAATTTGTTCTCCCAGAGTTAGGGAAAATGTATTTTTGACAGCTGAACAAGTGAGCTTTTGTGAAGTTTCTGGTTAAGACTCATATGGAGTGACAGATTATTTGCAAGAGCACCTCTGAGCAAAGGAGATGCCCAAATGTGCAAATTCTCACTCTTCAGCCCAATCTGATTTAACAGCTCACTGCTGTCAAAGGGAAACCATCTCCCTCAGCAATAAATAGCTATCTATCTCCTGGGTTAGGGAGTTAAACCAGCAGAGGCAAATGTCTGTGAAGACCTGTCACAGTGACAATGGGAGGAAGCATGGCCTTGAGAGGCGCAAAATGGGAGAGGTGTAGGGGAGGAAAAGTGAAAAGCATCTCCCATTTTAGTGTCCAAAGGTTTCAGACTAGCCCAGCAGTGTTATAAATTTTCACTCTGAGCATTGACGCAGTGAATCTTGCTAGATGTTATCACAATCTTTCCTAGCACTCTCCATGACTGCTTCAAGGTGCCTTTCTGGGCAGCTTTTCAAAACCACCAGCAGAAACCTGTGCTAGCAGGACTTCAGCTGGCAAAGCCCTTTAGTCCAGATAAAATCAAAGTGCCCGTAAGACGTAGGACAACTGGTTATGAGAAAGGCAGTTTCTTTCACAATACAGAGGAGACGATCCAGGTTTCTACGTAATTATTTGTCAATTAGACACCAATTTGTAAATCCACAGTGGGTGGTGGGTGGCAGAAGTTGGAGTAGTAAAATACCAGGTGTGCCCAGGTTGCCAGATGAATTTGCGTTGAAGTTGTTCACAGGTACAGACTTGTCAATG
Organism: Cygnus olor; assembly: GCF_009769625.2. Classification (NCBI taxonomy): domain Eukaryota; kingdom Metazoa; phylum Chordata; class Aves; order Anseriformes; family Anatidae; genus Cygnus; species Cygnus olor. Next base: position 179,272,497 of record NC_049169.1, read on the forward strand.
AGCTTCACTGTGTGCACACAAGTACGGAGTTTATTGTAGCTCTGCAGTGTGCTGGAAACAGAGCTTAATTGGATCCAAACTCTCATTAATAAGATCTATGCAAATGGAGAAAAGCCAAACCAAATCAACTCTTCATTTCCCAGCATCAGCCAACAGCTAGTCTTGCAATGGGTTTCATCTTATTGGGTCTGGGGAACGTATGTCAATAAAAATGTATAAGGAACATCTGATAGCTCTTCAAGGAGCAACTTAATTCAAAATATGTGTCTTGCAGCCTGGTTCTCTGCTTCGTTGCACTAGCTTAGCACATGTATAGTCCTACTGAGAAAACTAGACCTATAGGTGCTGTAGTACCGCAAAGGGAAGCCACTAAATAGGGAAGAAAGCTTTGTGAAGGAGCGCTTGAGGTTGTGATATTTTCAGAGCATCTAACATCTACAATGTGTAAATTATGATGGAGCTTGGGCTACTGGTTGTATCTAAATGGCTTGAGTAGAGTGAAGTTTTGGATAATTCTTAAAAATCAGTTCACAATTAAGGTAAATTATTGCAGTAGATAATGAAAGCTATTTACTGGGGAGGGAGAGGACATCACCTTTCTATGCAGGCCTGATAATAGCAGCACTGTTACATTTGAAATTTAGGAGTGTATTCTCTAAAATGATCTGTTAATGGCTGCTAAGAAGCTTCAAATTTTGGAATAAGCAAGGATGGAAGGAGGGACAAGTTTCCTTGCCCGTTAGAACGACTGTCATTAGATAGAGAGAAAGCAGGCAAGCTTCTGGATTTCCAGTCTTTTATCAGCTCTTAGAAATATGCTACAACATGCAGTGACTACATTAACCACAAGTGGGTTTGTGTCAATACCTTTGAATTTACAACATGGGTAGCTGTATTCGGAAAAGTCTTATTTTTATTTGGCTGCCCATCTGAACAGCTGAAAAAACAAGAGTAACAGTCATACCTTGTCAAAATTGTAAACATTAATAATTGAGTTTTGCTCTACAGAAAACTTATTGGGAACTGGAGAAAATGCTATGTTTCACTGATGGGGAAGCAAAGAGCTAGGTTTTCTGAAAGAGGCAGTGTTCTTGTATCTGGTTCTTACCGAGAAAGCTGAAGGTTTGGTGGATTCAGTTCCTTCCTCATTGGGAGAGTTCTCACACACAGGGCACGTAGCTTCGAGTGCCTCAGGCACCAGGTTCTGGGTTACTTGGATGTGCTTATGCTCAGGCTCCTTCTAGCTGAAGATGCCACATAAAACAAAAATTCATTGAAAACTCCAAAAGAGAACAAGCTGAGGCTGTAGACTAGTTGTCAGGACATTCACATGAGGGAGGGGGGACAGAGAGACAGCCCTTATTTTGAACCATGCTCAGCACAAAGTGCCTTTGCCAAGAAATCTACTCTCAGAGATGTGATGGTCTACTGTATGTAAACTTAATGACTGAAGAAAAGAGAAACACCAGACACCCTTGGTTAACTGAAGAGGCATTAATCTGACAACAAAGGATCCAGCGTTCACCAATGGATTTGGTGAAAACCAATGATAGGACCTGTTTGGTCACATCTTTCTATTTTATTTCTATTTATTTCTATTTTATCTTCTTTGTAATGGTGACCCATTAGGACAGCTGCCTCTCTTCTTACATCTTTCCCTCTCCACCTCATTCCAGTTCTGATTTTTTTTTCCTTCCTGATTATGTCTGCAGGGCTTTTGAACTGTTCTGATGTACAAACATCCTATGCTTTTTCCAAAGGAGCACTAAATTTATGTGGTGGATGGAAGTCTGCTATCCATACCATTGCTTTTCTTAGTTACTTTTCAAAACTGAAATAGTCCACAGAGCCCTCATAGAAAATCAGTGTTCTAATTTGAGGGCAGAGGTCTTGATATTTATAGATGACCCTAGATACATGACTTAGTTATGAAGAGAGAAGATATTGGGTTTTGTTATGACTTCAGTAGCCACCGAAAACTTTGAAGCTGGATGGAGCCCTGACAGGTGGCTTTGCTGCTTGAAGAGACAAGTGTGGCAGTGGTTGTCAGAAATGCAGGAGGATTGCACGGGTCACCAAACATCCCTGAAATGCACTTGAGAAACCACATACACTTCTAAATGCACGAGTGATGATGAAAAATTGTCAATAGGCAGGACTGACTAAACAGTGAAGTACTGAATCTCCAGAAATCACTTGCGTATATAGAGGTTATTCCAAATGGAAAACATAGATATCCTTTCTTGCAATCTTGCAGGCATCAAGCCAAGGTATGGTTCTGCTCTCAATGAAATCAGTGGAAATTTTTTCTCTATTTGAATACCACAAGTAAATGCAGGGTTTGTTCTTTTGCCTCAGGCATACAGCATTTGTTACATCCTCTTTTTTCCTTTTTCTATTTACTTTCTATTCTCTGTTTAAGTGATTTATATTTGTTTTCTTTCTTCCCTTTGCTTGACATTTTGATTCCTTTTTATAAAAGCTAATGACATATGGGAACATACAAAAGAGTCGCTCTGACTTCATGGGATTGGAGCCTTGGGTTACAAGCCTTGTCATGCTGAATGAAATAACTATTCTGCAGCGTGCCATCGAGGCTGGCGTTGGAGGGCAGTTTGGTAATCCCACTCATGGGCAAGGCTTCCTGCTATTTTGGTACTTTTGCAGTGGTAAACCAGCTGCAGCAGACCAGCATCTCAGCGAATTAAGTTGAAGTTGATCTATGTTGAGATAAAAGAGACCAACGCTGCATTTAGCTCTGAGGGAACCGGGAAGGACTGAGGGGGTTGTGTAGAGGTGCTGGGTTTTTACAGCTTCGGGAGTCCTGAGTGATAACAGGCCTTAGGTGTTGACCAGCCTTGCTGGGAACCTCTGTCCTGGCCCCCCAAGTTGATCTAAACCAGACTTATCACCTTGCATTTGTCCAAAGATCTCCACACCACTGGTTACCATCACCAAATCTGCTCAGCTCCCTGCTGTGTGCTGTGGGGATGTGTCCTGGGCCATGCCTGTGCAGCCTGGGCCTAGGTCAGCCCTTGCTCCTGGCTCATCCTCCCTGGTAAAACCCCATTCCTGTGGCTCCATGACAGCTACCTCAGGATGTCTTGAGTCATGGGAAAAGTGCTGTGTGCCAGACCACCCCTTCATCCAGTTCCTCCCCAGCCCCAAGGTAGCCCCCAAACCATGGCCAGCCTGCAGAGCAGGCCACAGTCCTGCCATCTTCTCTGATCCCCCCTGAGAGGCCAGTCCTAGCTCTCCCAGCCCCTCAGTGGGATCCAGGCAGGGCTTTAGTAGTCAGATGTGGTTAATCTTTATCACCTACCAGGGGTGTACATAGCAGATATGAGCAGCTCTGTGGTAGTAGTCTTCCAGGTCCTGGGGATGGCCCAACACAGAGATGTGTCGCTCCCTGTGTAGGGCACTATGATCCCCTCTTCCAGAACCATAGCACTATTTTTTATTTTGGTCTGATAAGCAGCTGGCTTTTTCCAGATGAGACCAAAACAGTTGTCACTAATGGTCATAGACATAAAAGCATAGCCCATAGGTTCCACAGGAACTAAAGGCATTGTGCAATGCTAAATTATTCGCAGTATCAACTGAGAACATGAATGAAGGAAATGATTGGGAATAATTAATAATGAAAGAACCGGCAGCAACATGGGCTTCTTGTTATGGAGGTAAATGAGCACAGAAACCCCAATCAATTCTCAGCATTGCTTAGCAGCAGTGAGATATGTGGTAATAGCTGAGCATAGAAGAAGAATGTGCTAGATTTATTGACTTGATAATTAAGGTGTTTTAGGCATTTATATCAGTGAAAGGAGGAAGTAATCTTTGAATAATAAATAATAATAATAATAATTAAATATATAGATATTTAAAATAAGATTTCCAATTACTGCTTTCCCAGGAAAAAAAAATCAAAACACACACAAAAAACAAAGGGGCAATGAGTTCTCCAGAATGTTTTCTGTTCCATTTCTTGGCAAGACCTACTTTGTACAGGTCAACTGACAGGTGATCTAATCAATCTGTGGAATAAAATGTGCTGGGATCCTGATAATAGAAAGTATGCCAGACTTTCCAGGTTTATTTAGGAAAAGTACTAACTTAATTAGAAGTCACATGGAGGGATGGAAGGCCTTGATGTTGTACCATGCTTGACCTGTTGCAGGTAATTTGGTTATAGCTGCAGAATGCCTGATGCCCAGAGGATCAGAGTGAAGTCATTAGACCATGCACATAAAAAGCATTGCACACAAGCACTGTCAAAAAGTCACAGAGATTTTCTTTGTTTCTTGTGTTGTGTTGAGGAGAGGATGGTGTTGGTTTTAGGGTAGCTCCAAGCACAATCCAGTTTCTTTCAGCATTATCAAGAAGACAGTTTATATGTCTACAGAAAAGCCAGAGGTAATTCATGCTAGAAGTAGAATAGCTATATGTAGAAGAATTCCTCTGCTTTTGCTATATTTCTTCAGTCCCCCAATTTGACAGGCTGTCTGAAATAACTTCAGTCTGTTGGTGGAAGGCAGCAGCAGTATAATATTCATTATGCCCAAGAGTTGTTGCAGGCACATCTCTAAACTAAATTTACATCCTCCTCAGCTGGGGGGACAGACGTCCCTTTTGAAGCCAGTGATGCCACCTTCTGGGAAGGGAGGGAAGAAAGAGAGGGAGATGACCATGTTAGCCGCAGATGAGATGGGTTTAAGGCATCACAGAGTGGTTGATTCTCATTTCATGCTCTGGTTGCTTTGGTGGGCACATGGCTAGGAATGCATGGTTGTGGGATCTGGCCCCATGCCATGTCTGTGCACCGACTTCCCAAAACTGGAGTTTCGAGTCTAAGAAAGAGGAAACATCTATGGAGAAATCCTCATATAGGCATCTTTGTTCATGGCAAGTGCTCTCAATTCCAGCAGCCCCTTCAGAGCAGAGCCTTCAAATATTGGTCTCCATCTGGTACTTAACTGAACAGTATTTTATTTGCTGTACTATATTTCATACCTAATGTTTTATAAGAACAACTTTTATTTTGATAAAAAATGCTGGCTTCTGTCTTTTCTAAAAGTGGACTTTGTATATTAATTTCCCCTGGAGTGGTTACTGGAATTCAGATCCTGATTGTGCTTTTGTTATTGTTATATAGCCACCTGTGCCTGGTGAGCAGATGGACAAAGCTGTGCTGGGATGCTGGAAATTGTGGAGTAGACTTATATTGTGTTTTCCATGTTAAAATGCTCTGAAATACATACAACTGGAGTATAAACCCACCTTCCTCACATTGCATGGCAGGAGGAAGATCCTAAAGGCTTTAGCAAGTTCATGAAGGCAGCACAATATCAGCAGGGACTCCAGTGAAAACTCTTTGAGTTGTTCTTATGCCACAGGACAACAAATAGCCAGAGACAGCAGCAGCCTCCCCGTCCCAGGACGTTGCCCCTGCTGCTGTAAAGAGGTTTTGCAGAGCTGGGGTTTGCTTTAGGAGTGCCCAGCAGAGGGAGGCAGAGCCCAACGCTACCGCACCGGTCCCTCACAGACGAGTGGAGCATCCCTCATGCGTGAACGAATAACTCCAGCTCCTCAACGCCCGGCCTAAAACAAAGCCGTCTCCTTCAGCTCCAGCATTTTGAGGCGAGTCCTTCTCCCTCAGAAGTAACACGTGTAAAGAAAGTGTGCGAAAGTGCCAGGGTTAGTGATGCTCCGGCATGTCTCGCAAACCAACCCGTCCTCCAAATGTAGAGATTAAACTGTGCAAGCCAAGTGGGCCAAGACCCTTGGATTATTCTTCCAAATCCAACAAGTGAAAGAGAGAGAAATGTTTGTCTAGCCACAATTTTGCCAGTCAGTATCATATCTAGACCACGCTGTCTCATGCCAGCTTATTTGCTTACACAGAAAGATCTATTCGAAACCACGTCTTCAGGATGATTGAATTCAAGCAGTGCAAGATAGGAGTAGGTGGACACAACACCTACACTTTCCAAAGCCTATTTCCACTTCAGAGAAGAGGAGGAGTTGTGAAGATGGACGTCCAGTACTAACATGGTCAGATACTGCAAGGGTAAATATACAACTCCCACAAGTAAGCAGAGGAATAATGAACCATTGTGCTGACGTTGCTGGCAGGTATGAAATGACTGAGGTAAGCTGTTTCTCCTACCTCCACCTGGCCTGGCACAGCTTACTGGTGTCAGTGCCTGTTCTCAGTCAAAGCTGCCATTCACATTTACAGTTGGGATGCTTGCAGAAAATGTGACTCCCTCCACATTCAGGATGTGTAACTTACCAAAATGCATAGGAAATTGTGTTCCAGTCACAAAAACTCATGATGTAAGCCTTATCAATACTGCATTTCATGGGAAAAATAGTTCAGGAAGAACTGAAATGGAATAAAAGAGAAATTGCAGAGGTAAATACTTTTCTGAGCCAACAACAGCATAATCAAAAATCCTGTGAGATAAGGAGAGTATTTCCCTGCCTCCTGGGGAGTTACAAGGACAGACTCAATACGTAACATTCATGTCTCCCATATTTGGTGCCTGCATTAAGCTCAAGGCTCAATAATGCACCTGGCTTCAGCAGACAGATCCAGAATTCCTTATTTAGACTTATTTGCTCCATTTTACTGTTAATGAAGAATAACAGGTACCTTGGAAGTGATAGCTAGGAGACATACGTGCAGGTGAGACCCAAAGGCAAAGAAGAATTGATAAGAAACATTCATTACAACCCCTTTCTCTAATGTAAGAATCCAACGCAGAGTTACACAGAAAATGCTTCTGACAAAGTTGTATCCAAAGAACCTTGTCTCACAGTGTCTCTTTGAGGAAGGCTTCCTCACGGGGAAAAAAAATAGAAGCAAGAAAAGAGTCAGATAAATAGATGTAGGTGGCAACTGAGGATGTTGTCTGACTAGCTGAAGAGTAAATATCCATTTTAACAAGTTAAATACAGCATCAGGGAAAGTCTGCTAACGTTTGTGTTAATGCTACTGTCCCACTCAACAGGACAAAGCAACCAAGCTCTGGGATTTGGCTGAAAAAAGGCAGAGAAAGTTTGGCTTCAGGTCAGTAATAATGCAAGGACTGCTTACACACTGTATCTCAGCCCCTTCCTTGAGTTGGATGGGGATTTAGTAAAAATAGCCAACCCTTCTTATGGGAGCTGCAAATAGAAATACAGTTTAAGTATCTGCACCAGGGCAGTGTCACTTAACTTCCTTGGGGTCAAAATAGTTAAAATCAGTATAAAAAACATGCGTGGAGCAGGCTGTGCTGTAGATCCAGCTTAGAAATTTGCCTTGGCTCAGACTCAGATGCAAAGGCAGTGGCTGCAATGACATTTTCAGGCAAATCAAAAAGTGCTCATCTTTTTTTTTTTTTTTTTTTGACAGAATCTGTGGAAATAAATCCATTAATCATTCTCAGGATCATGGAAAGTAGACAGGGAAGAAGACCAGTGCATTTATCTCTGTGTCTGTCTCATCTTCTATGACAAATTATACCCCATGCTGCACTCTGAATATTTAATCCGATCTTTGTTGAATATAAGAAATTCAGGCTGTTCCTCATGGAAGATAGTGCATAATCCAGCACTATTTTACTGCTCGTATTTAATGTAAATTATTCATTCTCTAATTTCACTTTATTACCTCTAGTTATGCCTGTTTCCACTGCTGAGAAATTAAAAAAAACATCCTGAGCTTCCGTGGAACGGTGTATGTGTAGGTATGGTACACTTACATGTTCATGTGCCCATCTAGTGGCTAACGTTTGGATGTTTCAGCTGACATTTGTGGAAATGCTGGTTTGTGTGAGATACATACATTGAGATACGTTTGGCCTAGTTTCTGCAAGCTTTGCATTTCTGTAGATCTCATTCATTCCAGCTGAAGCTGAGCAGTCAGAAGATTTGATCACAGGGGAGCTGAGGAGGGCACGAGCAGTGGTGCCTCAGTGCACTGGGGTTTGTGAGCCTGATCAAGCCCACTCTCTGCAGTGTTGCACCAAGACATCCAAGCTCCTTTCTCACAGAACTAGCCTGGATGCAGCATGGTTAATCCTTGATCTGGATAAATCACCTGGGGATGCACAAGAGCTGAGCACTTCCAGTGTTGGCTCCCAGCTAGATATGCACCTCTGTAGTTCACGCTTGTTTTCATACACAAGCTTTCATCCTCACCAATGCCTTTTGCACCACGCACTATCCAGCCAAAGCATTCAGTGAGCCCCATGGTCTTTCAGTTGTGACCTAAATGAACTGGGTTCTCTCTTCACTGGTCTGTCAAGCAGCTCCTGCCTCACCCTGCTCTTCCGGTCTGTGTCCCAACATCTGATATCAGTCTTGGTTGAATACTTCTGAGCATGGTGTTACATAAATGAGGTTTGGGGGAGAGCTGCTTCTCCTTCTTTGCCATTTCCATGGGCTGCCTCACATATGGCAAAAGGTCTCATTAGCGCCTCTGGGCACTGAAGCCTAAGATTGGCATAGTCAAAAGTGGGGTTCCCTTCCTTATGGATGCCGTGACATAGAAGCCACCAGTGCTGAATAGCCATGGGTCTTCCTGTAGGGTCTCCTTCCAAAACACTAGCAGTCTTTATCCAATTATGGGCTCAATTTAGGTGCTTATTTCCCCTTACTGAACTTAATTTCAAAGCTGTGGGAATGTTGATGAGGTAACTTTGTCCTTGCAGTCTTTATTTACCTGGGTAAAGGTATCGCCTTGCTTCCCATAAGAGCAGCATAAAGAAATAACACTCTGTGGTGCCTTATCTCACAGATTCAGCAGATGTCCAATGGTGTGTCCATGCTTGGGCATAAATTCATACAGCTGCCTATTCAGATGGTGTACCGGACAGTATTGATGACCCACAGACACGTGAACAGCCAGGTTGTGTTGAAGTAACCTGATGGGACAGCGGGTCTGTACTTCAGTGAAACAGCTCCCCCTCCACTGAGCAATGCAACAGCCTGGGTGGCTGGGCTGTAAAGTGGATTATTGAAATAATTTAAGCAAAGGAATAAAGAAAAGGTTTATTTTTAAACCCAGATCAGTTAGCTGATCGTGTTTACAGTGCAGTCCCCAAACCAGCTGCCTCGGCACAGCCGGGGGGAGTGCAGCCTGCAGTGTGTGGGGGGGAATGGAGGGGTGAAAACAGAGAACAACAACATTTTTCAACCAGATTTATCACTGGCAGAGATGTCTGCTCTGCACTGAAACCTTTAAACTCTTACCCCCTTCAACCTCGGTTATTGTGAATTTGGGGAGATTTCCCAAACAGCGCAGCACCACCAGCACCAGCCATGGCTTTCCTTTGTGGATGAGGAGCATTTTGAAGGGCAGGGAGGGAAAGGTGACCTGAGCCACTGCATTCCTGTTATTCTCAGCTGTTGCAAAGCCCTTGAGGGGGCTGCAGGGGGAAGGGAGGCAGCAGCTCACAGCAGCTGAACATTAACCACAGGAGAACCAAGATTTTTGCACTGATGATACCCAAGGGAGCTGAACAAGACCTTGAAAGCCCTATCTGTTCTCTGCATCCTGTTCTGTGCTTGGCACAAGCTGATTAAAAAAAAAAAAAAAAGATGAACAGGCCCAGAAAATCCCATATTCACATTCCTCAACTCCAGGAAAAGCAGCTCTGCTATAATTGCACCAAATGTTATTGCTCAGCCTGGCCTGGTCAGAGCACTGCAGGATGCTCTTGCAGCACAGAAGTGAAATGACTGAACAGGGAATTACAAATGACAAGAGGATCAAGCTCTGTGCACTAAATCCTGAATGCCGACGCTAAACACATTTTTCCTTAAATGGCTCTCATCTGACTTTGCTGCCTGCAGGCACAGCTTTAAGTGGGAAATGAAGATATTAGGCAAAGTCAAGGATGCAACAATGAGCCTCTCTTTCATGTGAGTGAGAATCATGTGGTTAAGCCACTCTCCTAAGTCACCCTCTCAGTAATTAAGAAACATACTTAGCCCATAATGGAGATTTAATGGATTAAAGTGATGCCTTACTACACAGTCATTTGGCTGTACGCGGCAGCTTTCATCCCAAATACTTCCAAATCTCTGGGCTCAGTCTTATTGCTGTTGCAATCAGTGCTGAAATTGTGCCTGACTCTCCATCAGGCCTGCAGAGACCTCAGGCTGCCCAGCATCACTGAGAGGACATCCTTTTGGAGGCATCCTTGCTCCCCCTGGCCCCATCAGTGCTCACTCCTCAATGAAGAGCAGTACTATCATGCCAGTCCTTTCCACAGACAGCTTACCTGCTTTGCATTCATCTGCACAAACAGCTCTTGAAGTAGGGATTAAACTAGTTTTCTGACCTCCTGGGTGGGTCCCTTAATCCTCGGACTACAGCTATGCTCGTTCTCCTATGCCCTCTGTTGCTGTCCCCTTCAAGATTTTAGTCTTTGCTGCAAAGCAGGACAGCTTCACAGGGCTAAGCAGTCTTCCCCCAGGCATGGGGGGGGAAATACAGGTTTGAACACTGCTTCTGCTCCTGTTGGAAGGAGGTCAGGCTTCAAACTCCTTCCATACTCTCTGCTTTCTTCTCCAAGGCCCATCATCCTATATACATTTCAGCAATGAGTATCACGGTGCCCAAAAGTCATTGTGGATATCACTCCAAGCTTGCAGGGGTTTTGGCATCCTTATCGTCTTCTCTGAGTTAATCCCCAAAGCACACAGTGACACGGGAGTCCATTTCAGCTGTTAGAGAATTGAACTGATTTCCACATGACTTCAAAAAATAGTTCTAAAAATTCCGCACCATAATTTAGCTTCTTTATGAATAAAAAGGAAGAAAAAGAACAAAGCAATTGATTTTTCTTTTAGGCGAAGAGGTCTAGATGTTCCTACCTTATCTGTAGCTGAGCAAGTCTGTACAAGAAAGATTTATTGTGTCATTGTCTTAAAAGAGACAGACATTATTGTTCTATATTTATAATTCTGTCTATATTTCAAATTTGTGTATAAATGATCTTTTTAAAGCTGTGGGTTAAGAAGTATGGAATTCTGCAGTGTTCACAGAAGCCCTTCTGAAAATGAGAGTAAATTAATATTAACGGCTCATTTATCCTCCTTATTATCTACCCATTTTGAATGAGACTGAACACAGAGACAAAGGAACTATGCACTAGACAGTTACTCAGGACATGCTGTGATCTTTCTTCCATTTTGCAAGTTAGCTCCCAGGGCCATGTGAAACAACCATCAACATTTCTGAAGCAGAACAGAAGTGCTCTGACCATGGACCAAGGTCTTGTCTTGTTGGGAAGGATGTAGCACCCATGAGAATAAATCCATAATTTATTCATGGTCAAGCACAGATTTCAAATGCAATTTGCTACCTGATCTGAAGGACTTATCTGCAGCAGTTTATTGTCATTAATTAAACTGTAAAGGCTTTGTTGGGTCAGCAAGCCCCTATGCAGTGATATAACCCAGTAAGAGCCAGAACATATTAATAATGGAGTTTAGTAAAGCAGAAACGGAGTAGGCAGGTGTCATTTTCGTTTACTAATCTTCCAGCAAAGTTTTTAATCAGTTAATTTATGCATTATCAATTGAATCCTTCAAAGTCTCATAGACACACGCATAGGGGCATACATTACGTCCTTGTCTACCAGCTGAATTACCAATGAATTACCAATGAATTGCCATTCCAAAATCCTAGTTTTAAAATGTCTCATACTGCCTTCATAGAAGAAATATGATTTTTATAAAGGATTTGAAAGCAGCCCTATTAATTTTCTTTTTCTGTTATTTCTTCTTCAGCTTGTTTTTCCTGATGAATTCAAGAAATATCACACATCCAGGGAACAGGGTAATTCTAAACTTAACCAGATTGCTTTGGCTTGTTTGCTGCTGCTGTCATTCATGAAAAAAACGTACTTTGATGCATGGACAGTGCCACCGAATTCAATGGAACTAGTGATTTTGAGCAACGTGATACTCCAGGGGAGCGTGGCAGACTTTACCAAGAAATTGTCTCCACTTGAGGACAGAGACAATGTCTAGCAAGACAGCACATACAGTCTCCATCTCAACTGGCAACTCCGGGCACCGCCGTAATACATATTAATAACAATTTTGTTGAAAGGTCTTATTGTAGTCTTTGATTTGCTTTGGCCCAGCCACATGAAAGGACATCCAAGTAAGAACAAAGACTCCAGGCCGTGGCCAGGGACGGAGTCAGCTAGTTAGGAGCATCTGGGGCCAAGAGCTGAGGGCCCCAGCAAAGCAGTCTGGCATCTGCAGGGCTTATGCAAAAAAAAAAAAAACAAAACAAAAAAAAAACTGTTGAAAATTGCAGAGAGAAGAGCCATAGAAATATTCAAGAACTTGAAAAAATACCTGAAAGAAAGCAAACAAGAGAGTCCTTTTTTTGGCATCTCAAAAATAAAATTAAGAGACGACAGCTTTGCACTGCATAAGTACCTTGACTGAGAGAAAATGCAGGACTCTTTTGGAGGGCAAGCCTAACGGAAATAAATGGCTGTAATTTAGCTCATTTAAACCAACAATAAAGTTTAAAAATGAGGCAGGAATTTTTATGTGAGGGTCTTTTACTATTGCAGTAAGACATGAAGGAAAGAGCTGGATGCCTCATCTCTAGGGTCTGGAAGTAAAGTCTAAAGTGTGATTTTTTTTTTTTTTTTTTTTTTTGTCTTTTGTGACTCCTAAATTATTCCAGGATTCCAAACATAAAGTTTAAAATAAATTCAAACAGGGGGTCTCTTGTGTTTTAGTTATGTGCACTAAACCATAGTTTTGTGAGTTATTTTATGGTGCAAGATCTTGTTTTGCCCACAAAGACCTTCCTGGAAACAAGAGCCATCCTGACTAAAATTTCACTGAAACAATGTTTTCATGAAAAAGTTAGACAAACTGACATGTAATATTTAAAAAATAAAATAAAATAAAAACCACTTCATTGAAAATTTCTCAGCAAGCTTTAATGAAAGAAAACTATCTCAACATCTTGGATTTTCAGTCAAGAAGCACAATGAAGCAGATTTTATCATAATTTATGTTTTGTGTGTTCTTCTGCTACCATAAATGATTATTTATGGCCTAAATAACAACTTGATGTATCACAGTGCATTTCTAAGCTATATTCAACAGCTTGCATTTTCTAAGTTGGTGGGTTGATGATTTAAGTTTGAAGTTCCTGCTAATTCTCCAGTGCATGAATGTGGAACGCCAGCTGAAGTCCTCTGCTTTCCTTCTTGCAGAATTCAGATCAGGAAGAATAAGCAGTATTTTTATTACCTTTATGAGATACAGAAAAAATAAAAAATAAAAATAAAAAATCACGCTCTTCAGAGAGAGAGGATAAAAGGAGTATGCTAAGGGGCAGGAAGGTGATGAAGTTTATTGGAAGAGGTTTTACTGGGTGACAAGCAGTGGAGGAACGTTGCTTTACAGCAGCTGCGAGGGCAAGGCTATGCAGTCTGTACAGCTGGCAGGCGACTCAAATTGCAGTCATCCATCAGCTTGTTGTGGTTTCACAGACAGGCCTTTTCCCACATGACCCAACTGATCAGCCCTACTCTATAGCTTGTCTGAAGAGATAGAAAAGGGTTCCCACCAGCCCCTGACCTCTCACGTCACGCAGGAGCCAAGCGCCAGTAATCGTAGAACAAGGGGCCTATAAGAAATGCCCAACTAAAAATACTCAAGGAACCATAGGGAATAAACAGCTGGAGTGTGATGCTGTGAATAAAAAAGCTGATGCGTGTATGGAATACATACACTTAGGGCAATGTTGTGCAGGAGCAGGAGGTTGTTCTCCCTTGAGCTGTAGTCATTTCCATACTTAGTTTGGTCTAGCAAGTAGAAGGTAAACTGGCACTCATCTCTTAGAAAAAGTTCCAGTTTTGAGGAGCAACATGTCCCTAGTTGGTTTTTTGATGCAGTGTTTGCATTTTAAGCACTTACGCAGTGCATTTTAATCCAAGTCTTTTTTTGAGCAGGGCAGTTCCAGATACACCATCATAGGTCTTTGGATATGAAACAAGAATGGGTCCGGGGAACACCATGTCAGCCAGAAGAAATGGTCAGAATGGCCCTAAATGCCATCATTGCTGGGTGTTGATAAACTATGGCCATAATGTTTCCTCCTGCATATTTCTGGTATTTCTTTGGGGAAACAGCACAGCCCTACCCTGTGCAGGCATCTTCCCAAACTCTCACCACTGTGGTGGAGCCATCTCAGTCTGCATGGCCACAGTATGCTCCTGTGCACATAGTGCCTTAGCACTATGTTATGATTATTAAATCATAACAAAAGGTTACAAATTATGTGGGCTAAAGAAAAAAAGAAGCAGAAGGAAATTTAAAATCATACTAGTTCTGCATAAATCACTTCAAATGATTTTAGTAACTGGATAAACAAGATGAGGATGATGCCAGAAGCGTAGTATAGTTGTCCTCCCTGACTAAAGGGAGGCAACCCATACATAATATGTGGTTTGATGGCTATAAATCATCAGATATAAATCACCTCTGGTGGGCTGCTCAGTGCAGAGCAGTCTTTCTGACAGCAATGTTGATAGAGTTTATCTTCACATCAGGAAAACTCCCCAGGCAACCCCTCCACAGGTCTCTCCTTCATTCTGACAACAATTAAAATAAAACAGTTCTGTTATTTTGCTCACCAAAGGAAGAGAGTCTGTGTTAAATCTTTTGTTCTGAGAATATTTGTCATAGCTTCACAATTTAATGAACTAAAAACCTTTTTCTGGTGTCTGTCAGTCCAGAGGATGATGCTGCAGGTTGGACCCGGAAGAAAATGGCGAAGCTCCCAGCACCTCCAGCCATGTGTTGGGGCATCAACATATCTGGGTTATATTGCCGTATTCTTGGCAATGCTCTCAAAAAGGCCATCACTGAACCAGAACCTGACAAAGGTGCTGCATGAGATAGCTGCGCACTTGTATCATACCCATGTAAACATACCTCAGAAGAGTCCTAGGTTCCTGGGACTGGGAAAGTCTGGAAAAATCACTGTTTCCAAAGCATTTCCTGCCTTCTGTGGGACAGGGACGTGTGGTGCATGTTTGTGGTGTGTGTGCTATGTGCAGGTACACGTGTGCAGGCAAATGGAGAGGGAGCAGGACCGGCCCTTCTAGTGCTCGGGAGCTCAACTGGCTGGTGGAGACTCTCCCCTTTCTTCTAAGGAAGGTGCCTCCACCAGAGCGAGCAGAGCATCTCCCACCACGCATTTTGGACTGCTCTAAGAAACTGGTCTCAGCGCAGGACAATGCTGCAGCCATGTCAGTATCCAGGTTTTATACAACAATTTAACATATAGCCAAAGACCAGGCTCTCTTAACTAAGCAAGGTCACCTCATTAACTCATATTTTCCCCTTATTTTACAATAGCTCCTGGAGCAATGATCAATGATCATGCACTAAAGTGCATGAAATTCCAGTATTTCTCACATTTATATCTGTGTAATAAGTATCTATTCAAATAGCTCTCTTTAGGGGTTCCCAGCCCTTTCACTGGATGAAATATAAAACTGGATGACATGACTGATTGCAAAACCATTTCAGCTAGGGGTGTTTATAATTTATGAGAGGTGCATATCTCCAGACTTGTGTACGTTTTGTGCCAGGGCTATATGCATTGTGAATTATAACAGCATTAATGCATGGTCACAAGCAAGATGGTTGATGTACTAGGTCCACTTCCTCAGAAAAGGCTGTGAAAGGTGTCAGCAGTATCACGATTAATTTAAGATTCTCATAGGACCTGAATTTCCTGTGCATTTTATTTCTCATTTTTTCTTAGGTATTTTACTGGTAGCTTGTGCTATTAGAGCTGGTATACCAGCATTAGAATCATTTATATTTCCTTTGGTTTTCATAGCACCCTGGTTGTGTATATATCATACGATATGAGCAAAACTGAGACAAAATAGGAAGAAAAACACATCCTGATGTAACAGAGTTACAGCAAGAAATATCAAAATTATAAATAGAATGAGATGTGCCCGGGGGTGGGGTGGGTTATTGTATTTTTGAGATGTGGGCTTTTATTAGGTTTGCCCTCCGATAATTTAACCTGCCCAAGGCAAAGGTCATTAATAAATACACAGGCAGGCATTACCTATGAGGTGGAGGATTATTTTTTTGGTACAGCACCAACATTAACACCAGGATGACAGATCTGTTTAATACCATGCCCAAAGGGAGAGCCAGTTTCTTTTGCTTTGACTCACTTCTGATCGGCTGACTTCAGCCTTCAGTTTGCATAGTCACAACTCTGCTGAGGGGAATGCAAATGCTTAAATGTACCTTGAGGGACAGACCACAGATCATCATCTCATCGTGAAATGACCTGGCTAGATCACCTTGTCTGCTGAGCCATTCAGGACAGCCGAAAGAAGACAGAGTCCTCTTCTCAAAGCCTTCAGAGAACCGTCACTGTAATGACTGAGTCCCTGCAATAAGAAATTGCTTTCCATTCTCCTTTATTTTCCCTCCAGCATCAATGGTTTGTGGCTTCTCCCCTACGGTCAGGTTACATGTAATCCAACATTTCCTTGCTACTGCTGCTTTGGCTCTGAGCACGACTGATCTAGCCCAAAGCCAGGGCAGGTCTGAGCTCCTCCATGGTCCTGGGCAGCCTCCATGTGGCTAATCCCTTGCCCACCGTCCCAGGAAGGTAAAACACCTCTTGGTCAGCAAATCCTTTGCATGTAATCCTCTGGTGCTGATGAACCAGAAATATCCCCGCTGATATTTTTTTATTTTATTTTTTGGTGGGGGGAGCAATCCATGATGTTGGCAGATACTGAATCATGTTTCAGCTCCTTTTGTCTGTCCATCCCAGCCAAGCACGTGGTTTGCTCGCAGAACGGACCCAGTTCTCCTTCTCCTTTCATTCATACCCCCACAGCTGCCACGGGTCTCACACCTCAAACCCTGGGGGCCCGCCAAGCCCCCTCTCCAAGGGCAGCACACATCTGGCTGGAGGCACACATCTGCCCAAAGCCCACGTCTGGCCGGTGGCACTTCCTTGTGGCGGTGTTTGTAGCCAGCAGAGCACACCCTGGCACCTCTGGGGGCATCTGGACAGCTGTGCATGTCCCAGAAGATCATTCAGCCAGCAGGACACCACAACAGACTTCATTCCTCTGCTGCAAGCAAAAGGAGAAAGCTCACTGCATCCACTGAGACATTGGCAGAGGTTAAGAGTGGGTTATATCTTAAAGATACAAATATAAGACATATTATTATATATCTCAGTGTCTTTGCTGCTGGAGCCGTATCACAGGGTGGGATTTTCCCCAATGAAAGCCAGTCATTCAAAAATAACCATGAAAATTCCTTCTGTCCCATGTTATCCTGAGTACAGGATGAACATGAAACAGAAACTTATCATTTTTAATGCAGTGATGAAACAGCACAAGGAATGTGCTGAAAATGTAAAAAGTGAATAAATTCAAATGATTTGAATTCTGACAAAGTGTCATCAGTAGCTTCTGATAACGCAAATGCTAACTTTTGAAGATGCCTCTCTGGTTACAGACTAGCAGAAAAGAAAATGGTATTTTCTTCTAACTGTCCCAGCCTCTCATATAGTGTTATGCAGTGAAGTACATTATATTGACCAATTGATTTTAAAAGCTCTTTAACAAAATTTACAAAGACTTTTTCTTGGTTTCTAAGAGTTTTAGAAATGCAGGAGAGGTTTCATTTTGGCTAAATTTAGATTCTTGACATATCAAAGTATGTTTCCATGTGATGGTTATCTCCATACGGTTGCATTATAAAAATTTAAAAGTATTTTCTAGAGCAATAGAAATAGTACAAATAAATAAATAAACAAATTCTTTATCTCATTGAATATTAGATAACAATTTTCCATTTGCATTTCTAAATTCTTCAATAATCACTTAGATGTGGTTGACAGAGGGGTATTCTCAGGAGTTTAGTGTTGTATTTCTTTCACAATGGGCCACAAGATTTTGTTCTATGAGAACCTTAAAATTAAGAGCCTTATGATATACGTACTGAATTACGTCACACGTTCATCGAGAAGTAAGTCACAAGATATGTTTCCTCTGTCATAAATACAGTTTTATCTAAAACAGTAAAGAAAAAAAAAAAGTGACTTTGTTCACATACCCAAGTACTCATCTTCACATTTTAATTTCAGCAAAGAGAAGTCCTTAGTCTAAGATGCTTTCTCTGAAAAGACATTGACTTTCAAGGCATTGTAAATTCTCCTGGGTGGCTTCAGCCTGACGGAAAGCTGGATATGGCATATTTGCATAAGACTTATTGTACATCAAGAGATTCAGAACAGCTGTTTGAACATGTTTCAGGAGTCTTGCACTAGGAAATAGGCTGAATCCTGCCCCTTTTGTGATCTCAGACCTCTCAGAATTCATTACTATGTTTCTGTTTCAGATGCACAGCTACATGGAATATTTTTCAAACATGAACCTGCTAAAAATGAATATATTAATAATATTAGCCTTCAAACTGAAGTCATTTCAGTTGCTCTGGGAATAATTGCATTAACCAATTTCAAAACACAAATAATAAGAAAAACAAAGTCTCAAAACAGATTGTTGTCAATAATGACAAAGTAAATAATGCTCTGACGCTCATTGTAGTTTCGTTGGATATGGCCTCCTGCCATGCCTTTCCAGACCCGAAATCTTCTTCCTCCTACAAGGCCCTAACTCTGCTCTTCTTGCATTTCTTTTGGCAAGCTGGGGAGGCTCATGTTAGCTCAGCTCTGCTCTGTCCCATTCCTCCTCGTGAGAGGCCTAAATGTGGGTTTGCCCTGTTGCAAGCAGTGGGGTTAGCACAGTTTTGTGAGCCTGGATCACCTCTCCTGTGAGCAGAGGCCGGGAGAGCTGGGACTGCTCAGCCTGGAGAAGAGGAGGCTCAGGGGGATCTCACCCAGGGCTGTGAATCCCCGCAGGGAGGGGGCAAAGAGGCCGCAGCCAGGCTCTTGTCAGGGGTGCCCAGCGCCAGGCCAGGGGCAGTGGGCACCAAGGGGCAGGCAGGAGGCTCCCTCTGAGCACCAGGCAGCACTTGTGTGCTGGGCGGGCGGCTGAGCACTGGCCCAGGCTGCCCAGAGAGGCTGTGGGGTCTCCTCCTGGGAGAGCAGCACAAGGCGCCTGGACGGGGTCCTGGGCACCCTGTGCTGGGGGACCCTGCTGGAGATGACTCCAGAGCTCCCTGCCAGCCTCAGCCATGCCGTCACTCTGTGAAATGTTACCACAGCCTCCCTCATCCCCCGCACTTCCCAGCCACCGCCCCTTCTCCTTACCCTGGAGCCATAACTCCTTGCCCAGCCATGATGTCCAGCCATCTCTTGCCTCTCCACCAGCACCTTTTCCAAATTACCGTTTCCATCCCTAGACCTTTGTTCAAAATGTCATTTCTATGAGATTGGTAGTTTCCCATCAGAAGGGCTTAAAGGAGAAGAGGAGTTGGGTGAATTTCTCTGGCAGGATGCACATGGCCCAAAGCCAGCAGACGCCGATGTGGGACCTCAGCCACCCCAAAGGCGGCTGGCCAAAAAGGAGCTCGCTTCCTATGTAGTGCTGCGTGCTGAACTGCAGGAATTCAACTGCTTGCCACTGCCTGAACAAATCCCAAAATAAAAAGAGAAGCTGGGCTTTTTTAGTATGCTTATGCAAGTATAGGATGGCACTTGGTACGCAGTTGAGCTCTTTGCTATGTGTAGTGGGCTTCCTTGTGTGCGAGAAGATTTTTTTCTCACAGAAAAAAAATTAAAAAAGATATCAGTAAAATGCTATTTCTAAACAAAGCTTGGCATGGGATTCAGGATAAAGTACAGTGCTGCTCTTAATCTTTTTTCCAAAAGAATGGATTTCAAATTAATGACCCCTGAAACACATTTATTGGCTCCACTGGAACAACAAAAGCCTTCCTTTGATTTCCTTTAGCTGTGGGCAAGAGACAGGTTGTGCAGCACAGGTTACTTCTGCCTTGCCACTTGAAAGACAATTCTGTGATTCACAGGAGAGTATTTACATGATTTTCCCAACTTAGAAAATACACTTTGGGCTGCAGGGACAGGAAGCAAGTATTGCAAATATTTTAGCAGAGGCTGTGGCTTGTTGGCATTGCTACAGGCATAGGTCCGTCTACAGGCGAGGGCTGTGCTGCTTTCAGGATGACTTTGCCTTGCTGTTGACATGTGACTTGTTCGACCAAGCCAAAGTGTGATAAGACTCGCAACGTGATTTAGCAGTGCAGGAAGAGGGAAAACAATGACTGTTTTTGAGAGTGTCAGGAAAAGAAATCCCTTTTTTTTTTTTTTTTAATTGTTTTCCCAAGTAACTCAAGCTTGAAAAAAAAAAAAAAGAGCTTGTTCTCAGTGTGAATTTTTCCTGTGGGTAATTAACTGGACATACATAAAACTGGGTCAGTAGTTCCCACCCTTTCCAACTCGTGTTTGCAGTTACTGGATGGCTGCCAAACTTTTCACCACCCCTCATTACCTTCGAGCGGAAGAACTGTGGCAAATCAGGCCCGTGCAGCCCTGTCACCTCCAGCAGCAGCCGTGCGACAAACACAACTGTCCCAGCGACTCTTTGGATGGTTTTGACTGATCTGCAGTTGCTGAGACATGACTGGAAGCTTCACCTCCGGTCTTCGTGTCTGTCAGAGTGATTTAAAAAATTAGATATTCAAAGCTATGAATGTTGAATGATGGGTGTTTACAGAAAACAGCGAAGGGTTAGGACAAAACTTCATCTCCTTTTGCTGACAGATTTTGTCTCTCAGTGACCTTGGCGTGCACTGCTGGAGCATTGTGAGAATGCTACACGCTACTGCAGTTCAGGGACATCTTGCTAATATTTCTCTGGACACAAAGAGTAGGTTTTCTACCGATCACTGGCCATATGTGTTGCCAGCTGATGTTGTAGTCATTCCTCTTAAAACTCTTTGGACTCATTGTACCCTGGGAAAGACGGGCACCATTCACAAAGAAAAAACACTTGCCAAGGGATGAAGTTGGCCCAGCAACAGTGTTCTTGCAAAAATAAGTCATTAGAGTATATGTCAATGCAAATATGTATGTATCTGTCTAATGAAGAGAAATATCTATAGCTAGTAACAGCATTGGAGGATAATAGTAGATATATCACAGCCTATACATCTGAATTTTGTAACAATTCTCCCTGATTAAAAAAAAAAAAAGTATTAGGGCAAAAAAAAATGCAATTTGGGAAACATAGTTTCAGTCCATCTCTTGAATCAGTTCATCCATCAGTGGTACACCATTCCCCTGTGTGCTTTCTGTTCTGAGTCATTCAGTGAGGTCACCCAAGTGAGACTATGCACCCATATTGTATCTTCCACAACATGAAACAACCCTGTTGAGACAAATAAAATTTCCCTTTTTAAAACCTCCCCTATGTATTTTTCCCAGTTTTGGCAGCCCACATGCGTTCACCTGTAGAGGACCAGTCCCTTGTCTTGCACATGCCATTGGCTTCATCTACAGGGAAAAGTTGGATTCGCATTGCTACCCAACACAATGCATCACTCCCATGCCAGTATTGGGTTCATGGCTCTTCAGACAAACACAGAGCTTCCTATTAACCTTTGAAGTCATGATCTGGAACATAATACTGGCAGCAAAAGACAGGCAGCGAAAGACAGGATTTGGGAAACAAGACCAAGGGCCACAGGCACCCTGCTCTTCTGTTCAACCAGTAGGTCACTTCCTATTAACAGCAGAGTTACCTCCTACAGGCAAAGCCATAAATCATGCAACTCAGCAGCTGCCAAGTTGAGAAAGCCATGTCTGAATTCAGAAATTCAGTCTCCTGATAAGCCACCTATTGCTCTATGCTTTTTTTTTTTTTTCCTCCCCAGCCCAGCTCATAAAAATAACGTCCTGGATGATCAAAGCTCTACTTTGATCTGCAAGCCTTTTCCTTTGTCTTCAGGCATCAACCTCAAACACCTCAAGGACATCCACTAATGGGTCTGAAATTAGCCTGTCCTGTGCTGTGCTGAGCAGAGCTAGGTGGACAAGAACGAGCAGCCCTCCAGCCAGTTTGAACACGAGCATGCTGGCCAGTTTTTCATTTGCCTTAACCACAGCAAGGGTTCCCAGGTGTTGCAAGGCATCCTCTCTCTGACTTGGCCTATCTGAAAGAGAACCATTTATTCCAGGATTTTATCAGCTGCCTTCACTTCAGTCCTGACTGAAAACTCCAGGTGATGTTGTAGGAAATGGATTTAGCAGCTCTCTGTCCAGAAAATCTTGGAGAGCCCTACTTCATTAGGACCAAAATCACTTCAGGCTTTCTTTTCCAAGAGCAACCTTGATAGTAGTCATGCACAGATTTCTGCTAACCCTCAGCTCGTTCTGATGGAGAAAGCCTGGACTTTGACTAATGTATAATGCGGGGCAGTACGTACCCCTGCCGGCAGTACAGATGCTCTGGGAATGCCGTGTCTGCCTTAGCTACTCCTTTTGCTGTCCTGTTAGCATGGCACATGGTGATAGGAAAGACCTCTTTCTAGGAACCAGCCTGACGTTGCCTGCTCGGGATAACTAAGATTTGTAGCTACCTGAATCTGAGCTCTCTTTTGCATATGGGTGCCTGCTGCTAAGCCTGAGGCACACCGTGAGTGTGCATGCACGAGGTGTGAGGAAGCACACCAGGTTTTTCTGGCCTGGCCCCCTCGATGTGTTTTCTGGTTTGCTAAAAACTATGGGGCTGTGCTGCAACCTGTCACCACCCCAGTGTCTCCCTGTGGTAGCCTGAAGAAGACATGGTGCTTACAGAGAACTGAACTGGGGAGATATCAAAGGTAAGAGGGCTGTTCTATAGAAATGACTGGGTCAAGGGATGAACCTAAACAAAGTGAGATTTTCACACTATTTAATGCTGTAAGTAATATTTAATGCAGACTTTTAGCTGTGTAGAAGAAAAGTAGAGGGATGGAGAGCTGTATGACTGATAAATTCCCGGACTTGCAACCTTAATGAATTTGAGAACTTAATTATTAAGAATCAAAACTGAATCTCAGAGGTAAACAAGAACTAGAATTCTGTGTCTATATTTATTTATTTATTTATTTATTTATAGTGCACAGGCTAAAAAAAATGCCACCTGGAATCTTAGAGACTCTGAAACATCCTGAACTTTCATAAAGAAGTGACTATCAGGCAGATCCCATGCTACCTGTAGTTTCCAACAGATCAAGGTCAAGATGGTAAATGGGAAAGAGATGCTCTAGGTCAGAGTTTAGGTCAAAAGCTAAAGTCAAAGTCAAACACCACATCTTTTTGGTGCAGACACATACATATTGCAATGCACTGCAGGGAAGCAACCGGACATTCACAGTTAATATTAACTCACAAAATCTAGCAGGTCTCCAGCTCTCCAGGTCTCCCTGTGTCCATGGCTTGCTCAGTACCAGTGAGTCGTGTTTCAAACACAATGACCTGTAGCATTCAGGCACAAAGATCTGTGGCATATCATCAGGCCTCTGTCACTAAGGTTTACGT
Organism: Cygnus olor; assembly: GCF_009769625.2. NCBI lineage: Eukaryota > Metazoa > Chordata > Aves > Anseriformes > Anatidae > Cygnus > Cygnus olor. The sequence goes on from NC_049169.1 coordinate 179,296,042, forward strand.
TGCCTTCTTGCTTTGCCCCCAGATGTTAGGGGGGACACCAACGGAAGAGTTCTACTGGGAAGTGAAAAGCCCAGGCTAAACACAGAACTCAAACAGGTGCAGTATTCTTGCTAGGTTTACAAGCAAGTTATTTGACTCTTTCATGGATTAAATATTCTGTTTACTGACCAATTACTGACCCAATGGGTATAGGTGCAATTCTTGTACCAGCTCTCATTTAACGCTTAGAGAGGAAATTAACTTAAAATTGGAGATTCGTGAATCCAATGGATAAAAAAAAAAAAATAGGATCATGTAACACATACATATACACACATATATAAACAGGTCCAATTTTGTTGGGTCATATATATAAGCATATATGTACATATATATATTTGTGTATATATGTGTGTGTATGTGTACGTACCTGTGTATGCATGGAGGAGTGTATATGTATTTTTTATGCTCATGCTGTTGAGTAGCAGCTGGTGAGGGAATGCAGGGTGGGATGCTGGAGAAGCAGAGCTGTGGGGTTGGTGGAGAGCCCTGCTAATGAATCCAGACCACTCCTGGTTGGGCTCCAGCTATAAATGCAAGTGATGGGTGAAAGCCCCATCTGTTTGATGTGTCCTCCAAGGCATGTCATGAGTTACAACATCTGAAGTGCACACGCAGATGTGGCCATCAGAGCTGGGCCTCCCAGACATCCTTTCCAGCCAGTGGAGAGAAATGGGCACTGTGATGGCACAACTCCTGACCCGTCGTAGGATGGGATGACGCACTCCCTGAGAGCGTGTGGTTCTCTCCACTGAATAAACAGGAAGCGAGGGTGACTAGCTCAAGCGGTGACTAGTTACGTGTACTTCGGATTTGTCTGCCTTTAATCAGATGGTGGAGAAGTCTGTGGTGGTGTCTAAACATCCACAGGCTTTCTGCAGAGACCTATCTTGAGAGAACAGCTGGAGCAGAGCATTATCATTTGGGGGTGCGCGGCAGATAATTATTTCATGTTTGCATGCACAGAGCTACATCATTTTCACCAGAAATCAAGTGTTTGATATTTAATTTTATTCCTCGTTCGTATGCATAATCCACTGGTAGACAGGCTCTTCTAATCCTCTTGTCAGTCGGGCTTTGTGGGGTTTATGTTCTCTGAGATGACATATCCTAGCAACACCAGAATTAAGCTGGCTGCAGCAAAATGGGAAAGCTGCAGGAATGTCTAAGATACACAGCTGCTCTCAGTGAAGTTTTAAAACAGCTCGGTGGCCCTGAGATGCATCCCAGAAGCAGTGGCATGAATCAAACGTGGTGTAGACCGTTTCTGACAGTCACATTTTCCTATCCAAAAAAATCCCCTTTGATGTTATGCTGGTTGGCAGAGGTGCCGTAAAATAGGTACCCAGGCAGCTCTCAAAGTCAGAGTGAGGGCATGTGAGGAGCTAACAGGGAGAGATGGCACTCTTTCTGTTTTTCCTAAGGCAAATAAATGCTTCACTCTCCCGTGCTGATACCTGGGGGTCTCTTGGCATGTGAGCTCACAAGGGAAGTTCTCATTTCAATAACAACATTTTTCTCCATTTTTTTTTCTTTTCCTGTTTTACATTGAAGCAGAATTATCTAAAAAGGGAAAACCAAGCTGAGCCCTGCTGCAAAAGCTGTATCTGATATGATGCAGCAGCAGGGGCAGCACTTTGATCTACAGTATCCTTGGATTAGATTTTGCATATGTTCCTGCGTGATGCTGAACAACATCAGTGAAGAATAATGCCCATAAAAGTTTCCTTATTTATAAACAAACAACAACAAAGAAAACAGAAAAAAAAAAAACCAACAAACAACAGCAACAACAACAACAAAGAAAACAAACAGAAGAAAAAGCTTTTTTCAAGCAATGCTGAAGAATTGCTGTTGGACAGCAGCTCAGAGGGATGGATACCTTTTTCAGAGCCTTCTGAAAAAGGGGCCCTGTTTTACCTTTATCTCATGAGCTTCTAGGAGGACAAACTTCCATCCTACCACAATCAGTTTAAAATCTCCTTTTCCACTGCAGCCCAAACTCCTTTATCTCACCCATTTTGCAAACAGACCACATACCTGAGCTACGTTCTTTACTGCCAGCCCACTTTTAAAGAAAGGCAAGCAGAACTGCACACTTCCAGATGTGACTTTCGGGTCACTGCTCCTGCCCAGGCATCCCTCAAAATATGTGCACCCCAGTCACAGTCGCCTGGTGCCTCTCTTCTTTTGCATATTACGAGCCCTCCTCATTCCCAGGGCTGATCGAAGTTCATCAGATCACTATAGCCATTCTTCAGCATGTCATTAACTCCCAATCTTCAGTATGTCTATAAATATACTAATACCATCAATTTTCTTGATATATATATTTGCAGTAATAAAAGACCACACTTACAGCACATATTCAGCACTTACAGTATCATCCTGATCAACAGTGTATAAAAATAATTGATGTAATCACCCTAAATTACTTGTTCATTATCAGAAATCTTTATTGTTACTAAATTTAAGTTTCTTCAGCTTGCTTGTTGATCACAATCATCACACCGTTTGGCATTTTGCCGCTACTGGGAAGATTTTATTCTTTTTTTATCTTTAAAAGGGCTTTGAGCAACCTGGTCTAGGGAAGAAAATCCCCGCCCATGGCAGGAGGATGGATTGGATGATCTATACAGGTCCTTTCCAACCCAAACCATTCTATGGTTCTATGATTTTAAAAGCTGTTATATAATAAGTCTTGAAAATGCAAATCTATTCAGCCCTAGAGGCTCAGCAATCAGAAGGCAAACTGCAAGAACCTTCAATTTATTCAAAAACAAAAACAAAAAGTAAACAAAGGAAAACTTTTCATGGTTTTCAAGCTATCTTCCTACTACTCAAGGATCTGATATATGTGGTTGGAAATCTTGAGCTTGATGATGTTGCTAAACTCAAAATGCTTCTCAGGAGTAGAAACCTTCTCAGGCTGTCCTTCACTGAGATCCTGCCTGCTCCATGCCGGGCGATGTATTATTATTATTTTTAAGAAGTGTCACAACTCCCTGTGAAAGCATCATGCTTTCCTCTTTTTGCTCATGCTTGCACTGCTTCTAACCTCCCATTTATTTCTGCTTTTGCTTTCTTTTTTTTTTCAGCTGTTTGCTTGGACTTCCCCCTCGTCCCTAGGATGTAGCTGCAAAGAAACGTCTGGTTGCAGAATTACTCTAAGGCAGCCCAAAAGGGGAAGGGATGCTGCCAGCCTAGAGATCCCCAGGGAGATGTTGTGGGACTGTGGGAAAACCCCAGCACCTTTACCAGCTTCTTCTTCCCCTCTGCCTGATGCTGCTGCATCTGCTGCCTCCTCGTCTTCTTCAGCTGTTTGCACTGTCACCTACTCCACTGGCCCTTAGGGATGAGGTGGACAACCCCTCCTGGCCCCATCAGGGTGCTGGAGGGGGGTGAGGTGCTGGGGAGAAGGGCGTTGATGTCCTCCTGGAAGGCAGTGCTGGGGCAGATGTTCTTCTGTTGGTTATCAGGAGCATCCCATCTCCTGCACAGCCTTGGTTGCCTTCCTGTTCCCATCTCTGCCGTGCCACCACTCCTCTTCCTTGCTGCCAGCCTTTCATTTCCTACTCCTGCTCCATGACAGTACTAAAAGCAAAGGCGTAGAAGGACAGGAGGATAGATGTAGGCAACCAACGCAACCAACCTCCTGTAAATATTTGTCTTAGCAAAGGGAGTGGCTTTGGCCATATCAAGGTCCTTTTCTGTAACCAGTCAAACTGCACGGGCAAATAGTAGGAGGTGGGAAGAGGCGCTACAAATTCTCCTGACCTCAGTGCTCTGAGAATTATAATTTGATAGACTCTGAAAATAAGTGCCATGGCACTGCACTGGCTTTGGAAAGCCTTTGTTACAAGTTTTACAGCGGTGTTCCTGCCAGCATAAGCTTATCACCAAAATGCTGCTTTCCTCGGATTTTCTGCTTTTCAAAGGAGGGTGAGAATGTCCTGCTGTGAGTGGGAGTGTGCATGAAAAACCCAAGATGACTTCCTGAAATGAGATTTTAGGACAAAGCCAGACCTGACTAATGATAACAGGGAAGTTGTCTTCTTAGCATGAGGTGTCCACAACTAAACACCTTAGAAAGCCAAGGCAAAGGTAGTGTTGTGGTGACAGTGTTTAAAAGCACATCCATCCCCACCACTCCAGACAAAGTCTAGTTCTAATAAATTTGAGCAGCAGTCGGCATTAAGGGAGGTTGAGAATGCACATTCATCTTTTGTGTGAATGAGCCCACTGCTATTTCCACTTCAGTGCTTGAAAAACATCTGAATTGCTCCCTGCTATATTCAGTGTGGTACCCTGGAGATGTTAAAAAGACATATGATAAATGCCTCCATTGCCCATAATGGCAATGAAAAACATTTGATCATCTCTGAAAACATCCATCTGAGATGAACTGCTGTCCTCTTCAAAAGAGGGAGATTCAAAAGTAGCTGGTCATCCTCGTGGGTCTTACAGCCAGCTGGAAGGAAGAGCAAGAGATCATTTTGATGCTGATTCTTCCCTGTACAAGATGAGCTCCACCGTGGAAATCTCGGGAGAGGTGTCTGCTTCATAGCCTGGAGATTTGATACTCACCATACAGGGCTGATAAATCTCTTCAAAACGAGAAGCCCTCTTTTGGATGGGTACAAATTCCAAATTCCAAAATACAAAACCAATAATTTGGTTTGAATGGTGAATGTTCAGTGCTGTAAGTCTGACAGACCAGATTGGCTCCTGGTCCTGGTAGCTGATAAAAAGACTCTTGTGGGGACTGAGGATATATTGGACTGTGGTCCACGGCACTGCTCTTTTGCCTTCAGCTCAGTCCCTCAGCTCTGCCTGGGGGTGCCAGCTCTGAACAGTCCTACCTGTTTCATCCAGATATGGCAGGTCTTGTATATTTGGGTAAGACTCTACCTCATTTGTATTGTGCTAGTTTTTCTTTCCAATGGCTTTTCCTGAAAGGCAGGTTGTCATTTAGCTGCTGATGCCACACCAGGAGGAGCCTCAATTCACTGGTAGGAATTCTTCTGCCTGGGTATCAAGCAGAGTACTTTGAAATCTCTGGAATTCAGGTACCAGTCAACTAGACAGTTATTTTCTAACTAAAATGTTTAAAAGGAGCTAAAATATCATCTCTCTCTGCACTGCGGATCTATTTAATATTCCTCCCTTATCTGCAAGCAGAACTTCTACTGACATTAATTAGGACTTTACATGCAAAACCCAGTAAATAGCAGAGTCATCAACACAAGCCAAAGAGGGATACAAAGAAATATCAAACACGAGAGGAAAACCTTGCATGGTAGGCACCCATGATTTAGGGTCACCACTGAAAACATTTGGTTTGATCTTTCTGTGTTTTGCTTTCTTCCTGTGACTACGTTTACAGCATTGTATGGATAAATTCATTTAAATTCAATAGAAAGCCAGGTTCATTCAGATATGATAGAGCACCATATCATAGCTTGTGAACATGTACAGAAGCTTATCTTAATAGAAGGTCCCAACAGATGGCAGTTTTGAATGCATGCCTGGCACTCAAAAGAGCATCCCACGTGGTTTTGCTCGCCTTGACTCACGGTCTAGTCAAGTATGCACAGAGATGGGGAAAGATGTCAGGTCATGATAGCGTGCATCACGCACCCTACCGCACAACGGGGATGACTCTGTGTGTATAAATAGCAGGAAAACATGAATCCACTTGTGAGCGAATGAATCAGGAGCTCTGTGCAAGGGTGGGGGGAAGCAGCCATGCTCTATGCACCGTGGGGACTGCCCCTGGGATCCCTGAGCTGCACAGAAGAGCTTTTGAGGCACCGGTGGGTTCAGGGAGGCAGCTCTGAAATAACTGGCTGGGGAACGCTTCATCAGAAGATGGTAAGTGACATCCTGGTAGGTGCATTAGGGGGGAGCACTAAAAGCCCTTCTCTAAAAGTCAGTCCTTGCCTCCTCTCTTGTCCTGAAATGGACTGGTGTTCCAGCCTGGGTATTCCAGTGCTACTTTTTGAAACACCATGTCCTACCCTGAGATGGAGAAGTCGTGGTAATGCAGCTATGACTATTTGCAATGCACACTTCACTCTGGTTGATTGAACAGGTCATTTTGTCCTCGTCCCTTTTGGTGGCAGAGCTGTGCTGCTGGGGGATGACACCTGCAGAGCTGATCCTTTCTGACAAATGAGCAGTACCGTAGTCACAGCGGCCTGTCTCCGAGAAGAGACAATTGCCTGGAAGCCTTCCAGCCTCTCCTCCATCCCAGCAGCCTGCACAGCCCGAATCTGATCAGGGAAGCAGGTTTTGCAACTATAGGGCAGTGAAGACGTGCTTGGAGTTCTGGTGTTTTTGTCCAAGAAACCCCATGATTGCTAACAAGTCCATCCTGCTTTATTTGTGGTGAAAAAAAGAAAAAAAAAAAAAAAAAGGAAAAAGAAGAAGAGGAAGAGAAAGCCAACAATTTTTTGTCTCTGTTGGTTTCATAAGACTAGTCCCATGCCCTCAGGGGTGAAGGAAGCACCTTTTTTCTGGGATGAGAGGGCAGGTGGGAATGTTCTTCAGAGGGATGATCAGACTCAAGATTTCCCTAACCAGACCAGTCTGGTTCATCCCGGGCTAGATAGAGGTTTGCTTTGAAATGGGTTGGAAAGCTATGGAAAATTCCCATTTTCCAGAGGGAAAACACCCGTCGGCTTCAAACAGAGTTTTGCTTAAATGTAGCCACAAGGATACAGTCCAAAGTAAATGAAAGCTGTATGCAAAAGAACCGCATAGCAGCTAGAATGGCTTTCTCCTACCCTGCTATAGAGGCAGCAACTGCCCAGACCCATGGTTTGCCTGCTTATGTGACAGGTCACGATGGAGGATCTGCTGCGATCATCAGATCATCGTGCTTCTGGTGGGAATGCAGCAAAACTGGAAGAGCCAGATCAAAATCAGCCAGTGCCTCCGGGAGCATACAGCAGGGGAGAGGTGGCTTGGGATAGGAGCAGGGAAGTGCCTTGATTTCATTGCCTGCCCCGAGGGCAAACCTGGCCTCTGTGCTGCTGATATCTCAGCTCTGAGCTGCACCAGCCTGGGCTGGTTGCGTGCAGGTGTTCACCGTGATGAAGGACTGATGGGGTGCTCCACCCCACTGGACCCAGTGCCCTGCCCAAATGGGATGGAGCACAGCCACGGGGCTGGGTCTCTTCGGTCACATCCCCGCCCCTCACCATGGGGTATCCGTGGTGTCCAACTGAGTACAGGCCCCACACCATTGCCTCAGTGAAGACCCCAGTTCTTCCCATCTATTCCCAGCTGTGAAAGTCACCTTTTCTACCCAATCCATGGGCAGCTAGTGCTCAGTGGAGGGGGAGATAAAATGCTTTTATAGCTCTGAGGATCATTGAGGATCATTTAGTGATGATATATGTTTGGCCCTGCTGGATGAAAGACCCTCTCCTCAGCTTTCTGCTGTCCTCCTGACCATGGTGGGGACAAGAGCTGCCCCAACCTCCTTATTTTCTCCTGCCATGGGCTGGGCACAAGGAGGGAGGGAAGAAAGCCCACAGGAGCAAATCTTCTTCCCTGTCCCTTCATGTGCACTCCTCACTGCTCCCTTTCCCCTTTATCACTTGGTTTGGGAAGGAGAGGAGCTAGAAACCCCTGTTAGATTCTTCCTCCAGCTTGATAGGGGGAGCAGCTGGCTCTGAGGTTGTGGTTGTCCTCTCCTCCCTCATCCAGCCCTGGGAGGGTGCAGAGCTGAGGCAATGAGCTGGGTGAAGGTGGGTCAGCAGGAGGTAGTCTTCAACGGGGACAAAATCCTTGTGGATCCAGAGAGCAGAGATGATACTGGGAAATGTGCTGGGTGACTGGGAAAACAAGCTCCCTTTGGGCTTCACATCAATTCTTTACTGGGCTCTTGAAATTAATGACCAGTTGGAAGAGTGAGCCAATGTGGCAATGTATCTTATTTCTCATGTACAAGTGACCCTCACTAGATGTGGTAGCCTTAACATGCAAAGGTAAGAGCTTTTCCTGCAATTTCATCCAAGACATTGCTCAAGAGAGGCGATGTAAATGTAAGGTGGGAAGGGATAACCTGGGAAGGGAGTGACAAAAGACGCCCTCAAAAGGACAAAAAACAGGCTGTCAGCAAGTGCTCAAAACACAACCAGCTCTCACTAGGCATTGGTAATCGCAGAAGGGACAAAACCCAGCAAGATAAACTGAAAATGGCAAAGGGATGGTGGTGTGGGGTTGGTGGCACCTTCCTAATGGGCAGCAGGTATAAGGAGGCTGTTTCAGGATGTATTTAATGTTCTTACCATGATGAGCACTCGCCCCATATGCAAGTGGGGAAACCTTGAATCTCTGTCTACCCTGCTTGACAGAGCTTAAAAGGACAGTGAAAGCTAGAGAGAGAGAAAAAAAACTGGGACAAGACAGATGGCAGCATATAAAATGAGATGATCTGTGCCTTAGAAGTGCCTTATTTTCTCCTTTGCTTATAGAGGTGCCAATTCAGGTATAGACATCTCTCTATGAAGATCTCAAATTAGGCAACAAGGATTTGTCCCAGGTCTTTCCCATGCTCCCTGTCACAGAAGTGGATGTGGTGCTGGTCGTGCACCAAAGACCCACCAAAAGCTTCTGCCTTGCCTTCAGCAGGGTCGTAGGCTTCTGGCTGCTGCTGTGTCCCTGCCATCGCTGGACAGATGGTTTGGTTGCTTGTGCATTCACCCCCAATCCCCTTTCAGGTGAAGTGTGTTGGGCTTCAATAGGAAAGACCTATTTATCGTATTTTTTTTTTAAAGTGAATACAGCTTGTTTTGGCTGAATTGTGTTAGGGAACAATGTCATGGGCAGCTCATCCATGTGCAGAGTGCCCCAGGCAGAGAAAGTAGGGAGCAAGTGCCACGGGGAGGGTGATCACTAGTCTAATACGGGCCAATAAATCCACTTGGCCAGGTTTTAAGGAAAGTGGCATCTCTGATATGTGTAGTGTGGAAGGCTACCCCACAATCTGCCACCAATGGCACTAGGAAGACTTAGGGGTCTTCCTGCTCCAGGATGATGGGTGCACTCCAGCATGTGTTCAGCATGGCCAAAATGCCCTGCTGCTGCTCAGATACACATCTTCAGCCAGCCAAGGCAGTTTTGAAATTGCTGACATTCCCCTCCAGCACAAGTGGGGACTGGCCAGTCGTTTCCAGCATTGCTGCTCTGGATTTGGATGACAAATTCTGCCAAAGGCCACCTTCAGACATCTATGTCTCCTCTGGATCTGTCACTTAGGAGACAAATAATAAGAAGGAGTCTAGCATTTGGGTGCTGCTCTTATTGTCCAGCATTGGCCCAGTTTTCACTTTTCATGCGTTTGCCAAGAAGCTGAAAATAAGTTTCTATAGTGGCTTGCAAAGTCTAGGGACTTTCAAGAAGCAAACCTTAATTTGTACTGAGCTAAGATTAGATAAGATTAGATCTGTGCTGTTTTGTCATTTATCAAATGTAAATAAAGCCCCAAATTCTTGAGCATTCTTAGCCCATATGCAGCTAACTGTAGGAAAAAAAAAAAAAAGAGGGAAAAAAAAGGATTAGTGAAATTCAGGACTATTTTATGACAAAATAGACCAGTCCCTAAGTAAAGCAGCCAAATGCACAGGGGTTTTAAAGAATGGGTTGGACAACAGTGAGTTTTATCCTTTAAGATCTGGCAATTCTTTGTACCAATTTGACTGTATCTCATGTATCCCAGTGTGTTGCCGGTGGCCTCTAAACATGCACGCTTCAGTGATGGAGATTTTGTGGATGCAGAAATCGTCGCCAGCAATGCAGGCTGTCAGGAAGCCATTTCAATGGGTGACCTGGGATGTAACCTGGTGTAACCAGTTGACCCCTCTGCTAAAATCCAATTTAGTTTACATCTACAGTAATGTAAATTCATGGAGTCCAGTTAGTGGAAGCGAGAGCAGAACTGAGCCCTTTAAGTATCGTACATCTAGGTAGTCCTTTCATCTGATAGATAATAATATCATGGTGCAGTCTCACTTTTTATGTGTTTGTCAAGCAGATGAGAATATGTTCCCATAGCAGCCTGCAGAATTTAGGAATGCACTCTTTTATTTTCCAGATTATTTCTGATCCAGGTTCAGCTGCAGCTGAAGATGTTTTGACATGAACATATAATGATTTAATCAGCAAGTTAATGCATTTCAGCTTGTTGAATTAACTTGTGGTTGGCTTTAGAGAGGCAGGGCAAAGGGCAAGGAAAAGGAAAAATTACCTGTCATACCAAAATTACCTGTCATACCACATCATTTTTCACTGAACCACACCTTTAAACCAATATCTAGATACATTTTTTTAGTCATGTTTTCGATTCTGGTTCAAAAATGACTTTGAAAGAATGAATCAGAAAGAATTAACAGTTCAAGTTTCTCAGTTATGAGAATTTATTACTATGGAAAATATATAAGCTAATTTTTTATTTTTACGTATGCCAAGCATACAGTGTAAGAAGGATCCTCTCTTTGGTAGCACCTTACAAGCACCTTACAAGGTAGCACCTTACAAGATGCTTTGGTAGCACCTCACAAGGAACCACATTTGACTTCCCAGCTAATCAAAGAGTTATAGAATCATAGAACGGTTTGATTAATGGTTAAAGATCTTCTAATTCCAGCCATGGGCAGGGACACCTCCCACCAGACCAGGTTGCTCACAGCTCCATCCAACCTGGCCTTGAACAGCTCCAGGGATGGGGCATCCACAGCTTCTCTGGGCAATGCCCAGATGCATTGCCTATGAGGGACATCTTACTGCTGGAAGTGGTCTCCGTGCTTGGAGCTGGAAAAATCCGGAAGCCTGGTGAGAAATCTCCTAGTTGGAGATACCCTGGTCTCCGTGCATCGCTACTAATCCCATCCAGCCCTGCTGGGCTTGCCACACACATGAGGAAGAGAAGGTAGAGCCTTCTACCTAGAGCCTTCTACCTAGAGAAGGTAGAGTAGGCAGCTGGTGGTAGCTCCACGTGTAATTGTAACCTCCTAAAGTTCAGATTGTTTCAACAAAGCAAAGCAACTTGTTTTCTTGTGTTATTTTCTGCATTATTTTGTTTGTTTGTTTTAAAACAACAATGAACAAGGCTCAAAAAGGCTTCATGACTTGTCTGGTCATCCTTTCTGCAGGGGAGGTGATGCTTTCTCTGGCTGTTAGTGGGTGTTTACAGGGCAGTGGTCAGCTGGAAGCAAGTACTTAGCCAAAATTTAGCAAGCTGAAACTTTCCTGACCAGAGTCATTCTTATCACAACAACAACAACAACAACAAAAAAAAGAAAAATGGTTGGAAAACAAACCAAACAGAAATCTAAGGAATAGGCACATTTGAGGCAATGGTTAGGAATACAAATCAGTTAGAAATGGCGAAAATGAAACACAGAAATAATTTCCTTACAGTACAAATGTGCACAGCAAACCTAGAATATTCAGAATAAAGAATCAGTGTACCAGAAAACAACCTAAACAAAACATAGTGCCATATGGAAATGTACAGCCAAGGCATCTAATCAATCTTACCTTTGTCCTTGTAGTGGGACTTGGCACTCCCTGCGCTTATGAATTATAAATGCAGCAATGTTTACTACAGAGCAATGCCTTTGGTCCAAGAACCGTTAAACTAGTTGTTAATCAAAACAGACTGTTCCCCTCATTCTCTTCTGGAAATACAACACTAAGTTAAGGCAGCTTTAACTGCATATTTGGAGATGTTAATGCATTACAAAAATCATGATTAAAAAAAAATAATCCCATATTCTGCTGATGAAATGAATCTGTTAGGGGGGCTACAAGGTTTTCCACCCAGCAGTGTTGCACTATCCTGCATGGCATCGGCACAGGAGGAGATGCTAAGCAAGTGTCAGCCTGCTAGCTCTTTGTTCTTCCCTGAACTCTTTTACTGTCTTTCCCCCCCAGTCCAAACACGCAGCCTGACTTCTACACCTTAAACAGAAACAAAACCAAGAAAAACAAACAAACCAAAACAAAATTGCTTTAAACTTCAGTCCATTTCCTTGCTTGGCTCACTGCACAGATAACTCTGGGGGCAGGCGGAACAAATAGGACTGCATGAGCTGTCACTGACACTGAAAGGAACTGCCCTTTAAGTGACTGCCAGTGTGATGGCTCTCTTCAGCACTGCAGCTAAAAGCAACCATTACAGGCTTTTATGGCTGCAAAATAATTGGAATTCCCCTGTCCCTTGGTGTTGCTTGTTGTGCCTTGCATTAAATACAGAAGCAGATTGCAAGCAGATTGCAACCTGAGGGTTGAACAGTCTACCTTGCTGCTCTTCCTTCTAATGAGCTATGAAATGAGCCTTGAGAGGCTGTAGGCGAGGAATACCTGGGGAAAAAACTCATTTAAACTCCATCCACCCTTAGTATTGCTAGAGCTCTGTAATAGTTGCTGTAAAGCTGAAGGCAGGCAGGACCCCTCCTCATGAGAAAATTTTCATAGAATCACTGAATGGCTTGGGTTGGGAGGGACCCTAAAGATCATCTCGTTCCACCCCCCCGCCATGGGCAGGGACACCTCCCTCCAGACCAGGTTGCCCAAAGCCCCATCCAGCCTGGCCTTGAACACCTCCAGGGATGGGCATCCACAGCTTTTGGGCAACCTGTGCCAGTGCCTCACCACCCTCTGAGTGAAGAATTTCCTCCTAACATCTAATCTAAATCTCCTATCTTTTAGTTTAAAGCCATTCCCCCCTGCCCTGTCATTATCTGCCCAAGAAAAAAGTTGCTCTCAATTTTTTTTTTACAAGCACTCTGTAAGTATTGAAAATCTGCCTTGAGGTCTCCCTGGTGCCTTCTCTTCTCCAGGCTGCACATCCCCAGCTCTCTCAGCCTTTCTTCACAGGAGAGGTGCTCCAGCCCCCTGACCACCCTCATGGCCCTCCTCTGGCCCCGCTCTCACAGCCCCACACCCTCCTTGTGCTGGGCCCAGCCCTGGACGCAGCACTCCAGGTGGGGCCTCACGAGGGCAGAGCAGAGGGGCACAATCCCCTCCCTCCCCTGCTGCCCACCCCTCTGGTGGTGCAGCCCAGGACGCAGTTGGCCTGCTGGGCTGCAGGCACACACTGCTGGCTCCTGTCGAGCTTTTTGGCCACCAGAAACCCCAAATCCTTCTCCTCCTCTCCCTTATGCACTGAATGGCCCACCCTTCAAATCCATCTCTCTCCAATCTGGAGACCAGGATGTCATGTGGGACCGTGTCAAAGGCCTTACAGAAGTCCAGGTAGATGACATCGGTCAGTCTTCCCTTGTCAGATGGTGCAGTCACTGCATTTTATTTCCTTCCCAATCCCTGTAGTTCCCGTCTTGGGAGCTGCCCTGAGCGCCCTAATCCCCAGAGGCTCAGAGGGCAAAGCATCCTGTTTCCTTACGACACTCAAAAGGTAATAAGACAACAATCTGTTGCCACATGTTGGAGACAAGTGAGGTTGGTATAAAGTGCTTGTGTAAGAAAGATAAAGATTTAGAAACCTACATACATTGATGAAATTTAAGGAGGCAGAAGGATGTGAAATTGCTCTGTTCCTTTCTGGCAGTACTCAATTCATGTAGTGTGTGGCAAATTTTCCACAGATGCATTGTATTGTAGTGGAACCTTACCAACATTTCTACTTCATGACTAAGCCCTTAAGTTCCCTTTAAATTTATAATTTCCTTCCTTAAAGCTCTTTACCGCTTTAACCTGATCCTGGTAGGGAGGTATTTTAATACTTTTATGTGCCTTGCATGTTTGCTAAGCTTAAGGTTTTGAAGGTCCATGAACTACTGAAACTATTTCTTCTGGGATTCTTTTAGCTTAATCTTTTTTTTTGTGCAAAATGGATATCATCACCAAAAAAAAAAAAAAAAAAGAAGCGAGTTTATTGCTGTCTTGGACCTTGAAAAATGTGCTGAGCAATAATAAAAGTGATCCCTTTTCTGGCCTTTCCCCATCCTACAGGCTGCTGTACAATAATAATAATAATAATAATAATAATAATAATAAAATTACATTCTTAATTAGTAAGAGTTCTTGAACCGCTGTTATCTTCTGAATAGACGGGAGTATGGAAATGATGTTCTAGGTCTCAGAGCTGGAAGCAATACTGTTGATTTTGGCCAACAACGGCACTGACATTATTTTTGCTTTTTCTCGCTTGTGTCTAACCCACATTTCTACTGGGAGAAAACAAAAACTGAGGTATTTTTCTCACAGCATCTCACAGCTAGTACTCAAAGGAAAATTTTATCAGTAGTGATGTTTAAAGAATAGCCTAATCTGTCATATCTTATAACTTTGCAATTACACATTAAGAATATATAGATATAAGCACTCAAAGGATGATGGGAGATGGCTGCTTTTAATTTGCCAATTTTCTGCCATTGTTTGCAAATTCTAGTGCATTCAGCTATAACCCAGCATGTACATAATACAGCTTTTGCAAGATGCTGCACATTGGAACATCTATTTCTGTTAGATCTTTCAAACTGCCTCGCTGGAAACAAATGGGTTCTGAGTCATTTTCATTGAGAAATTAAATGCTGTGTTGCTGTCTCTGTTAAAAATTAACAAGAGATTATCAGTACCCAGGCTCACGCTTCTATTGTTCCAAATCTATCTGTATTCATTATCTACATTGCTGATAAAAGGCCCAGACGGTGAAATCAAATATTATAGGAATGCAAACGTTGAACATTGTTTCCATGTGTTTTGGCAGTAATGACTCAGAGCCGAAATGCTATCTGTAGATGTCTGCCTGCTTGCATGTTATAAGCTGTGCCCTGCAGTTCTGCTGTGTTAAATGCCCTGCTCAGCATTCAGTGTTCAGCTCATGGATATCAGTGCTGATGGGAAGCCTCTGGAGCTCCAGCAAGAAGGCAGCAGAAATGCAATGGAGTTGCTATTGCAGGGAGGGATGCTGTGGACTACTGCATCCCTGTGTTGCTGGGCTGTCAGGTAGTGAGGGCACTGCCTGACACCAGGAGGTGTCTTGCCATCCTGGTAAGCAGTGGCCCTGCAAGGGTGCTGATCTCTTTAGAAATTCAGTGAAAAAAGCCACTTGCTGCTGATTTTTATTTTTCAAACTAGACACTTACCCTCAAAGTGTACTTAACAATGACTTCACTAATAGCTTGATTGAATGGTTTCCTAAAAATAGGTTCTGTGGGACTACATAAGGAACTGAGGGTCAAAGGGACCTCTGAAGGTCTGGTCCACCCTCTATGCTCAAGCAGGGACAGCTGCACAAATCTTTTTGAAATAGTCTTTGCTATTATACTTGAATGCCTCCTATTCAAGCTTAAATAGTCTAATTTTAAGTGTCAAAGTGCACTGAGAGTCTTAGTTCAACATATTAGATCCTGAGCATAATTGCTATACGATTTAGCTTTCATCATCTCGCTACGACCCACTTTTGGAGCACATGCCTGCACCGCATTCAGAGCCATGCACGTAATACAAATGCACTGGCCTGACCTTGAATAGAAGTGTTGAACTGCTAAGAATAGCACAGATGCCTGCAGTCACCCGGCGACGGTAGCAGTTGGCCCAAGCCAAATGACTTTGATCTGTAAGTGGGATCTGCAGCACCTCCTGAGTGCCACAGTGGAGTCAGGCAGGGAAGAGTTTTCTCATCCCTTGAAGAAGAGAAGTTACTTTCTAATATACCTATATCAGTAGAAGAAGCTCATCAACAGAGGGCTTCCTCTCACCTGAGATGTGGGAGGAAGGGCTCAATTTCTTGCTTTTGACTCAAGCACAGCGGAGTCGTTGACTGTTGTTCCAAGTTGAGTCTTCAACCACTTTGGTCCAGCTGCTCTGAAGCACTTCAAACTGTAAATTTTCTTCTTGCCACACTCCTTTTTTTTTCTTTCCCAATGAAAAGTTTATGGTTTTGACAAATCAACACTCTTTCACAAGAGATTTCTCCCAGACATTGCTGAAGCTGAGCACGCTCAGGCATTGTCAGTCAATGTGGAAAAGCAGTGTCAGGGTGTCACTGGTCAGCATCAGAGTGGGACATCACAGAGCTGGGTTCCGCCACTTCAGGCAAGTCATTCCAGGACAAATTAAACAAAATAGAGAAACGGTTGCCTAATCCCTGTTTAAGGCCTCTGATTGCAGTATCTTGGTCTAGCTCTTTCAGATTCCAGTCTGTAAAATCAGATTTCTCGTCTTCGCTGGGTTGGTGTCAAGAGCTCAGATGTTACAGTGTAAGGTAAAGGCAAAAAGATAGCTGTTAGGTAGGTAGATATGCGTACTTATACATAGGGTATGTAAATATAGTAAGTAAAATCAGGACAAGAGGAACCTGATAAGTATTCTTCAGATTGTGGCTGCCTGAGAAGATGCTTCAGCTCTAACCTTGGGTTTCTATTTCATCTAGGAAATAATTTTACAAGGAAGACACATCAACATGTACAGGCTCTGATACTTTTGAATCTATAGTCTAGATATATGTTCACTGATTGCTCAGACCATGGAAGGAAGCAGAGAGCCCTGACCGATACAGTGTTGGAAAACTACAACAAACACAACAAACAGCAGAATCAACCTTTACTCCAGTCCAGAGTAAGACATAGTGGAAATATGACTGTGCACACAGACAAATATCCCTGAAACCTTTACAACTCCTTGCTTAGGAGACCAAGGTACTTTGGACACACAAGGACAAGGTGCGTTGCTTACTGCTGGTATCTGATGTGTGGAGGAGACCCTTGCTGCGAGGCTGCTGCTTAGCAAGAGATTCTCGTTTTCCAGCTCTGATCAGAACAGAATATTGGCCTTAACTAGGTTAGACCTCAGGTCTGTCTGGGTCACTGTCACATCTCCACCAATATCTGTCAGCAGATGCCTAGGAGAGAATGTAAGAACAGGGCAAAAATAAAGGATACTTCTCCCCAGTAGCCTTCTGGCTATTTCCCATCAGAGACTTCCTGAGAGAGAATGTCCTATACATCACATGCATAATAACCTTTTAAAAAATAAATTTATATTTCCTAACCATTGATGGACTTCTTTTCCAAGAGTTTATCCAGCCATTTTCAGAAAAACAACAAAAACACAACAGAGCTTGATCAGTAGCCCTCTTTCATATTTTAATACTGAATCTGCTAAAAGTACCTGTGCTCTTCTGGAAGAGTAACTGAGCTTCCAAGAGGAGAAAAGGTTTAAAAGAAGTAAAAAAAAAAGGTTTCCACACAGATGGACAAAAGATACAGGGGCATCATGTGAATTTTCTTACTACTGTTGTTTAGGTTTTGGGAAATAAGGGGTCTGCAACTAAAAAAAACAAAAGCAACAACAACAAAAAAGCCACTTGTGCTCAGCTTGCACAAAACAAGGCCAAGGCTGCAACTGACAGGTGCAATTCTCAACAGGCTGAAGGAGCCCAGCTCCTTCAGCACTTAAGAAAGCTGTATTGATGCACATCTGTTGCGACTTAATTCTCTGTTATTTAGTGATTACTGGAACATAGAAAGTGAGCTTCCCATCCCTTCTCTTCTCACTGTTGTATTTCTGTCCATCTGTGTAATTACTTTAATATAAGTCTTAGGGCACAATGCTTTGTCCCAGGTTGGTAATTTCTACAGGTTTCTCTTATAATTCCTTATTTCCTGTTTGCTCTTTTGGTTCATATCTTTACAGTATTCTCATTGTTATTCATTTTCTTCTGTGAGTTAAAATAGATTCTCAGTTACCATGGTGGGGAGTGATATATAGACCCAACTGAAAGGTAATGAGGTTTTACTTCCCTTAGCTTTTGGATGCCTATTATCTTTTCTTAAAACATTTTTTTTAAAGAGTAAGTCTAATTTCATAACATCCTCTTTGTTATTAAAAAGCTGCTTCCAAAAACTCCTCAGCTCGTATTCATCTCAGCAGTTGTTTTGCATTTTATTGGTGCTGTTAGCTCTCATCGATTCTCCAGAGCTTTCAGTCAAAGGCCCCATGTAAAAGCAGTGGAAATTAGAAGTAAAACAAATCCTTTGCATACTTAAAAAAGATTTTATAGAAAATCTAAAAATAAAAAGATTTGTGTTAATAGAGGCACTGTCTATTGTTGTTTGTCCAATGCTTTCCATGATGAGCTCCCGTTCTCCGTTGCTTATAACTTTGCCAAAGTTATAACAAAAACAGGGAATGAGAATTTCCCTGCTGGGCATCTGCTCATTTAGCTGAAATTTAAGTGCATAAATAAAACACTTCAGTCACTTCCAAGAATGTGGCTAGGAAAAATGTATTGTTTTGATGGTGTTAATTTCTGTCTTTCATTTGGGAACTCTAGTTGGCCCCTATGCATTATAGAAGGAACATGAAACTTAACAATAGATGACTTTTGTGTATTTTGTATCTCCAGAAAAATGAACCCAAATATGGCCAAGTTGTAGACCTTTCAGGGGAAAAGAATGCAATTTGTACATGCTCTGTAGATCTCTGCTGCAGCTGTGAGCTAAATACCTTGGGGAGCCTATCTGCGTGGACTGTGCAATTGCAACTCCAGGCCACCGTGGCCTCGGATCCCATCTTTCCTGGCCTCCCCATGCCCCTCTTTTTCTGGCCGGTAGTAGTGAGAAGGGAGAAGTTGCTTGGTTTAAGTATAGAGAAGTTAGGAGATCATGCTTGTAGACACATGTGAGCCATCTGGGACAAGGATAGGGGAAGGGGAGAATGGGGGAAATGAGAGTTTGGGGATGGGTGAGAAGATGCAAGAGGCTAGGACTGGACAAAGGGACAGGAGTGGGAAGAGAGGAGGTTGGATGGGAGGGCTGGGAGCAGAAGAGCTCAAATTTGAGGGCTGGGGAGGAAAACATGTGGCTGCTTACATGGACTAAGAGAAATCCAAGAGAAATCCAAGAGGCTGTAAACTTTGTGTAGTTCACAAATAGTTTTGACTCTTGGTGCTGAAAGGTTCCCGTCCTCTTTAGGACCACAGGGCCACTGAGAAGCCAGCCTTCTGCCAAATGCTCCTGATGTCCTACAGACCTCCGTCATGTGGTGAGTCCATCAGCTCCAACTTGGTCCCGACACTTGCCTGGGAAAGCAAAATCAGGTGCAGGGAAGCAGGATGCCCAGGGTTTTAAAAAAGGAAAAGTAAAGAAATAATTTCTCCACCCTCCTACCTTGCCCCCCATAGCTTTATTTTAGAAGAACACCATTTTGCGCTGCAAAATCCAAAGGTAGGAACTTCTGGAGTTAATGTCCTCTGTGTGACTTTAATTTAGCTGTTGGCTCAGGCACGATATTATAGTCTCCGTTTATAAAAAAGGAATTAATGGCTACACTGGAAAGCTTTGGTTGCCTGAGGGCTGAGGATCATGATATGATTACATTCAGTATGGGCAAGCACTGCACACTGGCCACCAATAGTACATGTATCGGTTATCCTGAAAATTAATTTCTTGAAATGGGGGTAAATTACAAGAAAAGTGAATGGGAGGTAAAATGTAGTTAGAAAAATGAAAATAAATCTGTGAGTGTATCTCAGAGAATTTTATTTAGATGGAAAAAAAAGTCCAATTTCCTCCTTACTCAGGGAGGGACTGTTTGGCTAAACATTGACCCTGATTCAGTGGCAGAAGAAAATCAGCTGTTGGAAAGACATCATTTCTATGTGATCAGTAAATATGAAAGAACCATTCATATAAGCAGGAAATTACTAAGTGTTGAAAATGGGTCAGTAAAGATTTCACAAAAAACAAAAACAAACAAACAAAAAAACCCACACAGCTGCAAATGATAGCTGAAGATAATACGAAAACATTCAATTATTAAGAGCAATGACAATGTTTCATCCTGATCACTAGAAACATCAGGCAAAACTGGCATCAGTGATGCAAAACAGGCAGAAATATTTAAGTATATATATATATTCATTCAGAATGGAGCGGCATTTGCATCATAGGAGAAGAATATAGAAATTTCAACACATTCACAGTTAAAGATGTTAAGAAAACACCTTGGTATTGGCAACAAATTCCATGAGACTGGAAGAATACCGAAAATGTGACAGAATTGGGATGCAACAATCCATTAATTATAGGCTTGGTAACCTGTCATCAGTTGTAGGCAAAATGACAGAAAAATGTCATGGAGCTTCAAAGGAACTGACATCTACAAATATAATTATTACCCATCAGTAGAGATTAATGAAAATGAATTCTTGTAAAGCAAGCCTGATTCCACTCTTGAGGAATTTATATATTGTAAAAATGCTGCAATATATTTAGATTCGTTAAGACTTTTCACTTAATGGTGTTCTCTTAAAAACATGAGCACCAGCCAATTTGCAGAGTTTTTATTGCCGTGGAGTTGCAAATGTGAGGCACACCTCGTAATTAGCCCTTAAATATGTACTTGTCTTGCAATCAATCTTACTCACTTATCTGGTTAGGTTTCTGTGCCTGACCAAAGGCGGTGTGTGTTTGTGAGGCACTGGGCAATTTGGAGGTACTGTGAACAAAACATGCAGTGTTGCTGACAATAAGCACCTAGCATATATAAATAAATAAATCCAACACAGCTCAGGAGAGACATTTTGTAAGATTTCTGTGCGTTTCTCCTCCTTTCTGAATCCCAGTTTTAACAAACTGCAGTGCCTGAAAGCAGGCATACTCTTGGTGTCACTATCCACATACATCCCAAGGATGTTGTATGGGGGTGTAGAAGTTTGTCTCATGCTAGTCAAACCCACCCAGGGGCTGGACCAAAAGCAGTGTGTGCTGACAGAGGTCTGGAACCATGTAATGTCACATAAGATGACACCTGGACCATCTCAGGTGGACAATGTTCTTCTGGTATCCACTGCCCATCCACCCCAAGCAGGTGCACTCCCAGAGACGTGGTCCTCTGGCTCACGGGCAGAATGAAAGCTTTGAAAGTAAACAGCAGCCAGCAACTTTCTAAAGTGCTGGGAAGGATTGAGAAGACCCCGAGTGGGAGCGAGCATTTCCTCGCCTCCTCATTGCTGGCACAAAGGCAGGAAAACCCTGGAGATGTGTGGTCATGCACATGAGTTGCATGCTCCCCTCTCAGATGCCAGAAGACGTCCTAAAGCCAGCAGGAGGTAACCGAGCACCTCACCATCTTGCACAGTCATCTGCACATGTTCCAGGACTGAAGAGCTAAAACATTGTGTAATGGCTTTTAAAAATAAGAGTGAGAACACAGCTACACAGGCTGTTACAGAAAGGAGCAGTAGGCACAACTCCGGTATCCTCAGCGTGCTAGGAAAACCTGGCTCCAGTGCAGAAGGACTTACCAGCCTGAAGGACAACTAAGTGGCCATAGATGAAAGGTGGGAGTAGCTTGCCGTTGGTCTTTATTGTATATAAACAAAGAAGGGTGATTTATGACTTCAAAACAAAAACTTCTGAAATGGTTGGTGAAACCATGCCTCGTTAATATTGCCTTTAATTAAAGAGCGGGGAATCCCTTCTGAGCAGAAGGTATTTGCTTTACAGTTGCAATCACTCTAACAATTTCCCAGCTTAATGTGTTGGAAAAATCAATTGCTTCTTTGCAAGCATGGAGAACGCAGGATGTTTGAAAAAAAATCAGTAAAGCACTAATTATAATCTCTAATTTCTGCTTCCATTTTTTCCATTAAAATAATCTCTATCTCCTCCTATTTATCATGCAAGACCTCAAATGACTTCCCTGACCAGCATGTTGCTTCTTACTCCTTATTTTCTTCAGAGTACTAAGAACGTTTGTTTCATTTTGTCTGCTGGCTGTTTTCATCCTCTCTAAACAGCTCTATGGGCTCCTGTGAAACAGACACGCAATATGCCCTTCCCATTATATACGCAGACAAATTCAGGGAATGGTAGCAAGATCTCTGAAATCCCCTTTTCTCAGGGATTTCTGCTCTTTCTCTTCCATTTATTAGAACTGAGGAGTAGCAATGTGCATTACTGCTTGGGTGTTTTAGTGATAATAGTGTTTTCTGGGCTATGGGCAACACATGGTAAAAACATCCTTATTCTAACTGCTGCATGTTATGCAGGCAGTACAAGCTGCTCTGTGTTTTACATATTAACAGAGAAGGATAGATCACACGCTGGGGGATGGGTGGAAAATTGCTTTTCCTTCCCCTTCTCTTCACGTACGCTTCACTAAGCTATGTCGTTTCAGTGTTCATCCCCTATTGTTAAAAATAGAGTGTAAGATATTAATTCAAAGGAAGCACTTGAAGACACAAGGGAGGAGGATGGCTCAAACAGAACTGGGGGGGCAACAGGGAAGGACATTTGGGTGGAGATGTCCTTAAACAGATATACCCTGAGAATATAATGCCCTTGGACATGGATTCTGCATAGAGGTGAGCACCCTCCAGCCCCACCAGCTTCTGCAGCAAGGCTGGGCTCGTGGCACCTCCCGGAAGCCAAGCTGCAGAGAGGAATTGGTCAGAGCACCACCCTCCATGGGTACCTTATGGCCTCCATCACATGCAGGTTGTGAAGCTCTGCAGCTTGCTGGATCATCTTTTTTTTTTTTTTTCTCTTCTTCTTCTTTTTTTTCCATGCCAAAGAGCAGGCTGTATCTCCATCTGCCAGCAAGGGGAAGCTCTCCTGCTGGGTATGTGTTGCCCAGTCCTACGGTGTTTATCTGGAGAAAGAAGAGAAGATAAAGGAAGAAGTGCTGCCTGCCCAGCAAGAGCCTGGATTTACCCTGTGTAAACAAATTTTGAGCTGTCTTTTGCAGTCAGTCTTACTAGAAGCACTGCATACTATTTCCTCCCAAGACAAATCTAGTATTTTCATTGTGCTCCTTGATATTATGCCTCTTCACTGTATGCACTGTAGTCACCACTGTAGTCAGCC
Organism: Cygnus olor; assembly: GCF_009769625.2. Lineage (NCBI taxonomy): Eukaryota > Metazoa > Chordata > Aves > Anseriformes > Anatidae > Cygnus > Cygnus olor. The sequence continues at coordinate 179,318,931 of NC_049169.1, forward strand.
CGTGTGTATGAGAAATGATTCAGTACCTATAATGCAAGAGATTCTGGCCAGTAGATGCCTTTTTTTTGCACAGCTAGTGCAATGAGGTCTCCATTTGATGGGGATTTCCAGCATTTTTATTGCTTCAATAAATATAAGAGCAACTTCCCCTAAACAACAATCAGTCACCTTGGTTGCAACGAGCATCTCCTCTGGCAAAGGCTGAGATGGTGTCATGTTAGCAGGGTTTATCTGAGCATTTATCTGAGCACTGGCCCTGTGTGTGGCTCCTGCTCAGCTCCACACGTGTCCGATCAGTCGTACCCAACACATGAGGTTTTGGAACAGTGGAAACTTTACAGTCCCATATTGTGACTGCAAGACCCAGACCTCACTGGAAGGCAGTGAGAGCCTGCCTTGCAGGGATCCTGCTCACCATCTGGATGCTACAAGCTGGTGACATGCTGCTACCAAGTGCCTTCTGCCACACGTGGAGCAGCAAAGCGGGCCTCACCTCCTCTCCTCAGGTCCCCTCCTCAGGGTATCCTCTGCACCCCAGCACACCCCATGGTGGTCTGCAGAGATCTGCTTCACAAGCTGAGGACACGGATGGTGGGAGATACATTGCTGAGCAGCCACTGGAGGTGGCATGGAGGCAGCAGCTGGGATGAGAGGATGGGGAGGAGACGTGCAGGACCTTTGTGGCGAGGTGCTGTGCTGGGGGAACGGCATACAAAGCAGGCACAGAGGGACTGGGTGGCTGTTGGGCTGGGCAGCAACCTTTCAATATTGTTCTGAGATCCTGGCGTGCTCTGGAAAACACCGTGTCAACACAATGTGTTTGTGTTTCTGGCTTCACCTCCACTGGGGATGTCTAAAGTTAAGCAACTATTGACAGGATGGAGGTTTTGTTATGTGCTGAAAGACGAGAAGACTGCTCTAAACAAAGCGTATTCTCTAGCTAGCTGGGATAAAAATGCCTCTAAAATATTGCTTATATGCTTAATTGGTATAGGGTTATTATAGTTATTTTAGATGTGTTAGTGGCTTACGCCGAAACAAGCTGAGTCTTTGTTTTTCTCTCAAATAAACAAGCAGGTGTTATGTTTCTTTGTAGTTATGTGAAAATTATTGTTGTTGGGATGGTTGGTATGAATTGCTCAATGTCTTGATCTTTATGGATGGGGTGAGGACATAAATTGCAGTTAAATTGGAAGCTTTGATCTTGATTCTTTGCTGCTATTTTCCAAGAGCTGTCCCACAATACTTGCAGGATAGCAAAAAGCAAACGTGGATGTAAGTTACTTTTGAGCACCCCAGGATGTGTAAGACTCTATCAGCTCCTTTAGTATCACATGTGAATTAGAAAAAATTTGGAGGCTGGTCTTAGACATGGATTTTTTTCATGTCATGCAGCCCGTACTTGTTGAAATGCAGAATATACTGGGGATCCTGTCCAAGCAAGGATGTCCCTTAGGGGTGAAATACCTTCTGGATAAAGAGAAGCTGGTGGCTGCAGAGATCTATACTTGTGTGTGTAATCAAAGCATTAATGGCGATTAATGTGTTCTTGGGTACAACTCCCCATTCAGGAATTGCATGCATGCTTTTTTCCCCCACAGTGGCAGATATCTGAACACCCTCTTTGCAATTGTACCTTCCAACTTATTGTTGCCAGTTGACTGGGTATCAACAACACGGTTGGACTGAGTGGGGGAAACGCACAGACTCAGTACTGGTAAACTAAAATTAGTTACTTGACTCAACTCAGGTGAGTGGTTTGCAACCACTGGGCTGGTGCTGGTTCATGGCTCGTACCGAGTTCCCAGGTGTCTTGAGAACATGTTTATACCAGTGAGGTGGTTTGTGTGGTTTGCAGGGAAAAGACTTGGGCTGATATTCTGGTAGAGTTGTTCTTTCATTTCTACTGCTGCTTTTGGCTTTTAAGGCTTCACTTCCCCCATATATATCACAACTGCTTTCCAGGCAGTCTTTGGTCTCAGTGTTTCTGCTATTCTTAACAGGAGCACGAAGCGTTTTACCTGCTGCCTTTCCCATATCCATGAAGACGTGTCTTATAAAATCTGTGGCTTGTGTGCCCCTGACACTTCCTGTGCCCTGCCTAGAAACTGGAGTTCATCTGCTTGATTGGCACCTTCTATCTCCTTGCATTTTCTGAATTTTGCAAAAGACCAAGGACTCTATTTCTGTTTCAATTCCATGTGGCTGTGCTAATAGTCTGCTGTGGGCAGGAAATCAGGTTTGCATAGTTTTCTTGCAACAGATGTATGAACTGTGGTATTTCAACAGCATACACTGGAGGCATTGTGGGACTGCCAACAGTATCTTTCTGTGAATGCTGTCTCATTGTCTAGTGACAATAACTAATTGTCTCCTCTATTTTTATTAGAAGACAGGTTATTCCTTACTCAGATGGTTTCTTCTCCTACCAGAAGCTCTTTCATGTTTTTGTGAAGGCAAACTCCTGCAAGCTGCTCCTTTCCCAGCTTAGGCATGTCTTTCTTTTATTGATCATGGTACAACAAGCTACTGTCTCTGCCCATTTTGAGAGCAAGGCTCCCACCCTGGTTACAGTCCCACGAATCTCCACTGAATCTCTGCTGAAGCTGTATTTCATCAGTGGATTCAAGTAAGTGTGGACACAGGTACCTCTCTATCATACTGCGTGTTTCAAGGCCATCTGGGAAACTTGGAAGAAACTGCAAGTTTACAGCTGCTAATAGTCTTTGAACTAAATTAATATTTCAGGTGTGGGCATGTTACTGTGTTGTCTTTAAATGTTTAGTCAGGACAAGTGTTTCAGGGATACCAAGACAGATTCATTCTGGTTTTATTTTACCCTTAGGTCTGTTTTCATGGCATCTTAGCTGAGAACTGAGCTTTTGATCATGATCTCTCCCAGTTTCTGTCCTGGTGCATCCATGTCTGTATAGCAGCATCGCTACCACTGCCCTTATCTCCTGCCTCTTATAGATTTATTGTTCTCTCCCCCCCTTTTCTGAGCATTTTGACACAGGTGCTATAGAGATGGATTTATGTGAACCACCTCCTCATACTACCCCTTTGCTGCAAGGCAGCAGCAATCCACTGTCTGCTCTGGGTTGGCTGTTCACCTCACTGGTGTGTCTGCTATGAACCATTTGCCTTAGGCATGCTGTAAGCAGGACCAGGAGTTTGTGCTTCAGTTGAAAGGAGCGACTTTTATCTGCACCACTTGAAGCTTCAGCCTGACATGCTTCTTCTCTTGGGATCCAACTCTTCATTTTCTTTGTCCCAGTGCCATTACAATCATGCTATCAAGGATGTATAATGGGGCTTTTCTTAGCTGTGACTTCTGTGTTGCACACAAAACCGAGGTAGCCTTGCAAGTGGAGTGATGCCAGCTCTGCTTGTCTTGTGATGTTTGCGGGTTGCTTCTGCACCAGACAGCCTGTCCACCTGGAATGTTCATGTGAAGAAAGCCTTGTAACCTGACTGCGTAGGAGCTACACCACGCTGAGTCCCCTAGAGCACCATATTAGAGCACATGGAGTGTGAGGTAGACGTCCGTATGTGAAGTTACCGAGTTCACATGCAACCTCATGAGACACCAGATCCCAGCACATGAATTTTTGCCCGCCTCTGATCCTAACAAACCATGTGGGCCCTGTTGTTTCTTTCTGTCAATTTAGAGTCCTAGACTCTGAGTCCCTAAGGCTCATGGCCTTTCTCAGCTGGGGTACTTCCCGCTCATCTCTGACAGGATTTTTCCTGTCACAGCCACTATGTGTGACCCAATTAGCAGATTGGTCACCTCTGTAGTCATCTTCTTCTGCTACACACATGTAGTCTTTCTTCTGCAGTCTTCCTCTCCACTGCAACATTTGCTTGAGTTTGCTGAAAAGCACCTATTGATTTCTTTTTCTTCTAGAGTTAATTTTTAAGCTGCTCTCAGTCTCCTGGCTGGCTCATTGAAGGTTCAGACGAGCACAAACACTGTCATATGGGAAACAGCAAGACCACATAGCTGGGGGCAAGGGATGGAGGGGCTGCCTACAGCGGCAGCTTGCCATCCCTGCAGCTTCACTGCTGCATCAGGCTGTGCCCACGTTGCGATCCAACCAAAGTCGATGCACAGAGCGTGACCTTGTACATAGACATCTGCATGGGAACAGGAAATCGGTGCTGCTGCGACTGATCTTTTCTTTTTCTGAAGTGTTTCCAATTTCTGATCCTTTATATCTATAGGAACAGACTGAGATCTGGCACAGCGCTCAGGCACAGAGAGTGAAGATGGTACAGCTTTGGTGCTATATTATTTTCCTCCATGATCTTGATAATCATAGAATTACAGAATGGTTTGGGTTGGAACGGACCTTAAAGATCACACAGTTCCAACCCCTCTGCCATGGCAGGGACACCTCGCACCAGACCAGGTTGCCCAAAGCCCCATCCAGCCTGGCCTTGAACACCTCCAGGGATGGGCATCCACAGCTTTTGGGCAACCTGTGCCAGTGCCTCACCGCGCCCTGAGTGAAGAATTTCCTCCTTATATCTAATCGAAATCTCCCCTCTTATAGTTTAAAGCCACCCCCCCTTGTCCTATCACTCCACTCCCTGACAAAGAGTCTCTCCCCAGCTTTCCTGTAGGCCCCCTTTAAGCACTGGAAGGCCACTATAAGGTCTCCCTGAAGCCTTCTCTTCTCCAGGCTGAACAACCCCAACTCCCTCAGCCCATCTTTGTAGGAGAGGTGCTCCAGCCCCCTGATCACCTTTGTGACCTTCTTTAATGTTAGCAGCCTGCAAAGTGTTACTTCCAGGCTCTGACAGCACAGGTCATGCCTGCATTGCACCTCAGCAGCTCTGGTAAAAAGGATTTTAAAACAAGCTTGCCGCCCCATCACGGCTGTGTGCCCTTACGTTGCTACAAGGGAGAACCTGGATCTTAAACCCTGCCAGACCATGCAGTAGGGCAGCCCCATGTGCCCCTATATCCTGGCTGTCCCCATGTTGGGTGTTTTAAGGGAGAATGCAGAATTAGCAGGACAGCATGAAGACAATGCAGAGCAAAAAAACCTTTTTTGTTTATAGCAAAATCGGCACCAGAAGTCACTTTGTCTTACCAGGAGTGGGGGAGGAAGGCGTGTGGTATCCCACCAGTGACTGAGCTTACTAAACCTCACAGAAAGACAGGCCTGTTATCTGACTGTAAAGAGCTGATGCTAGAAGATGATTTCTGCAGATACACTGTCTGCATGCTTAGCTCCATAGTACTAGTCTCAAAATCAGGTTTCATGTTGTTGGGGGATTTAATACATAGGAAATCTCATGCAAGGTCATTTGCTGCATCATAAAACCTATGAAACTCCAGACTTCTGAATGTCTAAAAGAATATAGTACTTATTCTATTAAAACATAAAAAAAAAAAAAATCCATTACAGGGGAAGCTTAGCAGTTGCTCTTATTCACAGCTTACTCAACTCACACTATTTTTCATCAACACTTTTCTGTAAATCGCTGAGAAGATGTAGCTATTCAGCTGTTTCCTTACATTTTCCAACAGGAACACAAATGAAGCTTTTTAAATCCCAAACGTGCTGTGACTAGTGGAAATTTGTGGGGAACATTATCTTAATAAGCCACCACCAACCTTTGCCAGAAGTAGCACGATATCTGGACATACCCGTGACAGCGGTGGCTGTTGTGTTCCTTGGGGAAGATCTCTTCAGCTTGGGACTGTTCTAAGGAATGGTGTCAAGAATTGCTCTCTGGTGCACCCAAGACTTTCTTGAACTGGTAGGAGACTGAATTTGTCATGCAGAAACACAGGATCTCTGCATCACACCTGAAGAACCAGCAATCACAGGTGTAAGGACAGTTTGGATTTGAGTTTAGCTTGGGGCCTATATTTTGTGTGCAGTTTAATTGTACTTCCTGTAAAACAATCCCCTTCCTACCCATCTAACCTTAGAAACCTTTTCTTAATGTGAGGCAAACCTCCTTAAAAATGCTGCTGCCTGCAACACTTCTGCTATGTATATAAAATTAAAATGAAAATATGCTGATACTAAGAGCTGCATCTGAGCATTTCTCAGCTGTAAAGAACAAGCTTTTTATGGATATTTTGATGCTATTCAGTCTACCTCTAGTACCCTTCTCTCATTTTTAACTGGGCCTGTTTCTTGTTGTGGTAACTAAACTTGCAGAGATCTCTCCTTTTTTTTTTTTTTTTTTTTTTTTTTTCCAGAGGTGTTTCCTTGTGGCAATTCTGCCTTCCTTTGCCCTGTAGCACCTGGTGTTGAACTTCCTGGAGCCCAGGAAGCTTTAATTTAACGTCAGCCATCGATCACAGCACAGGGGAACAGAGCAAAGCATAATGGCCTGTAAAGTACAGGTCACACGCGATGATGTATGGGTCCCTTTCTAGCTTTGAGCTCTCTGAGTGCTGTGGAAGCATGAGGCCTTATGCTTTGGTTTGTGACTCCAAATCACCCCTCGAAGGGTCTCTGTGGGACAGGCTGGGCCCCAAAGCCACGCACAGGTGTGAAGCAGTGCCTGCAGCAGCAGCAGGCTTCAGAAACTCCTTCTGCAGGGCAGGTGATCCCCAAGGCCTGTGGAGTCCGGCGGCAAGAGCTGCTGCAGCTTTTAATTTTCAAATGAAACGTGCTCCGCCTCAGCATATGCATGCTTGCCTCAGTGCCTGCACAGTAGTTTCACCCCACTGCAAACTGCTGCAGAGCTGGTGCAGTTAGAGAGGTGATGCTGTTAGCTGCGATGGATGCCAAAAGAAGGGGATGAACAGGTGGGAGCTTCCTTTTAAAAGGGTGTTGTGGTTTAACCTGGCCGGCAGCTAAGCACCACACAGCTGTTAGCTCACTATCCTGCCTCCCTCAGTGGGATGGGGGAGAGAATTGGGAAAAAAAAAAGTGAAAGTTTGTGGGTTGAGCTAAAGACAGTTTATTAGGATGGAAAAGAAAGGAAAATAATAATAATGATAGTAGTACTACTACAAAGAATGTGTACAAAACAAGTGATGCACAATGCAATTGCTCACCACCTGCTGACTGATGTCCAGCCTGTCCCTGAGCAGCCGGTCCCCCCAACTCCAGCCCGCGACCCCATATTAATTACTCAGCATGATGCCACATGGCGTGGGACATCCCTTTGGCCATTTTGGGCCAGCTGTCCTGGGTCTGTCCCCTCCCAGCTCCTGCTGCACCCCCAGCCTACCCGCTGGCAGGACAGAGCGAGAAGCTGAAAAGTCCTTGGCTTGGTGTAAGCACTGCTCTGCAACAATTAAAACATCAGCGTGTTATCAGCACTCTTCTCATCCTAAATCCCAAACACAGCACCATACCAGCTACTAGGAAGAAAATTAACTCTATCCTAGCTGGAACCTAAGGGGGAAGGGGTGCTGTGCCAAAAAGGGAGAGCTCACCCTTACTTTTCCCCTTGTATGCGCGTGCACATGCAGCATGCTTGCACTTGGATATGCAGTGTGCTTGCACATGCACATGCAATGCTTGTGAACATGAAGCACACTTGCACATGCAGATGTAGAACCACAGAATTATAGAATCATCAAGGTTGATGAAGACCTCCAAGACCATCTGGCTCAACCATCCCCCTACCACCAATGTCACCCCCTGAACCATGCCCCTAAGCACCACGTCCAACCTCTCCTTGAACACCCCCAGGGACGGTGACTCCACCACCTCCCTGGGCAACCCGTCCCGGTGCCTGACTGCTCTTTCTGAGAAGAAACCTCTCCTCATTTCCACCCACAACCAGCAGCACACGCCCGTGCCAGCCCCTTGCACGCTGACTGCTGCAGGGTGGGGGCACTGCCGCCAGGTGGCGCCGCCGCGCCCCGCCCCGCTCCGGGAGGGGAGGGGGGGGGGAAGCCCGAGGCGGAGCATGCGCACTGCGCCTCGCCCGCGCCCCTTCTCCTCCGCCTCCCGCCCGCGCTGCCGCCGCCCCTCCCCCTGCCGGCTGCCCTGCGAGCGGGCGGAGGAGGAGGAGGAGGAGGAGGAGGAGGAGGAGGAGGAGGAAGGGCCGTGAGGGGGGGACCCGCACGGAGCCGGCGGCAGCTCGGGCGGCCCCTCGGCTACCCCCAGCGGCCGGGGGGAAGATGGCGACGCTGGGAGGCGAGCCGCAGCCCTTCCCCGCCGCTGCCTTGGCGGCAGCGGGGGGCGGCGGTGGCGGTGGTGCCGGGGGGGTGTCGCTGGCCCTGCAGGCGCCGCTGAGCCGCGGCCTGGAGCGGGCGCTGGAGGAGGCTGCGCACCGCGGGGGGCTAAGCCTGAGCGGCAGGAAGCTGAAGGAGTTCCCCCGCAGCGCTGCCGCGCTCAGCCACGACCTCAGCGACACGGTGCGGGCAGGTGAGGCCGGGCTGGGGGCAAGGGGGGACCCCTCCGGCATGGGGGGACCCTATATGAGGTGGGGGGACCCCTCCGACGAGAGGGGGCCCTATATGAGGTGGGGGGACCCCACCGAGGTGGGGGACCTTATATGAGGTGGGGGGACCCCTCTGACATGGGGGGAGCCTATCTGAGGTGAGGGGGAGTAATTAAAATCGTCAAGGAACCCCCCTCCCAGCTGTCCCCCCCCGGGCAGTGCGCCCTGGGGAAACTGAGGCGGGTCCCTGCTGTCCCACTCCGTCTGTTTGCCTGTTTTTTTTATTATTTAGCCTCCTCCTGGCTCGGTGCTTGAGGTAGGTGTTTGCTCTCCCATCTGGCTGGAGGGCTGCAGCCGCCCCCCCGCACGCCCACCCCGCCTTTGTAAGGCAGAGCTGGCTCCTCCGTGGCTCTTCTGCCTCCCACCTCTCCTCAGCCTCCTCTCTGGGGTGAGGGCAGCTCCTCCGTGCCTCTGTTGAGGCCACCAGTGGATACATTGCACAAGGAATGCATGTGCAGGTTACATGTGAGATACTGGCTTGCTCCTTCGCCCTGCGTGTAGGTGGACCCGCCTGCCATGGAGGGGATTAAGCCTGTGTGTAACCACGTTAGGACGCTCTCATGCTCCTGAGTAAGTCGCTGGTTTTACGTGCTGCAGGTGGAGAAGTGTCTGTAGGAACGCTTTTGCTCTGCAGCTACCCCCAGGAAGCACGGTGCCTTTCATAAATCCGCATGTCGACCCCAGTGTCAGACACCCACTCTTCTATCCTAACGTTCATGCAGCCATATTTCCACCTCCATACGTAATGCTGTCTTCCAAGGCAAAGCTGGCGAGAAATCCTTGTCTTCACATGTGCTGGACATCTTCTGCAGGCAGAGAAAACCATCACTGCAGAGGGGACAGGCCTCACAGCCCTGCGGGTAGGAGAGGTGAGGGGAAGCATATCCAGTCTGCGTTCACCTTGCCCTCACAGCCTCCTTCCAGCATGGAAAAAGGCATGCTTCTTTCTCACCTGAAGGAGCAGTGTCCCCCCCCCCCCCCCCCAGAAGGGTCCCATCTGTTCTTCTACCCGTATTTGTACAGGGGGGTGGAAACCAGTTCATTCTTTACATTCTAGGTAGAACAGTACAAACCTCCACTAGAAGAATACATCCGTGTATTTTTAAGATCTTTACTGTACTGCCTCCACATGCCCTTTTGTGTCCCCAGTTGCCTGCTGAAGATGGTTGCGTTGTAGCAGCAGAGGAGCAGGCAAGTAGTCACTTGTCCTTCTTGTCCCGCAGAGCAGCAGGTGCTGCACCTGCGTGCAGGCGTGTGGTAACACGAACCTCAGTTTGCACCTACTTCTGCACGTGGATATTTCTGCTTTTCTGTCCGCGGAGACGTAGGTGCTTGCTGCGTGCTTGCATCTAGCCCAGCTGTCAGGAGCAGAGTAACGTCTCTGATGTGTAGTAGACTTCATATTGTTCTCTGGCTCCGTCGCTCGCTCTTGCCAAATGGATTTCACAGCGCTCTGTGAGAACACCCGTATCAACAAAAGAGAAATAGGAAACTTGATAAATGAAACTCGCTAATCGGTAGCAGGATTTGCCATGCTAACGATTAACTCAGTGATAGATGTGCAGTGAAAGGGATAAGACGTGGTAGTAGCACTGTATGCAGTTAAAAGAATGACTTGCAGCTTGTCTCCCAAAGCGAGATGTTTTATCGCTGTTCTTTTTAAAACGGAGGTCTAATGAAGACATGCCGTGATACAGGATAAGTAGTGTGGAAACCCAGAAATTTAGGCATGTTTGATTTGAGCTTATTCAGGCTGTTGGTAAGCAAAATTATGCACAGAAAACAAATTCTTTGGCAGTGAGTGTGTTTGTATTTGTATGTTGTGTAAGTATGTTCTGCAGAAGCACGAGCTGTGTGGTGTTTGTATAGGTGGCATCTGCCTGTTACATATTTAGTATTAAGTTTCACATTCTGGAGAAAAAAATAGTCTTTGTCAGAGTTTTCACAAATGATGCCCAATACAAAACACGTGTAGAGTGGATTTTTCTTCCTCTCTTTGGTAGAAATGGCAGTGTGGAGCAGCCCATGCCTCAGTTCTCTGACAACCGTCCTTTATTCATTCTCCCCACTTAGGAAAAACCAAGTGTTAATCTATGGTTATTTTATGTTTTTGTTTGTAACAGCATGTTGCAGCTGATTAATGGGAATTGTTTGCCTTGTGGGTTAAGTCCTACCTTGAGATATTTCTGAAAAAAATGTGTTCCTTTTCACTTGTTACGTTGCATAAGTAGAATATATAAACAGAAGAGGCGCTTGGCTTGTGCCCAGATTTTTGAAACTCTCAGGACAAACTCTTGATGGGAATTTTCCCTCTCGCTTCCTCTCCATAAATGTGCATGATATAAAAACAGTGCTTTTGTGTGCTACTTGGCATGTGTCCTTGCAGCGAGTGATTTTTACTTTTGGATTTGATGTGCTGATACGTCTTCGAAGCCTTGAAACTTTTTGATGTTTGGCGTAGGAGTAGCCTTTTTCTGTTAAAGCTTTTTTTACTAAAGAGGGCTAATCTTACAGAAAAATACAGGCAATCCTTGATTTAGAGAAGACCGGCATGGGGGATTGAGTTGAGAGATCTGCGGAGCAGGGGATTTCAAAAAAAAAAAAAGAGACCATATCTGCATCTTGACAACGTTTTAAAGAGCCTTAGATAAAGAGCTCATGGATTGAGGAAAGGATGGTATGCAGACTTCTAAAGCAAAATGTTATTGAGCTTGTTTTCTGCAAAAGTTCAGAGCTCTTTAAACAGGTCTGAGGAAGATAGAAGGGTCAAACTTGAAATTCTCTATTCATGCATTTTTTTTCCCTGAAGTTAGAAGTCAGATTTCATATAGCAATTGATAAATTTGCGGGAGGGATGTAACTTTCATAGCCGGGAGCGAATTACTTGACTTGTCTAGTTGTTGTTTCAGTTATGCTCTATAGCAACCGCAGAGGCATAACTGTACTTGTCACTTCTATTTATGCAGTTTCTCGGAATGGTTTTTCTTTTGTGACTTTTCTTTGCATTGATTGCATCTCGCTTATAGAGACACGATCCTATGAGCGTCCATGCAGCTTTCCAGCACTTAAACATTTCTTCCTTGTTGTCTTTGAGAGTTTTGCTCAAGAGCTGAGTGACCCAGTCGTCTGAACTTTGAGGCAGTATCTTGCACACAGAAGGGAGTTTGTGTGGTGCGCAGCACTGTTAGAAGAAAATAAATCCTCTATGTAAAGCATCTGGAGTTTAGTCAGATGTTTTCAACCACATCAGCGTGGATGCATTGCAAGAACCATTTCAAAAATAATAAATGCTATTCTTATCGCTTTTATTACAGGCTGGGTTACGCAGAAGACAGTGGCACGGTAATCACACAGTTCTTAAGTAATAGCATGCAATTATATTCCTCAAAGCCACTGGGAATGCTAGAAGCACGTTAGTTTATAAGAGAGGAAGAAAAAGCCCCAAAGCTGCTACTTAAATGTGCAGTCAGGGCTGCCTGTATCACTTCAACCTCTCTCTGTAGGCTTTGGTTGTCGTTTTTTTGTTTTGAAGGCAGATCCTCTGAACTTTTTCTCCTGAATACCTGTTTCATCCATTTCGATTGTGTTGTTCAGGCACATGGGGAAGCAGCATCCCTTGCTGCTGCTTGTGGTGAGATGGGGGAGAATCTAATACTTTTTTTACTCGGGTGGTTGTTTGAAAAGAAATACAAATTGAGGTATTTGAGTGTTAGTTTGGACAGTATGAAAATTGGGAAGGAACACGCGTTTATTTTCAGTGCTTTAGAATGCTCACTCAAAAACCAGCAGGTGGGAGTTCCTTTGTTTAGATACTTTTACCTGGGCTGTGCGCTCAAGACGATGCTCTGTTGATGTCAGCTTAGCCTGACTTTGCAATCCTGATTTAGACTGTAGCTATGGGTTTGGTTTCGGGATGGTCCACAAATCACGGTGTCACCTGAGCATCTATCTGAGAACCTGTAGAGTTTTAGTTTGTGGGGCAGTTTTAGCTTGAATTTTGGCATCTAAGCACTTCCTGCGAGATTTTGTAAAGGGGAAGAAAAAAAAAAAAACACCAGAAGTTCTAGGTTGTCTTCCATCAGAGTTAGTTTAGGAATGCATTTGTGTTTTATCCAGGTGTTTGAAGTTATTTCTGTGTGTCTTTCTGAGATATATATATATATATATATATATATATATATGTAAATATATAGGTGATATATATATGTAGGTGATATATTCTGGTTCAGGTGAAATATGCTTCTTTTAGTCCTCTTTGCTAACGATAATACTAATAAAACTTATTTGTTATTATTATAGTATAAAAACTTATTTTGCAAAGTTCTATTTAGTTAGTTTAAAATAAACAGCTATGTATATTGCCATAATTTATTCTTGCTGGTTTCCTTTGGCTCCTTTATTAAAGCAGTTCTTCCTCCAGTTCTGGCAATTCTCCTGCATGTAGCTGTAGATGCGCAGTTGCTTGATTCCTCCCCGTGCAAACAACATTTACGTCACAGATGCTGACTAGTTTGTTGGTGCTACTGCACAATTTCATGAACCAATGCCAGATTATTCAGAATTTGGTTATTATTTGGTCCCGGGGGGAGATTCGATAGGTCGCTTTCAAACTTTTAAGGATTCTCTTAGATGGTTACTGCTCACGCTCTGGAATTTATATTTCGATTATATTGCTTTTTGGTTGTGAATGGGGCTTCTTGAGAACCTTTCATTTTGCTTATTTTATCCAAACTTCCTGTCAATAAAAATAACATCTTCAAATTAATTAGAGGGCTGGAAAAAAAGTTCTGTTTCTTCTATTCAAGTCAGTCCCTTTCTACAACCTTCCTGTGTTTATTTGAAGATTTCTACCCTTATTCTCTTCTACACAAGTCAAGTCTTAAGCGTATTAGGACAAGGAAAGAGGAGGAAGTATGTTTGTTTATTCTCACAAGTGAATTGAATATTACCCCACAGCCAAACTTTATGGGATATAACTGCTTCTTGAGATTACTGTATAATTTGTGTATTAATGAGGCTAAAAAATGAATGAATGAGCAGAACTTGGTGCCACTCTGAGGCCATTTGGTGTTTTTCTTCCCTCCCCAGGTCAGGGTATGTCCTTCTGCTTTGTGGATCATGCAAACATCAACGTGATTGACTCAGTGCAAAGAGTCTATTAGTTCTTTTGCTGTGTAGAGGCTAATGAATTGTGCTTTTGAAAGTACCTCTTCTGTCCAGAGATTTATACCCTCCTGGCTGGAATGCAGCCACTCTGCAGGTGCTGGTGGCATTGGGCAGCACAAAATAAAGCCTCAGAGTGGCTTTTGTTGCTCGAAAACAAATTAGGAGTACTCAGCAGGCTGGTTACTCTTTCAGAGTGTGGCTTGAGCAGATTAATGGCTTTCTACCATCAGCTCTGTGTGTGTGTGCGCGCTCATCTTCCACAGTGTGGTGATTTTTATTTTATTTTATTTTTGGCTGGCTCCCTTTGTGATCTGTGAAGCTCCAAAAGTTCAGCAGCGAGGAGTAAGAGGTACGAGAGATGACAGCTTAGAAATCACACAATGGGAGGGAGGGTGAAAGCTCTCCAACAGCATTAAGCTCAGCTGTTTATTGAACCTTTACCCTTAATGTGAACTTTCAGTTTAAGGTGGCTGTTTTTCAGACAGCCCTACCTAGAGCTGTCAAAGCCTGTTTGGCTTTGCTGTGCTTATAGATGGGTGAAAACTCATTGCTCTCGTGGAAATCCTGACAGTTTGTGTGTCCTTGGCCTGTCTGCCTTGGGAACGACTGACTCGGAGCTCCAGAAGTGCTGTTGTGGCAGTAAAGGTGCTGTAGGTTTCTTTTCACATGGTTTTAGCTGAGATGGTGTGTTGTTTCAGAGCCGCTCTTGTGATCACAAGCCTTGTGGGAGGCAGAAGCCAAATATTCCTATGTGGTTTGTCTCCACTTCTTCCTTCCCCTGGTTTGTTTCTTTTGTGTCATTGACACAAAAGACATCTTGGTTTAGACATCTGTAAAACAGCAGGGTCAGTGTCAATCTGAATACAATTACTATACCTAGGGTGTTGAAAATACTCAGGGCTTTAGTGAGGGGAAGAGACCAGGGCAGGATCAGCTGCGACAAAGCAGAACGAATACCTGCTCAGCAGCACTGTGGCTTGGAAGAGGAATGCCAACGTGATACAGGTTTGAACAAGAAAACATGTGTAAAGAAGGTGTTATTCGAAGACCGAAGGTAAGGAATTGTGCAAAATAAGGGAAAATTTTTGAAGAGTGAAAATGCATAAAGTGTTGGGAGTGAAATAATGGACAGGATGGTAAGCAAGCAGGTGAGCTGTATGTTCTTGGTAAAATTGAGGGAAAACAGGTTTCTTGAGCAGTTACATTAATGATAACTGTAATTTTGTGAACAGAGGATTAGAAAAACATGGAGGAAATGATTTGACTATCATATATGACGTTTGCAAGTCTTATGCGATAAAAAATAGTTTAAAATTGATACCTTGAAGGTTAACTGTTGAATTTAAATTCGAGAAGCTTAGCATTCATTTACCTGCAGAACCATAGAGCCATTAAGGTTGGCAAAGACCTCCAAGATCATCTGGTCCAACCATCCCACTAAACCATGTCCCTAAGCACCATGTCCAGCCTTTCCTTGAACACCCCCGGAAGGGAAAGCCCGTGGCTTTTTTGCTGCTTACTGAGTTGTGAGAGCCACCAAGAATGAGAGACTCGTGTTTTGTGCATCAGACTGACCACTCTTGGCAGGATGAGGTGAGTGGCTGCCCCAGGCTTGTTCCTGCTGGCTCTGCTAGTAAGCATCCTCTAGATTGTGAAAATTCCCAAACTGGTTAGATACCTAATTCACAATTAAAATCAACATTATTTAAATAACTTAGGGCACTTTGGGAACCAGAGAGGTATGCTTATGTTCTAGTGAGATCAGAATTATGGAAATAACATGCCCTCTGTTGTTTTCCCACATGTAAAATTGAAAGAGCCAGAAATGTTATCACCACGTTCAGGGTGCAGATCAGTGGCAAAGCGGCGATGAGTGTTGTATCTCCTGACTTCTGACTGCACTCTGCTGACCGGATTTTTCTACGTAGAGCACACACATCGGAGCGGTTCTGGTGCTTATAAAACATTCTTTGGAAAGGTACCAGAGAGTTAAGCTTCTGGAGGAATAATTACATTCTGCTGAATTTGTGGGTAGATGCATCCTTGTGGAAAGAGTTCAGTTCTAAAACGCTAACGCTTCTCCCCACCCTTTTTCCCCCAGGGGTGTCTTGCTGGCCAGCTTGCTGGTTTATCCCTTTTTTTCCTTGTATGGTGCAGAACACCATAATATCTGTAAACCTCCTAACTATTTAAAAATAGAAATAACAAGAACAGTCTCTCTTCCTTCTGTCCCAGTCCGTATGAGAAATACTTAATAAATAAATAAATAAAAAAAAAAAATAAAAAAATTAAAACGTGAGTGAAACGACAGTCTTAGCAGAGCTGAATGAGGTTGAGTTCTGCATTTAATTTGGAGCCTGAGGTTTGCACTCACTTTTGAAGCCGCCATGAAATCTTTCATGTGCTGCTGAACTTGTGGGAATTCTGGCTCCCTTAGTTACAAGCTCGCTGAAAATTTTATGATGTGACTGTAAGGTGGCTCTTCGGGGTATGGTTAGAGAAGTAGCTAGAAGTTGCTGGAGGTTTTGGAGCTTTATCAGGAGCAGAACGACAGCAAAACAGCTGAGCATCTGGTCAAGTGACCTGTGCTGCTGAATGGATGAGGTGTTTTTGTTGGTTTTCTGGGAGTGATTTTAGTCCTTAGTGCAAGTTGCAGTAATTATAGTGTTGAGTTTGGAGTATGCAAACGGACACAGTTGGTTTTCCTTTTTTTTTTTTTTTTGTTTGGAAATGCTCTTTGTGGAGTGGAGAGAATTATTTGTACTGAACAAACAGGAAAATATCAGAAAACGCTTGTTGTCTGTTACCCTGTTTACCTTATTTTTCAATAGATTCATTTATTGAAATAGACAGACTGGTTGCATGTATCATTTAGGAACGTAGAGATAAATGTTTCGTCTCACTATGATTGTTTCTGTGCTTTTCTTGATAACTCTTTCCTTTTTAAATGGATATTGTCAACATCAAGGTAGATTTGAGACACCTGCTTTAAAAACAGAAGTTTGATTTTTCTTCCTAAACCGCAGTGCTGTAAAATGCAAGACTGGTAACAGGTTTAGTTTCCAGTTTTTGGATTAAACTATACAGACGAGAAAGAGGCAGTTTCTACTAAAGCAGCCCTGTAAATCCTTTTTGGTAGGAGACGCTACTGGGTGGGACATTCGTACGTGGCGGAAGATTCAAGGTAAATAACTTTCTGAATTAAACTAAATTTAGCAAAAAAATCAAATCTTGGAATTAAACATTTAAGCATGGCATGCTCTTTTAAAAGTAGCCAAATAACTGCAAATTACAAAGTTTTACTTTATCATTATGTCTATAGAGGCAATTATTGAAAGTGCATCATTGGTTGTATTATTTGCAGCAGCAGCAGCACTTCTTTGTAGCACTGCATTAGACGGGGAAAAAAGTAAAAATGAAAAAAAATGGATGAGAAAAACCATTTCAATGTGAGGAGAAAAGCACGAGTGACAAGTTGGATCCGCTGGTGAACGGAAAGAAGCAGGTTTGTAAGATGTGCACAGAGACAGACTGATAAGCACTGAAACTGATGGAGAAGTTGTGGAAAATGGGCAAGAAATAGGGTAGGAGAAGAAAATTGAATTGGAGATCAGTCCAATAAGGAAAGAAGTGGAGCAGAATGTACACTTGGATGAGGCTTACTGGAAGTAAGGCAAGATACCAGAAGTATAAATATGGTGGTTTATTTATAGCCAGAACCTTGTCTCAGAATTTAAAGATAGGGAGATTGTTGCCATGGTAAGTAAAATTATTATTCAAATGACTTTTTACTTCTGAACTTTTAACTATTTATAAATATCGTGATGGAAGCAATAGGGGGGTAAAATTATTTATAATTGCCATATATATATATTTTTGAGAATGGTGAGGCCTAGCTGATTTTATTCAGTTCACCCTTTTTAAGATGCAGCAAGTGTGGTAACAACAATGCTGTCTGCTTGTTCCGTGGGGAAGGAGGAAGAACCCAGTGTCATTTGTATGGTTTATAATTACAGAATATCGACTGGGATGGAGACTTTTGGGATGGGCTTCCTGGTCAAAGATGAAAGGAGCCTTCCGGGGCAGGAGGGTTGCCCTGGTTGTTAAACAGCTGCTATGACTGGTGGGGGGAGAAACTTAAACCCAGGTTTCCCATGTTTGTTGGATGTTGTGTTTCTGGGGTTTTTCTTTTTTTTTTATTGAGTTCATCCAAGTTCAAGAAGTCCGTCTTTTTGACTTCCACAGTGTATGGCGTTGTTTCCCTGCTCAGTACGCACTGCCTGCGATCCCCGTTCCAAGATTTGAGATTGAGCCTGGCTGCGTGCCTACTCTTCGCCTGTGTTCCATTTGCCAGGCAGTTCAGATGGCCTGATATTAGGGACTTGTGTTTGTTTCTCGCTCACACACGTCGTGTCACTTGGGCATTTTACCAGAGGTGGTATTCTCCCCTCCTTAGTGTTTTTGTAGAAAGATAAATGACCAAGAATTTGTTTGTGGGGTTCATCTAAAATGTTGTTTCCATACTTTATCTTACTTTAAGACCTGTCAGAACCACTACTTAGTTTCTATACAACATCAACATACTTTGTTATTGCTTTTAGTTCTTGATTATTTTTTTTAAATCTCTCATGAGCTGATGAAGTAGTTTCTTAGTCAAAATACACAGAAGCAAATTGAGCACTTTACCAAATTGTGGGTGTACTATAATGGACGTTTTCATTCATCATCTGAACATTCAAATTAGATGGAAAACTGCGGTGTTAATTTGACAATGCTTTGTTTCAGCCATTATTTTTCGGAGATCTTTTGAGGGGTGGGAGAGGCTGCTGAGTCTGAGAAGGCTTGGTTTCCTTTGTACCTGTTCTTTTTTTTTTTCCCTTTTAAAAAAGGCATATTTCTTCCACAACTTTGGAACCGTTCTCTTTTTTTCCTTCTTCATATGCTTATTCAAATGCAACATGAAAAGTGGAGAAGATCTTTTGCTAGCTCGTCAAAGAAAATCCTTTGATGCAAGTGGGTAGAGTAATGTATCCAACGTTGACTTCATTTTGTTAAAATTTTAATGATGGAATTTAGAGACAAGACCACTGCTCTCTTGGTATATTCCTTTGTATCATGTATTGCAACTATTACTGGCACATTAAAGTGTCCTGAATGTAACTTTTTAACCAAGCAAGAGCTTCTTAAGGGTGGACAAAGTATTTTGAATTTCTTGTATTTTGATTAATTTAAAAGCCTTCTATGTAATTCTATTGAGTGCTAATACTATGACTTCTAAGAGCTGATTGCTAGTTTCAGTTGGTCCTAGGATGGACCTTGTTCTGTGTTTCTGTTAAAAATTACCTTGCAAGCTTTGTTCTTCTCATTGAGGTATTTCATTGTTCTATAAAGATACCGATTATCCCTGATTTTACAGATGGGAGAAAATGAGGAGTGGAAATGAAACTGCTTAATCCAGAACTCAGAACAGATCAAGGACAAAACTGTAAAAGGAACCTAGCTTTGGTTCTCTGGCTCCTATTTTTACAGCTCCATCAAGGCAGTGTAAAACGTCTGTAAGAATGGTAATTGAGGTATTTTAATTGAAGTTTTTTCTGGAAGATGTTGGGGTAGTAGTAAAGATGCAAACTTTGAAGCTTTCATTATGATCCTATGTCCTGGGAGCAGTTTCAAATTTATTAATGCAATGTAAAAATAAAGAAATCATTTTATAGTAGCATCTGTCACAAAGGCATGACAGTATGGTTCACAAATATTCAGTCTCTAAAAGAAAAAGTCGTCAGATTTGCTGTCAGTTAAGAATCAGGTAATATGAAAGAGCATGAACTTAAGTAAAATTGAATCACTATTTTGGCAAGAAGCGCTGTAATCCCTCTGCCGGTTTTCATATCTTTGTATGTTTGGCTTCCTAGAGAACTGAAAAGGTTATTCTTGGCCTAGGGCCTGAGGCTAAAAATGGCTTCTGGAATCTTATAGCTCAGTTTGGTGTTGAGCAGTTTCGTGTGGTAGTGAAATAACTGCAGTAATTGGTAGCCTCGCTGAAGCATTTCAGTTATGCACTTAAATGTTAAGCTGTGGGAGAGGTGGCCACGTGATACTTCCAACATCTAGTTTATCAGGAAAATGTAAGTTGTGTTTGTCTATGAAGCAATGGCAGCCTGAAAAAAAAAAAGAGGCTTTTCTACAAGTGTTTTTTAAAGAGGAGTAAGAATGAATGTATAGTCTGGCCTCAATGGGGAAAGGCTCTAAAATGAATAAATAGATCAATTTCTAGGCAATTATGGTGAGGATGGTGAAGCACAAGCATTGCTTTTGAGACTGTATGTGGGGGGAGCAGGACAAGTCTTTGAAGTTTCCTTATGCTTCTATCTATATATCTATCTATAGTAGGATTTAATTGAAAACCAAACAAACCAACCTCACCAATTCCTATATATGTATGCGTGTGTGCATTACATGCGCTATTCTGAATGTTTTCTGAAGAGTTTGGGTGATTACGTAACTGGGATTTTTGAATAGTCAGGAGAACGCTGAGAGGCTAACTATTTAAATCTGAAAAACCTTACATCAGTAAAAGTTCTGGAAAAGGCTTCTGAAAAGACTGGATATCACTTCCCTGTGTTTCTCTCCCAAATGTGTTAGCTTTTTCCCAAATTGTTTGTATTGGAACAAGTGGAAGTAACGCGTGGTGCCGCATGAAATCAAAGCTGTTTTTATATAAGCAGAGCTTGTATGAAAATCCAGGCAGATTTATGTTTTGGGTGAAATCAGCGTGGAAACATTCCGTATGAGAAGCGGTGCTGCTCTAGACATAGCTCATAAACTTCATGCAGTTCCAGCATGTTACTATGTGTGTGTATTAAAACAGATTTTTTAAATACAATTTATGTTCTACTTTTTGCATGATAGTTTTATTTTATCATGTATGTCTAAATACATCATTCATGCATGGAATAGGTACAGCCTGAGGGTAGGCAAATGAATATATTTCTCCTTATGTCACAACTTCTCATGTATGTTACTTGGCAGTTACTATGATTAAGTTATTAAATGAAGGATATATGAGTATAACCACTCTGTCTTTACTGGGAAATAGTATAAGTAAGTCCACAGGAAACAGTTTTACAGAAAGAAAATGATCAGGAGCAATAAGCTGTTAAGGCTTTTTGTCTTATTAATAGAAGATGCTTTCTTTTAAAGGAATTTCTCTAATGCTTCAGTAATATGTAGTCTTTTCTGTCATTCTTTATCAGATGTATCTCACCTTATTTCATGCTGCTGTCTTTTTTCTGGGGTGAGTGGAGTATATTTGTTGAAGCATGGAATAATTGATGCGTCTTAATACCAAAAGAGACTTTTATGTTGACACAGTTTGACCCTCTGCCCAGTACTGACCATAAATTACCCTGAGTCTTCGTATCTAGACCAAAAATTCATGGCTTGTATGCACTATATCGATTTTAAAGTGTGCCAGTGATAATAGTATGATTAATTATGTTTCCTTTGGAAGCAAATAAAAGAAACTGCACGTACTAGTTTGCATTGTAGCTTCAACTTATGATCGTTTGATCTTTACTTTCTTCATCTACTGGATGAGTTCATGTACTATATCAGAGAGAGATTCATTCTTCCACAGCTGTTTTGAAATTAATTTTTAAACATTTGTCTTTAATAATTGTCTTTAATAAACTAGGAGCCTTCATTAATAAGGGGTTATGTAGACTAAGATGTTGCTACAGCCTTCCACCTGGCTTCCTAGTAAAAGGTACTGCCCTTCTACCTAGGGTGACTAAATGGTGATGATGATGGATTTAAATTAACAGGACAGGCTGTGAATTGTGGTGTTGAGGAGCTGGCATGTGATTCTGCCTGCTGCCCCTGTTCTGTGGCAGGTAACCACCAGCCCAGGAGCAGAGGACACAGCTGAGGCTGGTCATTTCTTACATTGCTGTGGTGAATGCTGCTGTGGCCCCTCGGTCCTAAACACACAGAGCTGTGGAGTGTGATTTCAGACCTCACGTCTTGTAAGTTTGTGAAACCTCATGTTTTTGGGTTCTTTAACCTCCGTATTGTCTTTCAGCTAATTAACTCACCAACTGGATGAAGCGATTAGTGAGGTATCAGTGGAGGTAACCTGTGTTCGGCTTCTTTTCTAACATTTGTTGCTAGAGCACCCAAATTTCATGATGGTCGTTTGTACCGTACAGTCAGTGCAAGCTTGTGATAATCATCGCTCCTATTTTATGCTGACACTTCCCAAGACTACGATTGCATGCTTCATTGTGCTTGTGAGTATTCATCCGACAGGGTTACAGAGGAGTTTGTCCCTAACCTGCCATGTGCTCCAGGCCCTAGCACATCTTGAACTTGGCTTCGATTTCACTTACTGTACCATTAACACCTGTCACTGCAGATTTTGTCAACAATGATTTTGAATTCTAGGGGAAAAAGTCCAGAAAATCTTGAATGATGTTGTGTTGAGAAGAAGAACATCTAAAAAATTAGATGATGCTATATCCTTAATGGCTTTCTTGAGGAAATCACTCAGTTTCTCTGAGTAGACATCAGATGAACACTCCACAACCAAATCAAAATGGCTGATGTTCTGGTGTGAACAACTCAAAAAGGCTCTTGTAGTAGACACCATGTTCTTATAAGACTATAGAACATGATTTGTTTCAGTGGTTTACAAGTTTTAACTTCTGATGGTGGTTTCTTAAAGGTATACAGGTTTGAACAGTTTGCCAGTTCGCTTCTTCAAGTACTGTGATTTGTGGTGGTGTCCTTGCTTCAGGAAAAACTTGTGTATCCTTTGGAGCTTTGCTTTATGAATTAGGGTTGTAAAAATTAAGGTTATTTCTATCATAGAAGAACGCTTTAAATGAAATGCAAGAAAAGTTGCTTTTTAATTAAGAATTCCTCCTTGAGTATCTCTTCTAGAACGTTACTGCTTGACAATTCTGTTTATAGAAACAGGATGTTTTGGTTTTATGAAATGTGGATTTCTTGGGAACTCATTTTAAGAAAGTGTTTGTTTGCCTCCACCCTTGGTGGAATGCAGATGACATCAGATTTTTTTTATGTACTGGTGCTACAGCCAGTAGTCCATAAAGACCAGGTTTAGAAGTGTCAGAGGCATAAAAGGAGTTGAACGCTAAGCAGCCTTACTATTTAGGGTGAATTGGTGGTATTGATGTTCAGGTGATCATATTTAAGGCAGTGGAGCCTTAGATAGAGGTCTAAAAAAGGTCTTAGAAAAAGCTCTAAAAATAAAGCTGGAGAGTTAGGTCGGGAAGGGTTGAGGACAAACAGAAAAGGATCCAGACATCTGTGTCAGAAAGGTGTCTTGGTGATGAAAGGTGTCTTGATTTATTATAGCACAAACTTTGCATTAAATGGAGATGCCGATATTCAGTGGAATGTGATAGCTGCACTTAAATATTTTTCGGGTGTTTGAATCATGGTTCGTGTGGTTTTTTTAATAGAGGAAGGAAATGTTTGGGTGAACTGGAGGAAAGGAAAACTTAGATGTAAAGGGAGAAGGGACTCATTTACTCCTTCCATATCTTCATGTCTTTGTTCCAGATTTTAACTCTGGCAGTACCTCAACAGCTGTACTCCAAAGATTCCTACAAGGCTGTAATCTATTGGGTGCTGCATAGAGAAACCACAATAAAATTTTGCCCCTACCATATTAAGAGCATCCTCTTCCCTGCTTTTTTCCCTCCTCTTCTCTTATGTTTTGTCTCCTCTTCCTTCTCATGCCTTGCGAGCTTTATAGGGGACTCTGACAGCTTGGTCCTCTCTAGGATTTCCTTTGCAAATAGTCCTAAGTAGTGTATGCACGGCAACGTGTTTACTCCTTTGTTTTCCCAGTGGCCTTATGTTGGTCTTTTCTCCTTCTCAGGGGCGTCCTGTTGGTAGTCTCATCTGAGCTTCAGCCGCAGGGAGAGACGGCTTGGAAAAGGGAGATGGTGAACATAACTGCTTCTAGGTTAGGAAAGTTTTCAATAGCAGATTTCAGAATATTGTGAAATTGAAAGGTAAATGAAAGATGCTAATGGTCATTCCATATTATACAATATACAATATGCTTACTTGACAAGTTCAACTTGTTCAACTTACTTGGTTCTACTGTAGATCACTGTGTTCATCCTAAAACATAACCCTTTGATTGCCCTTCGTGGATGGCAAAGCTGCGTTACTCACTTCTGTTGGTCTGCATCTCTCATCTGTAGTTCTCTGGCACTTGTGATAGTTTTGGTTCGACTGGCATTTGATGTGGAAACTTTTGGTTAAGATCTCATTACACTTCTTTAAACAGAAAGTTTGTAAATCAAAAGGCAAGTATCAGTTGAATTATACTCTATTTAATAAAACCCTCCAGGCTTATTCTAACTTTGTCTAAATTTCATGGGATTATAGGATAACTCAGATTAGAAGGGCCCCCTGGAGGTCATCTGGTCCAACCGCCTGTGCAAAGCAGGGTCAAGTATGAACCTGTTTAACGTGGTATTGCCAGCTGAAGCATGTTTCATTTAGCTTAGGAATTCCCATGTATCATGAACTTTTCCAAATGTAGCGGGCCTTTTGGAACCTGCTGTTTCAGCCTCTTCTTCTCGAATCAAAGGTTTTCTAATTATGCATCTTCAAATCCCTTTTTCTGCAGCTTCAAGATGAGATTTTGAACAGGGTAGCTGACCGCTGTACGTGTGGAACGTATTCCTCCTGTAGTGAATTCCTAACGTTTTTGTGGTGAAAGAGTACCTGAGGTGATTAAATTCTGTTTACAACCACTTGCTTTATATTTATGCAAAACTTTCTCTGACACCTTTTGTCCACTGACATATTTACCCATAAACCTACTTGCAGAGTCTTGCTCAAATTGTGTGTTGATGTAAATTCTGACATAGTTTGCATCCCCTACCAAACGGGGAGACTCGTTATGCTGGGTAGGGCATGCTGGAGAAAGGACTTAGTTTAAACATTTTGCAAGTGTTTTTGCAACACTTTATAAACAGACTGCGGTGGTCTTAGTTATTTTAAATCCTACTCCGTGTAGATTAGTGGTTCTGTATCTGAAAGATGTTCGTGAGGAACATGTATTGCTCAAGACTCAAATGTTCAATAAGAATATTAGAACACGGGTTTGTTGTTTGTGTTGAGATAGGGTGGTTTTTGTTTTTTGTTCTGATGGCAGCTGTTGAAGAATCTGTGTTTAAAATTACTAAACCATTGAAGTGTTATGGCTGTAAATTTTACGTGTTATAACAGATAATTTAAAATTACAATGTCCCAAAGACAATTAAATAATCCTTATTCATTTTATGCTAGTAACAATTCTTTTGTCTTTTTCTGTTCTTAGAAGAAGGTAATAGTACTTCTTTATTTCTGCTAATTTAATTTAGGAAGTGTTTTGGGGCTTATTGTTATTTAGGAAAAAAAGTGGTTAATAATAACCATAATAATTATTTGGATCAAATATGAGTGTAAGTTGGTCCTGATGGTGGAAGCAGGTGGTGATTAATTTATTGTGAGTTTTTGTGTCAGGTGCTGGTTAATATGTACATTCAGAACTGAGTTTATAGGAGTCTTCATTCACATGAACCTCTTTGTTTTGAATATTATGAATTTGAGACTTAAGTCACTTAATATGCTTGCGCTCCATATTACTGTGTATCTAATGTAATGGTGGGTTGTGCAAAACCATATAATGGAACAATAATTTGACTGTTATAAGTCAAATGTTTGGTAGGTGAAATCAAACCTTGCTATTAAAGGAATTACTGCAAAGTTTTCCTGTGGAATGTAAGGATAATGCATAAAGAGTGGTTAAAACTTTTCCCAGCATTTTTATGAATTCAACAGATGTACTTGGACTTTAACAGATTATTTTGCATGTGTAAACTAAGGACAGAAAGAAATTCAAATCGCAGAGAGCATTCAGGCTGTCTTGCTTTTTACATCAGGCTGTCTTGCATTAGGTGATGCAAGGTGACTGCACTTCAGATGATCAGTTTGCTCAGCAATTTTGTACTGCTGTGTTCGGTGACAAAGAGTGTTAATACCTGGGTGTTCTCAGTGTAGTTATGGAAGTAATTGGGGCAGTAATTTAATAGTTTGAAACAATAGGATTAAGACTCCACTGAGATCTTAACTGCAAGGTATGAAAGTGCGGTATAGTTTTGCTGCATGTCTTATATTTGTCATCATTTCTGGCATCGCTGTGCATATGTAGTCGTCTTTTTTTCTTTTTTTTTGGACAACTTGATGCCCAGCTGCAGGGAGGGTGAAAGCTAGGCATGACCAAAATCACTGGCAAAATCCCAACTGACTGATATATGTAGGATTTGCCCTCTTCTGAATTTCTAAAACAAATGATACCTCGTGGGACTTAACTCTTGGTGACTTACAAAACAAAAAAATGTTTTTCCTAGTGCACGAAGAAGCTGTTCTGTTAAGCATAACTATTCTGTGGGGGTTTGCTTCTTTTTTATAAGGCAGCATTAACTTGAAGAGCAGTATCAGATTTATTCAACTGATGTCTTAGAAAGTAATTCTCACAAAACTCACTTCTATTAATTTTCCGTTCTTACATGTGGTTTTCAAAATGTTTGTATGTCAAAATATTAGTGCAATGCCTTACATCAGGGAGATGCGGAAAAGAAAATATGCAGCAGTTTTATTGGGAGGTGACGGATACCCAAATAATGCATCCTATCAGCCCTCAGAGCTAGGAGTTGATGGGTATATGGGAAGAGGCTGTATTGTGTGCTTTCTCTTGGCCTTTATAGCTAATGGGTTGGAAAGAAGGAGCAACTGTGGTGTATGAGGTAACTGGCTGGAGTAGTGAGCTGTTAGATTTTTGCTGTCTTAGCTACACTGAAAGGTTTTGGACGTGGATATGATCAAATCTCCTTTACCCATCTCTTGCAGTGTCCACATAAATAGAATAAGCTGTCAGTTTTAACAAAAAAGCACAGTGAGGATAGTTGTTTAGTTCATACCCTACTACAACGTATTTCTACACTTTAGGAGCATGTTGGGTATTTTCCTTGGGGATTGCTCCATGCTCCTTAATTTCTATTTAAAACATCTGTCAGTCAGTGTACCTGGCAGGGAATTAACTGGAGGAAGTCAGTGCTTAAATAACATCAACTGAAATGTTTTTGGGGACTTTCCAATGGATTTTTACTGTGGTAATCAGTCATTTAAAAAGAAAAAAAAATACAACAAAACCAAGGCTTTGTCGTCTTTTGGTGTCTCATAAAACTGCTGTGTAAACATTGAACTGCAGGTGCACCCATAGCCAGTTTTATTACAGTTTACTAATCTGGAGCACAATTTGTAATTGTTACTGCATGAATCTGGTCTGCACAGTGTTTTAGGGGTTAACTTGGAATGGCACAACGAGTATATATGGCCCATGTTACTATAGCAGACAGTAGCTTTCAACCCCTCACAGAAGGACATGGCATCCAACACTTAAGTGCTTTCTTGTTTGTAACAGAGTTTAGTAATTTATGACTGTGTGGAAAAATCTTTTGCTACTTTGATGTGCCTCATTTA
This sequence comes from Cygnus olor, assembly GCF_009769625.2. Lineage (NCBI taxonomy): Eukaryota > Metazoa > Chordata > Aves > Anseriformes > Anatidae > Cygnus > Cygnus olor. The sequence goes on from NC_049169.1 coordinate 179,346,099, forward strand.
TAGGGAGAGAGCCAAACCATGTGTAATTGCCTCTCTGGTATCATTCAAGTGAATGAGGTAAATACGAATGGCTGGCTGACCAACATATGTGCTTTGTATTTGTTTGTGATAATTTGAGGAAAACTTAAGTTAGAGATCAACAATTTTTTATGCTTTGATTTGTGTGTGTGTATATATATATTATCCAATTTTAGGCCTCTCTAAACTTTTGTAGGGGAGGTAGTTATTGTACTTACGTACCAGATAAAGCCACAGTTAAACCATGAGAACACATTTTCTTAACAGACTGTTCCCCGGGGTAACTATTCATATGAAAACACGTTTGTTTTCAGTTTCATAATTATATGCGGGCAAAATATTTCAAACTATACTGGCTATTGAAATTACTCCTTACCAGAGTTTTGTGCAAAGGAGTTGCTCAAACAAGGATGTTCTTGAATAAGGAACTGCCTCAGTCATTGTGCATTGTATTCTCTCGTTTGCAGGGGTGTGCAAGCATGTGTATGTAGGCCTGTGAGAGATTGGGTACACATAGACACACTTCAGTCATATGGGCTTAAAATTTGGATTTTTGTTTTCTTGTAGGTGGAAGGAAAAAGGGACTTTTTACATCTGTAATTAGAAGATTGGAGGTCTTCCTAGTCTAGTCATGGGAGGTTTTCAGGAGCAGTTTTAAGACCAAAATTATGATTTATGCACAGCTTATTCAAAGCAGTTGTGTATATGTTTCATTCTGAACTCAGTTTTTGCTGCTTGGAGTACATACTTACAGAAGCATGTTATTTTTACAGTGATTTCCATGGTCACATTTTCATGTAGTTATGTGACAATTAAATATTTTGTTACGTATTTAAATTGTGTAGTAATCTTATTTGAAGTAGGTATCTGACTACTGATTTCAAATCCCTGTTCTTTGTATTTACTGAAAAAGTAAATACCAGGAGAGTAGGAGAGACTCAAAAGTCTGATGTGATCTTTTAAATTATTTGCATCCTTGTGCAGTTGTTTTTGTAAGTACGTCTGTCTAAAATACAGTGATATACAATATATATACATAAATTCAGAAAAAAGTAATACATAATTTTATGATATTTGTGGTTAGTTCCACATATCTTTCAATGCTATGTGTATCCTTACTTCCAAGTTTGCTTGTAGTCAGAGGAGTAACCTGTCTCAAACCCATGTGCTGAGGTATTTATGGCTATCTTGCTAGCTGCTTGCTGATTCCTTTGTGATAATTATTGTAATGTTTTGTCTTTCTTAAGTAAAGGAAGCGTCTTTGTATTTTAGCTATTTGATTGCATTCTGTTCCTGTGTGTGATAGGGAATACTAAAAGAGATTTGTTTTCAGTAGATTTAATACTAGTTGAGTGTTTTTTAATGCATATATAAATACTACAATAAAAAATGTTGTATCTCCTTTGGGCTGTTTCTGTATCAATTGCATTCCTAAAAAATGAGTCCCCAGTCTCTGTCTCTTTTCTGTGTAGAAACCAAATGTTTTGCTCTTGAATTTCAGAGAATTAGTGTCACTTCATTACTTCATTCATGCAAGATTAATCCCTTATTCAAGATTTAAATCTATGAATCCTGTAGGCAAATTGCTTAGAAACTGAAGCAATTTGGTGATCCGTTACATTTCTGGTTTTACGGAGGCAATTCTCCCCCTTCTCCCAGCATTAAACCTTCAGGTAAATGTAGTGGATGAAATTACCAGCGAAAGTTGAGTTAGTTATACAATTGTTGATCAAAGAAATTGAGTACGTCTACATGAGCAATTAGCACAATTTGTAAGAGGGGATCTCAAAAGCAGAATAGTTGGTTCTGGGGATCAAGCTACGAATTTAAAGGGATTTTATTTTTGACTCATTCTGATGCCATAGAGTGACTGCCCCTTTTTGCAAGTGTATTCTCAAGTTTAGTTGCCTCTGAAAGCAACCCAGTTCATGTGCTCTCTGCTGTGCATTTGAGTATGGTAAGAAGACTTAATCTTTTGGATTCCTGAACTGAACTAAAAATGCTGCTCTAGGCACATTCAGTGTATTTTAAATGATCTGAATTTTTTTTTCTGGCAGTCTGTCAAGTAACATGAAGATGCCTATAAAACATGCTGTGTTCAAAATACCATGTCAAGCATGCAAAAAAAATCACTTCCGATTCTGCTGAGACAGGAAATGAGCATCTTTGCCACTGCTTTGAGGAAGGGAATACCTAGCCTAATTCTGAGTGTATATTGCACTTTGAAAGATGACTGAATCGAATGTTTTTAAAGCTGCACTTAAGTGCCTTATGTTTGGCCATTGTCCAAAATCTGTTTTAATAAGTGGTAATTTGGGGTGGTTTCCTCACGTTGTACATGAGTTCCTAAAGAGGTAATAAAAATGGGTTTGTCCAGTTCAAATAAAACCGACCTTTTCAAAGTTAACTTGGTAGGATAAGATAAATTAACATTTGATTATTTAATAATATTCTAAAAATATTGTACTAGCTAGAACGGACTTTTTTTAAAAAAAATTGGACATAGGCAAAAAACTGATGTCTGTATCAACTTCTTTAATGAAACAGTCATGCAAAATTCAACAGCATTATAATCACCTGTAGAAAAGGTAGTATTTGGAGCAAAGCAGTTGCTTAAAAAAGCTAGATAAGAGAGGGCTTTAGGTTGTTTTGGGAAGTAACAAGTATGGGAAAATGGCAGTATTAGGGGACAAATCTGTAAAATTGAGTGAAAACAGTATCTTGCATAAAAAACACCAAACATACTTTTGATACAACAGTTTGGGAATAGGTGAATGTCTTAAATTTAGAAATTACTCTGTGTGAGGAGGCTCTGATTTTGCTAGTCGTCACCCATTCATTTTGAAGTGATACAGTTTACTTAAAAAAAAAAAATGACGTTGAGTCTGCAGTAGTACAGCACTGTTTTCATATTAGTGAGCAGTAAGCGTCAGTGTGAATTCACTGCTGTGTTGTGAAGCAGGAAAAAAAAACAGTTTCAGTTGAATATGGGACATCCTTTCCACCCTCATCACAATGCTTTAAAACTGGATTGTTTATTTCCAAAAGAATATACAGGAGAAAAATTCTGCCTTTTCAGGGCTGTCCCTTAGTTATGTAACTTTCAGTCTCTGTTTTTTAAATATGTAACAAATTATAGGGCTACTGAAAATCAGGGTAATGTAATGCTCACACAGGCATAACCCTAGCTCTGTTGGCTCTATGCGCACGAAGTCTCTTTATTCAGCCCTAATGTTTTGGAGCTGTAGGGGTAGACTTGCAGTAGCCAGGTTACCTCTGTGGCTTTGTAGAACCAAGATATATGTAGACTATACATCTTGAAAGAAAAGCCTTTGGTGTATTTTAATGTCAGGCAAGACATTAAACAGTCTTACCAGAGATGAAACATTCAAAATTTTACACTCCGTGTAAAATTTTGCAGAGGTATTCCTTATAAATTCATATTGAAACAAAGGTAGGGAAAAGCTTTCCCTCTGAATTTGTGTTGCTGGGCCTTCCATGTCAAAGAGACTCAGTGTGTGTCTTCTGGGTCTGTTGCCGTTGGAGGTGGAAGAGATCTTGCACTGATTTTTCAGTTGGGAGAGTTTCTCTAGAATAACAGTTCCCAAAGTGAAAAATACTAATTGTGTAAAAGTTTGAAGGTGCTGTCCCACTCAAACTGCATGTAAAATCTTGACTAAAAGAACATTCTTTTTCCTTTATGACTACTAAAAATATAAGCAAGAGCCAGAAATAAAACCAAACTCAGAGTGTTAAGCAGTTTTCCAAAGGAGAGCCAGACTGACTGATAGAGGTTCTAGAACCAAAACTGTTTAGTTAAGAACAGGACTTGGCCTGTTTTCAGCCTTACCCATTTCAGATCATCTTCACAGATGCACGTAAAGGCAGAATGTAATCCTTGTGTAGGGGAGGTTTAAGTTTATCCAGGTAGAATTGAAGAAGTGTAGAAGAATGATGTTTTTATAAAAGTTATATGAGCAAATAGTAAAGATGTCAACTCTTCAGTTTTTAAAGAAAAATTGTATTTGATAGGAGCTCTACAGACTGCTGCCTAAATATATATACTAAGTTCAGAAAACTTGCAGTCTGTTTGGAGTGGCTGAAAAACGTCACACCTTGACCCTATACGTGTTTATCGTTGCTTGCATCACATCTGACTTAAACAGCTAAGTAGGGATGCTTCTCTGTACATGTCTAGAATTTCAGTTTTCCTTTAATGCGGTACAAAGCTGATGATTGTTGCGGGACTTTGCAAGGCTTGCTTCTTTCAGAATTGCAACCGAACGTCCAACACAGTAAGGCAGTGGAAAGCACGTCCAAGAGAAAGGTGATAAGTAAGCAAATAATTCCTTAAGAAGTGAATGGCAGCTATCACTTTAAAGGTGAGAGGTGGTACTGTGGGCCCACTGCATTCCACGGATGAGGAACATTTTTGTCAAAACTGATGAAAGGTGTAAGTGTGTCTCACAAAAAGAAAAGCCCTGCTAAGAACTGGTTCTGAAAATGATTCTCTCTATGGTGGTAGCTGATGAACATCCCTGAAAACGTTTCAAGACTCTGGTGTCAACTTCAAAAAATCTGGGGCGTGTCTTGCTGCAGTGGCTGGCTGTGGTCTGCTGTAGTACGAGTGAGTGAGTGCACTTTGTGTAGTGATAGACGACAGCTAGGAGAATTTTGCCTGGAATACTAGGGATAATGTTTGTCCCTATTAGAATGTTCTCTCTTCCTTTCAGTCCCTAATTAATCACTAAGAATTAGTAAATACAGCTGAAAGTATGAAGACTACGGTTGTATCTTAGCTGGAGCTAAGAGTTGAGGGAACCTTTTGTTAATCGCAGAAGTCATGTGTGGCCTGTTTATTTTTATTCCCAGTAACAGAAGAGGATAACTTCAGCATTAATTTTTCTGAATTGTTTGCATAGTAGTAGGATAGTGTGAGGGAACAAAGAAAACCAAGGAAGGCACATGGCTTTTGTGAGAGAAGCAGGAGGAAATTGAGAGGCCTAACATAACCAGCGTGGTTTAAGCAAAGGTGGCTTTTCAGCAGGGGAAAATGCGTTGCCTTTTGGAAGTGGAGATAAGCAAATGAAACAGGTTGGACCAACTCTGTGTTCTGCTATTGGGAATTTAAGAAACTCGCTGTCCAGGACTGTGAGATGGAGTAATGAGTTGTGATTAGTTTTTGAAATGTGTAAGTGATCTTATGTCACCAGACCTTGTTGGTAAGGTTCTGCAAGTTGAGTAATAACCGTTTTTTTAGTATATTTATTTTTGAGAAGGCAAAGCTAGATAAGTATGCGTGACTTAAACTATATAAGATGTAGAAATTATGGCTGATGATACTAATTAAGCATATAAAGCTGAGTAGATTATTCACCTAGGAGGTTTTATTAGTGTGTGTTACTAGAGGTCTTTGCATTTATTGTGGAAGTGATTTCATTTGGCTGTACGAAGAGAGGAATGTCTTGGTATCACAATGATAGTTTTGTCTGTCTGGGTAAATTTTCTCTTTTTTACTCTTTATATGAATGTTCTAGAAGCCCAAAAATATACTTTGTTTAGATACCTGATTTATGGTCAAGTTCTAAATTACCACACACAGAGTAGTTTTGAAATAGAGTGTATTTTTAAAATACATTTGGAAACACTTCTCATAGATTTTAGGGAATGGAAAATGAGTTTAAAAAGTCCTTTTCTTTCTTGCTTTTTGATTGTGACTTCTGGGGAATTCTTCTGTGTCTTGATAGCTGCTCAGTTTGCAAGGCTTTGAACAAAAGGAAGGTAGGAAAACAGTTTTGTAAGGGTTATGCTGAGGTTACGGCTGTGGCAGAGCTTGCGGTTTCCTTGTGGAATTGTTTGTGAAATGAATGTGAACGAAGATAGGACATTGGGAAAAGAGGAAAAAGCAAATAAAGGTCTACATTAAAAAAGGCAACAAAACCTTCAAACAACATAGCAAATTAGTATCCTGTGGCTGGCCATAATGAATAGACTAACCACTGTATAGAGGCAGTTTCTGGACGATGTTGATAGCCAAGGCTAAAATAAACGCAGGGTTTTTTTGGCACATGATTATTGTGTGATATCTAAATTCTCAGTAGAATGGAGCCTTTTTTATTATTGAATATAGATGCTATCATGCCAGGAAAGCAGAGAAAAAACATTTTGACTGATGAGTTCCTACCCTTTGCTTGTAAATAAAGCAATACAAATTGTTTTTTTTAATTTTGAAATAAACGATGAATAAAATATAATTACCTTAACGCTTTATGGGCTTATTTTAAAATGAGATTAAAATCATCTGTTCAAACTAATAGTGGAAACTAAGTAAACGTTGTTGTTTACTCCCTAACTTTGTATATAATTATGGTCCACACTGTCACCATGAATGGACCTGCAACAGTAAAGTCTATGAATCTGAACTTTGCCAGTGTGGACATATATTCTGAATTTTAACTTTTCCTGCTAGGTTTTTTAGGTGCTGGGCAATGTAACTCTTCAGTCTGCAGCAAAAACAAAAATAAACCAAGTGTCTTGGATTCCTCAGGCAGAGGCTGGCTTCCTGTCCTGTTGTTTGGAATAGTGTGCATCTATGGTAGAGATAGAGAGAGAATCTCCCTCTTTTTCACCCTTTCCCTGCCACATTCAATAGTACTGCCATGCAGTTTTTTCCTCCCCTGTCTCCTGTTATAGCCTTTCATATAGGAAAATAAGATGTCATCTTAGATCAGACATCTGGGGCAAGACAGACAAATCAGTTTTCCCCCTGTTAATCTGGCTTTGCTGGTTTGTTTACGTACTAAATATGTGTAATAGAACTTCTGCACTTGAAGCAAATAATTAAATGGGTAGCATCTTTGAAAAACTAATCTGAAGTACTTTTGGCTGAAAAAAACAACTCTTGACCGCAGAAGCAGTCTTTTGTGTGCTGCAGGATGCTATGAAAAATACCTCTCCTGAACTCCAAAAATACTGAAGAATTTTATGAAAGGTAAATAATGCTGGTTGAATCTTGGCCTGAAAAAGCTCTTATTTTCTTCATGCAGCAGCTGTTGTATTAATTGTTCTAGAGAACGATAGCAATTGCCAGAAGCCACACAGAAATATCATAATAATCAGTGCAGACAAAAACGTTAAAGAACTTGACCTTTTAGATGATGTAATTTAACAATAGGTATAACTTGAGACTTCATCTTGATAGTAGGTATTTTTTTCTTTAATGTTTAAAACTATGTAGTGACACACTGTACCAAGCATTAAAGATACTGTTCTACGTTTTTGCATGGGCTGATGCCGCTGGCAGATGGAATTGCTGGACAGTTAGGGACACTCCATAGCGTACTGAACCATTGACTCCATCACTTGAAATTAGAAAGAAGTATCTGTTTCAGGTAAAATACTTTTTTTTTTTGGGGGGGGGGGGTGGGGAGAAAGGCTTTCTAGTCACAGAATTGCAAAGAGCCAGACATTCCTTTTACAACTGAGTTTTAGTTATAGCCTTGTCTCTGTGGTGGTGTGATGCTTGATGTGCACAGGGAAGTTCAAGAGCTGTTTACTAGCTCTTGGTTTTGTACTTGCGGCATTAGCTTGAGTCACTAAAGATGTCATCTTAGTTCTTTCTTCTGTCCCAGGCTCACCTTGTGGGCTTTGGTCAGTCACAATTGCTGTGCCTCCAGTCCCCGTCTGTCTGTGAAATACACAGTAATAATTTTTACCAGGTAGAAATATGATGAGATCAGGTGTGATAAAGGAGAATACAGCGATATCTCAAGTCCCGTGAAAACGTTGGCAAGATGGAAGAACAACTGCTGGAATGAACAGGGAAGGTTGAAAGAAAGGTTGGAACTAGAAGTGGGGTAAAAAAGGGTTGTGCTATAGCAGGAAAGAGTGAGTAGCTTTGCCTCTTACCCCCAGCTGCTTTTACATTTCATACTGAACTGATTTGCAGCTATGTTAAATCTGTCATAATTTTTTTCTTTTTGCCTTTTATTTTTGATTGGTTGAGTGCAATATACTGAAATCTTATTTAATCATCTTCAGAGGCTTTTTATTAAAAAATAAAGCTTTAAGTAATGTAATAGAAATGCTAAAACATCTGTGAAATAGTAACTAAGCTGTCTTAAACCCTGCTGCTGTTTGAGACCATACCCATAAGGCTGTCTGACTAATGGCTGTTCAGATGGGCAGATAGTGACCAGAGGAGCAGTGACAAGGTGGAGATCTGAACCCACTTAAATCTGTCTGAATCAGCTGCTCCGAAAACCAGCAAAGGTGACCGGTTAAGCCATTATCCCTGTTGCAAAACTTGCTGGGGTGATTCACTGGAAGAAACTCTCTGGAATCCTGAGCAAGCTGGGGAGGGGGAGCTATTGAATGAAGGCACACAGGATTTATTGGGGGGACAAAGGGGTGAGATTGGGACTGAACAAAAGGATCTGGGGGTTGTACAGAATTGGTGTGAAATGTCTAAGGTGAGGACCAGAGGTGGGGAAGAGAAGGACTGAAGTGGATTGGGGAGGAATGGGAGAAAGGAGAGGAGGAGAGGCATGAAAGGGGCTGGCTGAGTTTAAGCAGGCGGCTGGTTAGTGATCGCTATGGCTTATCTTATTCCAGGGAACTTCCCCCCAGCTCCCTTCTGTCAATGTCTTTTTAGGGTGTGTGTGAGATCTGCTAGCAAACTTCAAGCTGTACTAGCCAGCAGGCAGGATGAGGGGCTGGGAGAGGGCAGCAGAGGGTCTGAAGGTATGGGAGGTGTGGATGTCAGAGGGACTATTTTTTTTTTATTATTTTTCCCCTGAACATTGATCCTTCAGAGCAGGGTGGAGCTACGTGTGCTGCTTGTGCGGGTGTTTGTAGCACTGCTGTCCCCCCCGCGCATTTGTCTCTGGTGAGCTGTATATCCTGCAGCGGGTGTCTCCATCCCTTTGGAGTTACTGCTGCGCCGTGCTGCTGGTGGGACTTGGAAGAGTTTTAGGGGGCAGCAGCTCGTGCTGACCAGACCAGGAGAGGAGGAAATCCTTGGGTCCCTCGGTGTGTCAGTTTTGGCTGTCCTTAAGAAATAACCTTTTTGCTTCCTCCACTGTTTGTTATCTGTGAGAGGCTGACTTCTTTTTGGTGCTAGATGCTGCCCTCAAGTGTTTTCTTGTTCTGTATTGGGGTTGTACCCAACAACACAGAACAAATTTTCTCTGTTAGAGGCCCGGTAAGCAGAAACTGGTTGACACCCTCAACCCTGTTGGAAGTTTGCAGGTGCTTTGGGTGATTATCACCTCTGTGAGTTAGGCTGCTTTCACTTTTGGATTTTAATGCTTGCAGTGTCCTAACAGCTTTCCCTCTGTAACAGAGAATATACGCTTAGCGATTGAAATGTACACTGTATCTCCTAGCACAAAAACTAAGTATTAATTTTTAGCAGTCCTCTTTTTTTTTTCCATAAAATTACTTGATAACAAAGCAAAAGTGGAAAGAAATGGGGAGAGGTTGTGTGATTTCTAGGTGCAAGCATGAGAAACTGTTGCAGAAATGATTTAATACAAACCCTGGTCAATGTGTAAACACAGCTAGATAAGAAGTCTTAAGGTTCCTTCCATTCCTAGCCCTTGTTGCCCAGCTGTTTCCAGAAGTGCTGTTGATATAAAAACGTTTTCTAATGAAAGCTGCAGGAGATGAGCTTCCTTGCAATCCCAGTGCAGTTCTCCCTTTGCCATAAAGAGGCCAGCTCATGAACTCAGCCAGCCAAAGAGACTGAGCTGCTATACGTTTGATTTATGAAGCACCATGTATGTCAGGGGAAAGAAAATCTACAGGATGCAATTGGATACATTTTTTTTAAAGTTTTGTAATTATTTTCAGCGTTGTCCCTGAAGAATCCAGTTTCCTCTGAGGAGGAAATAACAGTCATTGTTTCATATTCTTACATTTATTTCATTGTAAATACTTGTGAAAATATGAGAAATTCCTTGTGTGAGGGAGAAGCTGCCTCCAGAATACAAGTTGTGATTAGAAGTGATCTGAATTTCAGAAGGCACTGGTGCTTATTATTTTCTGATTTTATTTTGATAAAGCTTATGTGGTTGATTAAGGTTGCGATTAGTTTTATTTAATGAAGACAGGATGAAGTAGAGAGCTTCTGTAATGTGATTCTTATCTCGGAAGCCCAGGTGGTTTGTTTTTTCCTAGCTTTATGTAAACCAGTATTCGTAGAAAGCTGGTTCTCGGTTCCTAGATTACTTAGAGAAGAAGCAGATGACTGAGAACTAACTTGAAGCATGGTGCTCTCTTGTTTTCTGTTTACTTTCTCTTTGTTGACTGAGTGTTGGGTCATCTGCTGTAATGAAGGGAGATTAACTCGTAGTTCTCACTTCTAGATTCATTAAGTAACATTTTTTCATGTAGTGTGATTGGGTAGTACGTGCAGAGTCGGGTTGCTTCCTCTGGTTTTAGAGGCTCCTTACTAAACCAAGTGTGATAGAACACTGCCAAGTAATATTGCAAGGAACGTGAGTTTTACAAGCTCCAGTTATGACATAAAACATGGTTTGTTACAGTTTTGACATAGGCCATAAACATGGTCTATAAACATTGCAGAAGTATCTGACTGCCAAGATATATAACCTCTTCCTCGTACCTTGCTGATTTAAGGCAACTTCTTGTAACAGGGATGGCAAGCTTTACAGTAAGGCGCACATTTTCACAGATCTTGTTTGGAACCACTCATGATTGATGGCCGTGCTCTGTTTTGTATCTCTGGGAGGATCCTTTTGTAATCTTGAAGCAATTTTATTTATTTTTTAATAATAAAGTCTTGTTGTTAGATCAAAGAGGTTGAATTTTCCAGTGTTCCTGCAGTTCTGCGTGAGATGTAGCTTCACTGTTTGGGTATGTTATACCAGCAATAAGCATTTACATCGTCTCACCTTCCATTCTTCCTGTTTCCTGCATGAAGCAAAGGATGCATTATCTGGTGCCAGGAATGAATTTGAAAGACTGTGAGACTGCAGGTTAAAAAACAAGCAGCAACAGCAGGAAAAAAACTCTTTATTTCTTATGTAGCCTACCACTTCTGCAGTTGTAATATTTCCGTAGTGTGACGGCTGAACTGTTTGAACTTGTTAGGCTGAGTAGTTCAGTCACTCCAATCACTGTCTCCTAACTTGCTTTATAAAGAGTGTGAAAATTTACTAGTAGTTGAAGTCCTTATATTTTATAAAGACCAAATACATAAGACATAGGATCAACGATAAAGCAATAGATGCAGTGATTTTTATAGGCACTTGGAACACAAACTTACGTGCAACCTGAGGCTGCGGTTGGCCTTCCTGTAGTTGCACACTGAGCACGTAGTTCAGGAGTTTCACTCGGGCCTTATGGTTTTTGCTCTGGAGATTCTCTTATAGCAGGCATGTCAGCCCAAAGTTTGATCTCATTTCCGATTGGTACTGACTACCCTTTTTGTAGCATTTCGTAAGTATAAAGCAGTCTGTAGACTTTATTCCGCAACAGTAAGGTAGTGATTTTTTTTAATTCCAAAGTCAGTGTTGAGTTTTCAGTTCAGGCAGGTGAGGGGATTCCACGTCAACCCTCAGAATATGTTTCTGGCACTCTTTTCCTTGTTATAAGAAGTTTAAAATAGAAGTTGTTTTTAGGAAAAATAGAAAAAAAAATTCTAAATTTGTTTATTTTTTAATGCATGTATGTTTGCTATATGAACAAATGTGTTAATTGTCTTATGGGTCTTCTATTTAGCAAAGAAGAGTAAAGGTCATGTAGTATTCGAGTCTATGGCACTTACAGACTCTTTTAGTGTCAAAGGACAAGCTTTCAGAAGGGTCAATTTTATGTAAACCATTGTGCTAGAAAGAAAGAGTAGAAAGAAAACTGTATGGGAACATAAATGCAGTCCTTGGCTTGTGATAATTGCATGTACCTACACCATCTTGAATGTTTTGAATGAAGAGGCTGCTAGCAAAGTATTAAACTATTTTAATTAAAGCAAACTTTTTCTTTACCATGCCAGCAAGTATTAAAAAAGCGGCATCACAGGGTTTCACAATACGAAGCGCATTCCAGAAGCCTTCTACTTGATTGTTTGCTTTAAACCATTGTGTGCTGCAGAGCTGCTGGATGTCTAATAACATTTCTTGTCAACGAAACCTACATGTAGCTTCTGAATGGATGCCTTGAGTAGATAGTTCTAGGAGAAAGCACATCAGAGATCGCTACATCTGCAGTCAGGGAGAAAACCTGGCAATTAGCCATTTTAATTGGGGTTGGTTTGTTTGTTTTTGAACCTGTGGTTTTTAGAGGGTAAGGTTTTACTTTCCAGGCTGATCCACAAATTCTCTCTTAACACCACGCTCCCGTGCAACGGCTCTGGAAGGGTCTTTTCTGGATCCACTTCGAAGTCAATTGTTATTTCTATTGTGAGTAAAGTTGTGCTGCATGTGTGTTTGCTCATAGCTTTTCCTTATGGCATTCCAAGTTATTTTCTGAGGCTGCGTTTGTGAATTTAGGCAAAATATGGTTTCTCACGCTGCCTTTGCACTTCCAGAGATGACTTTTAGCCAGTCCTTTCTTTGTTACTCAAAGTTAGAGGTCTTTTCCCCCCCTCCTCCCTCTTCCTCTTAGCTTTAGAATGAGTTGAGAATGCAACTAAACGAAATTTCTTGAAGGAAATCAGTTACAGTAGTTCATAATGAAATGACTTTTTCTTAATCCTTCTACACTCAACTACACATTCTCATGTGATTTCAGAATGGTAGATGGTTAACACTGAGGTGTTATATTTAGTCACCCAGATACTAGGTAATTTCTTTTGCGGTTTGTTGGAATTGCAGCCAATAGACAAAATAATGTAGGCACATCAAAAGCACCACGTGTGCTATTGCTTCAAAGGAAGACGTTGTTTATTTTTATTCATGATGTTGTTGTGCCGCTTGAGGTGAAGACTGGAAGTTTTCCAGGCTCTTTTTTCCCATTAATGCCCCGTTTTGAGATGGCGAAAGGCATTCTAGTCGTACAGTACCACAGGTAAGTGTGGAAACTCAAATTATGCTTGTCTTCATGAGCAAACATGTTTGAAAATAATTGGCTATTTTTAATGTGTTATTGTTTTTTGTTTGGATTGTTTTTGAAGTCCACAGTACTGCAGTACCAGCAGTGCTTGAAGGCCCCGTGTCAGATCTTCCAATGTTTTTTCATGATTGTAAAACAGACAAAAAAAAAAAATTTCAAGAATGTATGTTGTGGTGTTCTATAAGAGGAAAAACATTCAGAGTCCATAGAAAATGAACATGGCATGTAGTTTGTGTATCCTTAGTTAAGTATGCTGCTTATATTATGAAATTACTGAATAGTTTCATACAGCTAAATTATGGCTGTAGTGATTACAAACCGGTACAAAGAAGCAAAAGCAAAGTCGGGTACAACTAAGGGAGAGTGACTGTTGGTTTTATGTCTGTGTGTCTCTCTTAGTGACCTACTGTGTTTGCCCAGATATTTGCAAAACACCAAGAACGAGGCAATTTGTTTTATGTTGGCATTTTGTGGGATATGATGTATATATTGCACTTCTATTATATCCAGTATACTTCTAATGGCTTCAACATTTTTTTCTTTATTGATTAGTTTGCAAAGACAATCAGTAATAGAAGGAGCAACCCTGCTGACCTCTGAAATGTCCTTTGTGGGTGTAAGTGTATCTGTTTAGTTGTACTCTGAAATTTTGATGAACGAGTAGCTCTGGTTTTTCTGCCACAGTTATCCCTGTGTCATATTCCCCATGGCTTTGGAGTAGTCATATTGTTACTGTGTTATCTTTTTTTTACTTCACAAAAAACAGAAACAACAGAAATCTGTTGACATAGTTGGAATTTCAGAGTCAGAATTTACTGGCACGAAAATCTAAATTTTATTTAGCTAGAATATACGTTTTTACTTTTGCATGACCCAGAACTTTAAGAATTTTATTTTAATTTGATCAAAACAAGGCCATAACCACTTCTTTGATAGAAATAAAAAGGAAATCATCTCCAGGTTATAGGGCATCTTAGAAACTACTGGCTTGATCTTTTTATGCTATGTAAATATTACACTTCTACAGCATACGGCCGATTCTTTGTCTTTTTCCTCTCTCATGGGGAGATTAAAAAGGGAATTTCTAAGGAACTGAAAAAAAAATCAGGTTGTCTGATCTGAAAATCATCTCAGACTTTAAGAAATTTATTTTAAAGAAGTTTATTCCTAAGGGTAAATAAACTTAGTCTGCAGGACTGTATTGCAGTGCCTAATGGTTGTTAAGAGCTCCTTGTACAGTAAATCTTTGGGTTTTTGTTTCTGCTTTTTGGTGTTTATTCTTTCTCTATGGAGAGTCCAGCATACTGTATTTTCTGGAACTGCCAAATGCAGTTTGTCTCCAACTTCAAAGCTGCAAATGGAAATCACTAATGAATTTGATACCTGTTTAATATTTGACACACAGCTGTTTTTAACACTTTAAAGCATGTTTGTGAATCTCTGCAGTACTATACAGATTTTTTTGGTCATTTATTCAGTTTTGTTTGTAGCTGTTAACTGAAGTTATTCTGCTGTGGTACAAGAATTCCACAACTTAATTACATTCCTCAGGAAATGAGATCTTATATTTGCAATGAGGTCAAATGCAAAAGAACTGGATCATGACTTTCATTAACTGCTTCTTTTACCTTGCACAAATCCTAGAATTCCATCACATTAAATGCTTCTTGTACATTTATATTTGAACACAAAGGAATGCTTTTTTTCCCCTTCTTGTTCACTGTGCATGGGTTTTTGTTTTTTAAATAGCCCTGGGGTTGTTTGGTTTATGCTCTGACCAAGTTTGCAGTGAGCCAGTGGTACTAGCTGGAGGACAAAGTCAAGATTTTCAAAAGTTCAAGTTATACTCCAACCTTAAAACATAAAATACTGCATACATGTTATAATGGATTATGTACCTAGATTTGATATCCTTCTTAGAGATTTGCAAAAGCGATGATATGTTACCAAATGAAATATTGTGCTTTTTGTGTAGTTTGTTCTCTTAACTAATCACTTCAGGAATTACTTCAAAATCTGAGTTTGTAAATCTAACAGCCCACAGTAGCTACTTATTTTCTCATTTCTTTAGTTTAATCAATCTAATGTAAAATTCGAAAGTACATCCTTCTGCCTTAAATGATTTCATTCCCCCCTTCAGTCTTCATGGTTGAAATTAAGGTATTGCATTTTCTTTTTCTGAAGGGATTGTGAAACAGCTGAGCTTGTAGGATTGGCATGTTAGAAGTACCAAGAGGGAGCCCTGAGAATAATTCAGAAGGAGGTTGGGATGATAATTGAGTCTCATACATTTAATTTTTCTCTATCAGAGAAATAATTAGCTTCTTGTTAACAGAGCATGGCTTTTGACTCTTACTTCTGTTTGCGATATGGATCGCATTGTGCAAAGTGCAGAGAGTATTGATGAGTGCTGCAACAGTAACAGGGTAACCTACTATTTTTTTCTTTGTGATTTAGATTTGTTTCTGTACAAGTAATGATTTTTCTCTCATGTTAATTATGGTATAATTCTGAACTCTGGCTGTTCCTGCCAGACACATTGGAGATGGGTGACTGGAAGAAACTAAGCCTTGGGTGATTTGGGAGGTGTGTGGATTGTACAACAGTCCGTCCTGCTCAGCCAGCCAAGTTTCCATTTATGAGGGTGCTAGCTGGGTAAAGATGACGTTAGGGATCATGCATCATTTTTCTACATAATTGAACATTTTTCATGCTTAATTTTCTTCTGCTGTTATGTCTACAGAGAAGTTCTTCAGTGGAGAGAGATTATGATTCAGGAGACCTCAAGCCATCTGGCTAGACTGAGGCTTTGTTTTCACGATTAAAGAAGAAAATAGTAGCAGGAGTGGATTGGTTTGGATTTTTTTAACCATGGTAACTGTGCGTGGGCATCGCTGGCAAAACGGAGCCAAGATGAGGTATTTTGGCTTTGCTGAGGTAAACTTGAAACTTGCTCAGGCAAGGCCTGTATGTCTGTCTGACACTGACCTTGTGCTTAGTTTCCCTAGAGGTAAAAATTCTTTTACCTTACTCAGCAGTGCAGAACAAGCTGGAAAATTTGCAGCTGTAAAAGGAGATTGGAACTGACTTGTTAAAATGCAGTTTTTAACTGTGCCTGTTCCTTCATGTGTATCCACGAGCTGTTACTCTGCAGTGTTGAGCAAAGTTACACAGCTGTTGTCTAGTTAACAGCAATTTATTCTTTGTTTTTAGAGCTGTTTCTGATTACAGTGCATATGTGTGGGGTTTGTGATGATGCTGGATATAGTGTCAGATCCTGTGAAAGCAGGCTAGTGTAAGATTTTAAGACTTAAATGATGGAGAGGCTCATTTTGAGGGTGATTAACGACGAAGGAATTTGGTGTTTGTGAAGGTACTGAATGCCTCTTTAGGTTAATGCTCTTCAGTCTAAATCTCATTAAAAGGTGTATGTCTTGAATTAATTGGATGCAGCTGAATACGGAATCTTCTTGAAGGAAATTTGTGCCCAAAGAAGGGCTAAGAAGCTGGTGAAGGGTCTGGAGAACAAGTTTTATGAGGAGTGGCTGAGGGAACTGGGATAGTTTAGCCTGGAGAAGAGAAAGCTCCATGGAGACCTTATTGTACTTACAGTTACCTTAAAGGAGGTTGTAGTGAAGTGGGGATTGCGCTCTTCTCCCAAGCACCAAGTAATAAGACAAGGGGAAATGGCCTCCAGTTGCACCAGGAGAAGTTTAGGTTGGGTATTAAGAGAAATTTCTTTACTGAAAGGGTTGTGCAGCATTGGAACAGGCTGGCCAGGGGAGCGATTGAGTCACCATCCCTGGAGGTCTTCAAGAAATGTGTAGATGTAGAACTTAGTAGCAAGGCTTGGTGGTGGACTTTAGGGCTAGATTAAAGGTTGGACTAGATGATCTTAGAGGTCTTCTCCAACTTGAGTGATTCCATTATTCTATGAGATGTTCCATTTGTACTTTTCCTACTTAAAAAAAAAAACATGTTTGTTCTGTATTATCTATGCAGTCCTGCTAAGGATCACTAGAAATGAATATGAAGACTGGTATGTTCAAAGACTCATGTTGTTGACTGTTATGTGGAAAAAACTGTTCATTTCATGTAGCTTAAACCAAAAAGAACAATGTATTGATTTATTAATGTGAAGTAATTGAGTGGCAATCAGAGAACCGTGTGCCCAGGAGTAATAGCAGTAATCACAGAATCGTCTAGGTTGGAAGAGACCTCCAAGATCACCGAGTCCAACCTCTGACCTAACACTAACAAGTCCTCCACTAACCATATCACTAAGCTCAACATCTAAACGTCTCTTAAAGACCTCCAGGGATGGCGACTCAACCACTTCCCTGGGCAATGCAACAGGTAAACCAGAGTGTTGGGCAACTTAAAAAAAAAAAAAAAAAAGTATGTATTTATAAACATCTGCAAACACCTCAAAAACTTTTCATGACTAATCATGGCAAGTTCTAGTCCTCCCCTTCCACCCGCAGGGAGTTACCGGCACACAAGCTCTGCAGGCAGTGTGGGTTACAAGTAAGGGGACTGAGCTCCACTAATTGTGCACACCACCTCTTGGAGATGAAGATGCTCCAGCTTTATACCAGGACCACTGCCTACAATCTACTGATCCCTGAGCCAGTGATAAAGCCCCCCTGCCCCAAGTCACAGACCTCGGTGGCTGAGGCCCAGGTCCCCGCATTTCGCACTCAGAAACATCACTGCACTGACTGGAGCGCGGCTTATCCCTCATCCGGCGGGAGGCTGCAGAAATGTGGCTCTTTCTGCATCACGGTCAGGCTTTGACAGCTTCTCTGTTACCATTAGGAGGTTCCTCTTCTCTGTCACAAATATTCATGCTTCATTTATCCTTTTTTTTCAATCTGACTCCTGCGTTTCAAAAGCCTTTTTGTAGCTACACGGTTTGTTTGATCCTTTTCAGGGCTGTCTTTGTGTTGGTGAAGGAACATGTTTATATTTGGCATGTGGGAGGCTGCTTCTTGACTTGTTCAATTTTGTTCAGTATAAAAGTAGTACATATATCAATAAAAAAGAAAGGCACATACTGGAATGAAAGAGTCTTGAGGGCTACCAGGATGTCTGGGAGGCTTGAGTCCATGATGGATGAGGAGAAACTGAGAGAAGGGTGTTTCAGCAGACTTAACAAGAGGGTGGGAGGGTTTTATTGCTGTCTACATCTACTTGATGGATACAGAGAGGACAGAGCCACGCTCTTCTCAGAAGTCTGCAGCAAGGGGGAAAGAAAATTCCAGTGGCTGAGAGCAGTTGGTTGTTGGACCAGGCTGCCCAGCGGTACTGCCTATCTCCATCTTTGGCTGTGGCTCAGAGCCCTGCGCGACGTGACACAGTTGGACGTGCTTTAAGCTGGAGGTTGGATAAGGTGACTCCAGAGGTCCTTCCCAATCGAAATTAGTCAATGGTTTTATGTAACACACAGATATGATAGATGTCCAATCCTGTCTTTGTTTAAAATTATGCCACATCTAAGTGAGTTTGAAGAGGTCCTGTTTTACCTAAGCTTATATTTTACCTATTCATATACAAAATTTTATTTGTACTGTCTTCCTACGTCTCTTAGTGAACACCATGTGTTTTGTGAGTTAAAATACAGTTGATGTTTGGTTTAGAGTTTTTTTCCAGATTGATGGAGTTGCATGCCAGGTAGCCTTAGTTTTATTCTATTAAATGTCTTCTGTCAATCTGTGATTAATTCCTTATATATAAAATTAAACATTATAGATACATGATAGGCACAATTTTACCTAAAAATGGATTTGGCAACAACTGAATTTTCAGACCTCGTCACTAGGTGACATTGCTGAAAACTGTTTCTGATTTTAATGCTTTAAGTTTTTACCAATCCGCTTCCCTTGAAAAGCTGTTTAAAAATTCATCAGCCTTCATAGGGTTTGTTTGGTTAAGGTAAGGTTGGGTTTTTGTTACTTCTGTTACTGAAAAAATTGCTGCAGGGGATTGATTGACTGTGCCCAAATTTGCCAATCGAGGAATCCTTTGTCAAGCCAATTTCATCTCTCTAGGTCACGGATTCCCTTAGACAGCAAAGCATCGTGTGACTAAATTATCATAACATTTGAGCCAAAGGAGGAAGCAAGTAGCAATGACTTCTTTAGTCAAGTCTTCACAGGCAAGAGCTCCAACCACGTAGCCCAAGCCCCAGAAGGCAAAGGCAGGGACTAGGAAAATGAACTGTCCACTGTAGGAGAAGAGCAGGTTTGAGACCATATAAGGAACCTGAAGGTGCCCAAGTCCATGGGACCTGATGAAATACATCTACAGGTCCTGAGAGAACTGGCGGATGTAGTCACTAAGCCACCGTCCATCATATTTGAGAAGCCATGGCAGTCCAGTAAAGTTCCCACTGACTGGATGAGGGGAAACATAACCCCCATTTTTAAAAAGGGGAACAAGGAGGTCCCAGGGAAATACAGGCCAGTCAGTCTCACCTCTGTGCCTGGCAAGATCATGGAGCAGATCCTCCTGGAAACGTTAAGGCACAAGGAAAATAATGAGGTGATTGGTGGCAGCCAACATGGCTTCACTAAGGGCAGATTGTGCCTGACGAATCTGGTGGCCTTCTGTGATGTGATTACAGCATTGAAGGATAGAGGAAGAGCAACTGATGTCATCTATCTGGACTTGTGCAAGGCATTTGACGATGACCTGCACAATATCCTTGTCTCCAAATTGGAGAGACGTGGATTTGACAGACAGACCACTCAGTGGGTAAGGAATTGGCTGGGTGGTCATTCTCAAAGAGTTGTGGTCAATGGCTCGATGTCCAGGTGCAGATCAGTGATGAGTGGTGTTCCTCGGGGGCCAGTATTGGGACCGGTGCTGTTTAACATCTTTGGTGACGGGGCAGTGGGGTCGCGTGCACCCTCAGCACATTTACCAGTGACACCAAGCTGAATGGTGTGGTCGACATGCTGGAGGGAGGGTGTCTGGTAGGAGGTGTCCCTGCCCATGGTAGGGGGGTTGGAAATAAGCGATCTTTGAGGTCCCTTCTAACCCAAACCATTCTATGAATAGTTACAGTTGAGCTCTTGTCACTTCTGCAGAATGGTGAATATGTGTAGTTAAGTTGTTACAGTGAAATGTAGTCACTGAGTGTCAAATCCCAGGTGTAATGAAATCAATGTACTTTTCTATCTTCATAGAAGCTCAGATTTTCTGTGAAATTTGTCAACGTTGTGCTTGAAAACCTGTGTTCCTTGAAGCATTAGATGCATGTTCATCATCTTTGTAGGTACAGTTGCTGGATTAATTGAATGAAAGTGTTAGTTTTTGCACAGAAGATAAAAGGAGAACTTTGGAGAAAGCACCTCAGCTGCTCATGCAGAGGTTCAGGCAATGTAGCTGCTTTTTTGTCTCAGCTACAGTCCTATGCTGGAATCCCATGAAGCTGGTATTTTTAGCATATATCTTCATATATGGTCAGATGTTTTGAATAGAAGTCCTGTCAGAAAGGTGTCTTATTAGCACTTTTTATTATCTGCACTTTTTTATCAGGTGGAAAATAAAGTTCTGACTGGGATCTGCTTGGTGTGTGAGGAGGGGTCGGTGGGCCACATTCCCTTTTTTTGGTATGGTTCTAGTTGTCTGCCTGTAAATAGGGACCTGTGTAACTTCTGACATCCTGAGTGGAGCACTGGGTGGTTGTTGTTATGGAAAGCATTGTTCATGCACAACTCTGTGAGGTCTGCTGGAGAATGATGCCTGTGAACTTCTGCACGTTACACATCTGCTATGTCAACCTCTAGATTTAAGGGTTTTTCAGAGAAGAGATGTGTTTTTCTTTGCAAAACACAGGTACATGAGTTATCCATATAAAGCTAACAGTTCTTGTATGTGCAGATGCACCATTTTTATACTGTTGTGCCCCAAACAATAATGTTTTATTATATAATGAAATGAGCGTATTGCTGGGATACAAAGAAGCTTTTTCCCAGTCTCTTTTTAGGAGACTGCATATATACTCCATTCAAACTAAAAGCTATCATTACAATGACAGACTGGCTGCAACCATTTTCCGTTACAAGTCCCATTTCTTCTAATTTATCCATCATCTTAAAGTATCAAGCTGTCATGCACACAAAACTTACTATGTTAAGTCTTAAAGAACAATGTCATGGCATATTAAATGTCTGCTTTAATCTTGAAAAAAAATCATTCTTTGAATTCAGAAGTGCTGTATACCAGGTTTGATGCGCAAATGCATAGCGAAATGGCAAAAATATGATTTGTGCACTGAAGTGGCAAGTAGTAGTTTTGCTTTCCATTGCTGTGCAGCTAAAGGACTATGGTAAGTAAATGAACTTCGGTCAGTAATCATAACCTACTTCTGTCAATTGGCAGTTTTAACAAAGCCATTGCTCTGATTTTTTTGTAGGCTTTAACTCAAAGCCTTTGTGTGAGCTTTTTATGTCCTGATGAAAGAGAAGAGCTTGTATGGGTAACTATTGCGTAGTCCAGTAGCCTGTCTCAGTAACCCATAGTGTGTGCCTGGGAAAGAGGAGAGGCGTAATTGTTTCCTATTCAGTTTGCTCATGCTCCCTTCCTTGTTTTCTGCTCTGGATCTTTCATTTACTGTTTATGACTGTTGAGCGCTGTGCTGCTCTTTCATAAACCTATTATAACCTCAAAATCCGTATCCTCTGAAGTAATACACAGTTCAGAAGGGGTGTGTGGAGTGTCCTTCAACTTCGTTTACTGAATGCTTCTTTTTAGGTTACAGTAAAGTCTTAAGAATATTGCAAGCATTGCAATGCTTCCCATTTCTCTGGGAACTTCATATTCCACTCTTGCATACTGCATTGTTAGATGAAGATTTTTCATCACCATGCTTTAGAACCCATCACTCAATATGTTAAATTAGATTCCCACTCACCTTGTGCATTTTTTGTACTTGATTCATCTTCCATTGTAGCAGTGGTTGCTTGGTGTCACAAGGTTGTTTGACAGCACTTAAATTGGCCCTTGTCTTTACAACCATGAGAAGCAAAGCATTGTCAGCTGTGTAGTTGTAATGCTTAATTAGGTCTTCATCTAGCAGATCACTATTTGGCTTAAAGAATGCAAATAACATTAGCAACTTACCGAGACTATATATATATATAGAGAGAGAGAGGTACAGTTTAACAGCTGCTTTTAAGTTCTCCCTTTGATCAGGGTGGAATTACTTTATAGCTTGCAAAATAAATGTTAAAGCAGAGCTCATTTTGAATGATAAAAGCTCCTAAAGACTTTTCAATATGATGATGATAACTTTATTATACCTTCTCATTTAACTAATGTCTGTTTTGTGTTTTTTTCACTTCAGAGGAATAAAGCAGAAAGCCTTGTGACCTGCTCTTTACTGACTTACATGCATTGCCTGCATATGTGTATGCACAAAATCCTCTTACCGCTTTGAACAATTTCTAATAAGTGAATGTTGAGGCAGTCCGAACTCTCCACTGTTGTGGAACTAAATTCATGGTGGATAAATAAAATCTTTGAGTGGTAAAAGCCATAGCTGTAAATGATGTAGCTTGGAACTTCTCAGTTATATATTAGAATGAGCTGGAACGATAAGACAAAGCAATGTTATGTACAGTCTCTTCTCATGTTTTGTACACTTAAAATCATAAATCTCTGCAGAAGGATTTCTATTAGATTTGTGATGCTTTTATTTCAGTACTGTATAGGTAAAGTTTCTGCATTCCTGTATGGTCTCTGTAAAACTAACATTCATTTTAGGACTCTCAGTTCAAGCAACTTAGATGGGTTGACACCTTTGATGCCAACAGATTGAATTCATTCTCCTAGGATCAGTTGTAATAGGTACTGTATCTGAACAACTTAACTCCTGCCAGTAAACATAAAGACACTGAAGTTTGTTTTCTGTAGGGGATAAATAGTAGATAAGTTTTATTTATGAGGTTGCATGTTCAGTGTAAAAAGAGGTATATTTTGGATATACACAGTACACTTTATGAAGTGAACTTGCAGTGCTGTGGAAACAACGGCATGAAAGTAAAGCAGAACTTCTGTTGCATCTCTAGCATCTTCCTGAGTTCTGGGTGTCTTTTTTGTGAATAATTCACCCACACTGAATTGAAGCAGTGTCAGGAATTTGTCCTCTTCTCTTGAGTAGTTGATTTACCCTAAGTGTTTGCTACAGATTATATGCTTAAACAGCTGAGATAACTCAGTTGTCTGTAAATACATGCATGTACAATATTACTAAGAATAGCATAGTTAACATTTTTTTCCTCACAAACTGACCCCTTTGAGCAGATTGCACAAGAAGTTCAGAAATGTTATAGTTGAAAACTATGTATCACGATAGCCTTGTTTTCCTTTTGTATATCAGCTACTGATTCCAATCTAGAGTGACTGAGGCATGTAGACTCCTCCAGAACTTGGTATGCCACCTTCATATCGGCAGTCCCTTCCATCTGGGTAGGAGCTAGCTGTTCCTGGGGGCAGAAAATGACATGTTTCTGAGGCTGATGAAGAAAACTGTCCAGTAGATGAATCAGTCACTGTGTTGGATGTACGGCAGTTCTGGTATACAATGCAAAGCAGGGTGCTGTACTCTGCAGTCTTGTATGTATCAAACCACAGGTCTTGCTTAGGCTAAGAGTGGAACAAGAATCCCTTGACATCTTGCCCTGGCATATGTATCCCTGGGTGGCTGATGGGGAGGATCTCTGAGGCCCAGACCAAATTACAAAGTAAGTATGAAAAGTAAACCCCTTGAGCACTACACATTGGGCTTGCAGATGATACATTAATATTTATGATTCTTTTATATTCCTTTTATGTAGGCCTTTATGAATGACGTCATTTGTATTGATTTTTTTAGTTAATGCACAGCCTAAAACTCCCTGTAAGAAATTTCAAAATAAATAATTTTTCAAAATCTTGAGTTCATTAAAGCAATATTTTTAACGTCCATCTTATCAGTAATAAAAATAATGCACTTTCAGTAGAAAATAGGCCACAAACTGTGTGTGAATTCAGTCTTAATTCATTCATAGTATTAATATCAGCTAATGTGGTGGCTCGTAGAAAAAACAAGGGAATTAAGGTCTCTGGTTTAGCATATTTTTGAAGTTGCTGTGGCTGGGACAGTGCTGGGGTCACACAACCTCAGTCAAGAGGGTGCAGCCAAGGAACCCAGCCAAAGCAAACTGGAGAGAATTTGTGTAGAAATCTGGATGAGCGGATGTCTGTGGACAGCACAGCTGAATTTGAGAAGCCTTTTTTAATTCTCAAAGTGCCAAATCCCAGTGCTTTCTTTGCAACTTGTGAAAGTGTGCTGGTTTCTTAATTAGAATACTTCTTTACCTTTATCCTGCAAAAAGGATAATCAAGATTACTGTCTAAAAATTTCAACAAGGGAGTATTCCCCCCTGCCCCACCCCCTTGCTTCATGGGCTTTTGATCAAACTATTAATCTAAATACTGTGTGGGCTACCCCAACATGTGGGATCCTTTTCATGTTCATATTACTCAGCTAGTGATTTGGCTAACTTCTTAAGGAACTTCCTAGTTCACTGAGCTTTTCTGTGGGGTTAGTGAACTTCATAGTTCATTAAACTTAGGACACCGGAAAAGTATTAATATGATTTATAAGTATACAAGTTTACAACATTTTCACAATTCAGGGCAAGATTAGTCATGGAAAAGTGAATGTTGGAGACCCGTGTGAAAGCAAACGTTATATACGGTTCCTAGTTCAGCTGGATTTTCTTGGAAGTACTTAACACCTGAAAGCTTCTAGAAATACCTACGAGTTTATATTAAAGTGTGGAAATCAACATTGAAGGGATCTGCCAAACTTTCATCAGCTGCCTTCGCAGCACAGACCTTTATGTATAGAAACTGTGGGCATTAGAGTTCATCTGTTGGTTACAAATTTTTGCTTTTTTAAAATCAGCGTATGGTTTGATTAAAGTACGTGAAAGATTCATAAAACTCTTAAAAGGCACATGGTAGAACAGCTCCAATAGTAGTAATTCTTAGTTACTACTATTATCTATAATAATATACTATTATTGTTATAGTAATTACTATTACCGTTATCCATAGTAATTCTTAAAAGGCACATGGTAGTACTGCTCAAGTCCACTTAAAGGTTTAAAATAGACTGCTGCTGTGCAGTGAATGTAAGTTATGGAGTTTGCGTTGTTGCCTGTCAAAGAAAGGCTATACTTACTACTTACACCTTTCAACAACAGGGAGAAGGGGGGTTGCGTGGTGTGGTTTCGGAAGATGCTTCTCTGTGGCCAAGTTTCTGTAGGCTGTACTGAAAGTTGTTAGGAATCGGTGCAAAACAGTAAGGACCAAAGAACAGCTGGAAATGACATGAGTACACCACATGCAAATAATTTGACGATCTATATACAGAGAATGCAGAAACAATTTTAAAAATGTAGACTGCTCCTGCTAGCAATAAATTCCCTTGTCTACAACTAGAAGCGGCTTGAGGCAACTCAGTGATAAGCGTTTTATCAGCTGCTTTATATTCAAGTGCCAGAGGAAAAGAAATGAAATATATGTTAACAGACTGAGTAGTTTTTTTCTGTTTAAGCAGTTTATTCATGCAGTCATTTAAACATATTTAATATTCCATGTGTAATAAGATTGTTTAGTAAGCCTAAAATGTTAGTATGTTAGTGAGACTGGTGTTTTGGAGAAGTTTTTTTTTTTGACCCTATTTATTTATAAGCATAGCATATAAGGAAGGATTGAGATTTTTCCCCCCCCTATTTTCTCATTCTAGTCAGTGAAGAAGTATTGCAACAGCCATGTAATACTTGAGTTGAAGTTTATTTTCTATTAGAGAAAACCAAAGGACTTTGGGTGCATTTAGACCTATGGAAATAGCAATTTAACAAAGTGATTTTAAAAAGACGAGCCTTTAATAACTGATTTTGTCTTAATAAACCGTCAAGTATCTATTGCATCGGATGCATAAATGCTTATGTTTGGTGATTTTTATTGCTGTTTATAGTAGAACCCCTTCTACAAATAAGGTATTGTTTTTACTAAAACATACTATGTTGTAAACTTTAATTGTTCGACAATTAACTCTAAAACAACCACAGTTGACACTGGGATCCTAAGCTACCATATTACTAACCCATAAGAAGAAAATACTGCTTTCAGTTTTAAGGAGCTGTCTTCCTGCATTCAGAAGCTGAATGATAGAAGGTGATCGTGAGTCTGTCTTCCCTTCACTTTCTGCAGTGCAAAATAGTACAGGAGGGTAAACTATTACCTACTCAAATGGAAGAAAGTAGTTTGTATGCATTGCACATCTGAAGGCATTTGAAGTAGACCTGAACTTAATGGAGAAAGTGCTCCAGGTCTCCTATCTTATCAGAGGATTATTTTTTTCAGTGGCAAATGAAAAATGAGATTATGCTTTTATGCCCTTGGAAAAATAAAGACAAGTGAGTAAGTACTGGCTCCAGTGAGCATCCTCCTGAAGGAAAAGCAGCAGCAGAAGCCCAGCTCTACCTTCTCTTTGTTTCTATGAATGGCAGTGATATCACGGATCTGTTGATGACTCTGTAGGGTCATTCCTTGATCCATGGCCCTGAAATCTTTTTTTTTGTGTTACATGCTGCTGGAGATCACTTGTTCATTGAAGCTAAGCGCAAAACACATTTTCCACTGCCTAGTGAGTGCTGTTATTCCCTTTTCCTAGTTTGTATCTTTAACGTGGTCAAATGTGAATTGCAACAGGGCTTCACTGTATTTTTTGCTGTTATGTGCAGTGTCCTGGAGCAAGTTCTGCAACTCCATGATGAAGGGAATGCTGCTCCAGGTCCGTCAGCCTTTTTCTGCTCCTACAGTTGTCCCCTTTGACAGCCAGTATGTTCAGTGAATCACTAGCTTGGCCCACAGTGGCCCAGTTCTTATGCTGCAGTCTCCATAGAGGTACAGTCATCACATCTGAAGTCAAGGACTTCCTCTGCAGTGCCTTCTTGCAGCTGTTTAGTTTTTTTTTCCACCTCAGGAAAAATTGAATTGTGGGATGATAAACGAGCCTTCTCTGATTGAAGATGTTGAGGTTATTTGCAGGGTTTCTGTGGCATTGAGAGAGATGCAACGTGAAATGGAAATAAAGTCACGTACCTATGTGAGTTGCTGACATTCCTAGCACTTGTTGCTTCACATCAGAAGGTTGTCTGAGAAATGTAGTGTCCACATACTTTATTAAAGTAAGCTTATTAGTAAGCTTATTGTGTCCATACTTAATTCAAGAGTTTTTATGGTGTAAAAGAGGTTTAAGTAAACCTTGCAATTGAGGTAATAGAGTAACTTTGCTAGTGGAAAATGTAAAGAACTTTTCTCTGTTCATGATTAAGGTATGTCTGATGTATCAGCAGCAGGGGCATGGGCAAGATGGTCTTCAGACACTTGACAAAAAAAAAAAAGACCTGGGAAAACTCAGCAACAAATGGCAATAAGCATGTGTTGCCAAGTAATCCACTGGTGAAATGGTCTGGCTGTTGGCTTCGTTTACTAATTCATCATAATTCCATTCCTTTCTCCTTGGAGTTAGGGTTGAGAGCTGCAATGTTAGATACGCTAGCAATTGCTGTTGCTTACAGTTTCACGTATTAACAAAAGCTTTGAATTTGTTGTTTCTCTTCTTTCCTTCTTAAACAGAAGTGGGTAACTTATTTCTGAGACAGGAGGCTACAGAAACAAAGTATTTTCTAGCCAGTGTTATGTTTCAGAAGCTCTCTTCTTTGCCGTGCGAACACAGACTGAGAACACCAGTCTGGTATTTAGTGTCGGAAACATTCATCATTCATTGCTCTATGAAGAACGGTCCAGAAAAAAAAGGCAGATGAAGATTTAAAAGCCATCGACTCTTAAGGCAGTAAGCAAAATTTTTGAAAGTAATGATTTCATCAGTTCTAAACTTTACTGTTTAAAGCCTGTTTAGGAGTCTTTTAAAGATGGTCACAAGCCACTAGTATGATAAATCTTAGAAGTGTAATTTTATCCTGAGGCTGTATCAGAAGATGTATTTCAGTAGGGACTAGAAATTCTTAATAATGTTACACATGGCAGTGGTGTAACATAATCCTCGTGTAAAGGATTAGGTCCCGTTCTTGTTCAAAGCAGATGAGCTTAGGCTGAAACAGGTGCAAAAGAGGTCTGCTTGGATGGTCAGGAAAACTGTAACAAGAGGAA
This sequence comes from Cygnus olor, assembly GCF_009769625.2. NCBI lineage: Eukaryota > Metazoa > Chordata > Aves > Anseriformes > Anatidae > Cygnus > Cygnus olor. The sequence continues at coordinate 179,374,428 of NC_049169.1, forward strand.
ACTGGAAGAATCTAGCTTGTTTAGTCTTGGAGAAGAATGACTGGGAGAAGGAATTATTCTTACAAATATACCAAGGGAGAAAAGGCCGTGGGAGGAGCTATTAAGAGGACAAGCTTGGTGTAAGAAAGAGTGGGTATCAACTGATAACAAATACATTTTTACTGAGAGTTAAAGGAGCGTGTAAACACGGGTCGTCTACTTCTGAGCCAATTTCCCATCAAGGTAGCAAGGATAATAAAGCTGCTTTTGAGATGAATTGATTTTTTTTATTCGTGTGCTGCTGTTAATTATTGCAGAAAGTAGGTTGATTTCAGCAGAAAATCCTGTATTTTCCCTTTGAAAGATGCCAGGTATTCTGCACAAATGATTGTTAATTCAAGGTTGTTTGCAAGATCAGGTAATATCTGTTTCCCTTACAATGTAAATTAAGCAGTCCTGTGGTATATCCTTAGTCTTGCATATTCATGTGGACAGTTACACAGAAAAAAGCCCCATGCATGCAAGGCACTGGAGAGAGCTATCTATAGATGATTTTGGTAGAGGACTTCAGGTGTAATGTGTAGCACACTTTGATAGAGTATATCCTAAGTTTACTTAAATATATTTAATTCTGGCATTTTTAAAATTTTAAGATGCTTGCTTTACAAGCCTCAACTAACCTTTTAAAAAAAAGTTTTTTCCAGCCTTTTAACCTCCGTTTGCTTAAAAAAAAGCATGGTATAATATGAGTATTTCTGTTCTCAGCAGTTAAAATTAGCTTTCTATGAAATCAAATACCATTGCATACAGAAACCAGATTGACTGCAGGTAATTTATAGCTCAGCAGTTGTGTAGGGTCTTGCACAGTGTGTATATCTGTTGTGATAATCTAGCCTTTTGAGTAGCACCTTCAGTATATCTGCAGGTGATGCTGCCAGAGGGCTCAGCGCAAGCCACATTAGAAGTTTTTTGTGTTAAAGCTGATCTTCTGCTATCTGTATCAATCTTGAATAAACAAATTTCGAAGATGAGACTTTTCATTAAGAAAGCACATGGAACACTTGGGGGTGTGTGGTGGTGCCATCTCTTCAGGGAAACAATTGCTAGGTGAACACTTACTGTGTCTAGATAATCAGAGCCTTTTTTCAGAAACAAAGTGTATTTAGAATTGCATATTTGCTAGTGTCTCTCTTTAGGGTTCTTCCCAAAGGAACGAATTTCCTATCCAAATCATCGAAGAGGCAGGGGAAGAGAGCAAGCGAGCAAGAGCTGCCAAGTATATGTGTTCGTCAGTCACAAAGAGTTACATGTTCACGCTGAAAGTACCCTGTTTGGGAAGAAATCCAAATCAAAATTCTAGCAATTCTTGTGAACTCTTGGGCATTTATTTATTTATTTTCAAGAGCTTAAAGAAAAAAAAGGCTGAATTGGGAGTGAGTGAGATAGGAATGTTTTTGTTCTGCAGAAAACAAATTGTAATCTGAGCGGAATGCCGTGCAATTGTTTGATTAAAACCATGGTAGTCTCATTAGATTCATCCTCTTCTTACTGGGCATGATGAAATGACTTGACACTTAAATACTGAATCAGGAAAATGCATTTCCCAGCAGTGCGTGTCCTTATAGTAGTTATAATGTTGTCTGAAAGCTGACAAAATCTACTAAATCACCAGTGGATCGCTCTTAACTGCCTTTATACTGACGAACTTGTGGACTTAGGGTTCAGTTAAAAAATATGGTTGCTAAATCAGCTAGTTTTGGGCTTGCAGTTAAAAGTATTAGCTGTTGAATCAGTTCTGGAGTGCATTAATGACTTGAAAATTGAGTTGACTCAAAATTGCCGACTTAAAGGTCAAGTCATCAATGAAAATTAGCCACTGTGGAATAGCAGTGATAGTATAATTAGGTCCAGCATCCCTGCTGGTGGGAAAACTGCTGAAAATGAACACTTCAACTCACAGTAATGATTTTAAAATGTATATGCTGGGTAAAGAAACCAAACCCACAAGTACTTAAAAACTTCTGCACTTCCTACTGAAACAATTGAAAGTGAAGTCCCCAGACCTCCAAGTTGTGGTCATGAAGCTTTCAGTCAGATTCCTCTTTTCACAGAACCTGACCTGGTTGTTTGACCAGGTTCAGAGTTTTTTGCAGGACAGGCTTTTTTTTTTTTTTTTTAAATCTTGACCCCAATTGTTTCACTGAAACATTGTTTTATCAGCAGGAAGAAAGCAGAGTGAATAAAAGGATTTTGTTCTTGTATAACAACAGTGTGTGCTGCAGTTCCTGGACTGTATGAAGCTAGGATGCATAGGCTTTTGCTTTTCTTGTGCCATGATAACTAAAGGGAAGTAATGCTGTCCATCTATGCTTCATGGGACTTCTTATCCACCTATACGTTCTCCTTTTGGGCCTGAATAAACTATCATTTGTAGCTTCTGCAGGGTTGGACCTCAAGTAGGTAGTTCGTTCCTTTTTGTTTTAGTTGTTGATTGTGCTTGGGGGAAAAACTAGCACTTTTCCTGGCCCCTGCTTTATATACAGCCTGTTCCGTGCCTACACTAACCTGTTGTAACCACAGTGAGAACACATTACCCTAGAAGCAAACAGGAAGATGCAAGGTGACATATCCATAAAAGCAGAGCAGAATTGCCTCAGAAAGTCAGTCCAAAATGATTCTTACAGAAAAATATTACTTAATGCTTAGCATGTAAGATGGAAATCAGATGTCCTGAAAAGGTAATTTGAAAAGAAAATAAATAAGGAGGAGGAAATAAACCTGCATCAAGAAGTAAAGATTTTAGGCCAGGCTCATGAGGCTACAGATGAGCGATAGTTGTCTTGTGTGTTTTAGAAGATGGTCTGTGATCCACCCACCAAAATGGAGATAAACCAGAAGGAAACGTGCTTTGTCCCTTCAAAATATCCATTGCCATGCAGTTGTTTCATACCAACAGCGCTGAGATTTACCTCTGGCTGGAGACTGACCCACAAGTGCTATTAATTCCTGCTGGTTTATTTCCACTTGTGTCCCCCAGCAAGTGTTATGGCAAACGGGGGGTGGGTTTTGCTTGCCCTTTTACAGGCACTAAACTGTTTATAAGTAGAACGTGTGTGTCCCCATGCAGACTTTTTGCAGTCTGTGTGTCTCATGTTAGATTACAATCCCAATGTAAACCATGACTTGTTAAAACAGGCAGAAGAAAGTTGTTATCTGTCAAGCCCAACCCATCCCCTGGCCGACAGACAGCACTGCTGCATGAGATATGAGAGATGGTTTTTGTTTTCTCCTATGGCGGCAAGGTTCTTTAGATTTTTTTTTTTTTTAATTTAGGGAAAAACAGAAGGTTGCAAAACATTATCTTAAGAAGAATCATAGAAACACTTATATGGGATAGGGGTCTTGGTACAGAATTTAGAGATTTATAGTTCTAGTGATTCCAGCTAGGTAATTTTTACTGTGTTAATTTTTTTAAGAGACAGTGCTTATTTTGCCTTCAGTACAAGAAGTCCTTTTTTTTTCTCCTTAAACTAGGAGTAGTCACCTGGTGTTGGTTATTTATTAGAATCTGATTTGTAGTTTGTTACAGGATTTTCTTTCTCACAACCTCAGTCTCTGGCAATGTCTTCACAGATTCCTGATTAGGTAGCTGAAGTATTTCTTAGCTGTTTCTTTCAGTTTTTCAAACGTTGTACCTCCTGTCTAATAGCTGCTTAATTAGCTCACTGTTTAAGGATGTGCTAATAGTGTAAGTAAGCATGTATGGTACAAAACAGCTTTCTGTTGATAAATTGCTACCAAAATGATGACGTGCTGATTCAAAGACCATTGCGGGGTGTATGTGAGTAATGTAGGTAAGGTAGATTAACCCTGGCATCTGTGGGAGATGTGCAGACAGAAGAGGAAGTGATTAGATGAGTAATGCTCTGCTTTCCCCGTTACTGTAAATTAACATCAGGTAGCTTTTCCATATCTTTGTCTACATGCCTTTGATATACCCAAAGATCAAATAACTTACGTTCACTTGTCTGTTCATAGCAGATTCTCTAACAGAATGTGACACTGTTCAAGTATAAAAATGAACTAAAAATAAACATCTGTATTTTAGTCTGTCAGGTGTGGAAAATAATGGCCTTCGTAGTGCAGGCAAGCAAATGGCTTCACAGAAATTGGTTATGGGCTGGCTTCTACCAGGTGGGAAATGTGAGGAAATCCCTCTTTGAATAGTCAGAAGCAGATAATGAGTAGCATAAGTGGGACCCTCTCTTTGCAGCGTCAGGAAAAATAATGGTAATCGCTGTTAAAACTGAGAACAAGGTGAAAACCTTGCATTCAGCTGGTTCTTTCTAGTAGTGTTGTCTGTGGGCTGGAGAAAGTTGTAGACTTCTCTGTCAGATCTTTGCTGGTTTTGAGTGCATCATTGGGAATTTCCCAGTGGAAGTGGAAGGTGTTGACTTAGAAAGGAAACACATTTAAGAAAGGAGATCTCTGTGGCTGGGATGGCAGATTTGTAATAGAAGGCACTAGAGTAAGTCCTGGCAGGGATCTGCCACCATCTTAGGGATGCGATATAATTATTCACATTTTTGTTTCAGATTTATCCCGATTCTCCAATAATAGGTGGGATTAGTGGCTTGTCTGAAAGGGGTTGTGTGATTGTGTACATATGCAATTTACAGCTTTTTGAAGTTGGTGGAAGCTGCGGTCATTGTTCTTCTTTCAGAAAAGAGCTTTGTAATCCAAGTCTTACTCCTCTGTGAAGTCTAATGTTACCTGGAAGTCCCCGTACAGTCCCTGTAAAACTGAAATATTTGGTACAGTACAGATGTTCAGATAACTAGTGTATGATGCAAACACTTCAGTTTCTGTTCTTCCAGTGCTCTCCATTCACCAACCTACTTTAAAGGCTGAAAACAAATGAAGAAAGAGCAGGTTCTTCAAGCTTTTGAATTGGGCAAACATTTCTTGTTACTGCTACTGTGTCTGAGAAAACACCTGAAATATTTAAGTCCAGCTGAGGCTAATTAGTACAATCATGGAGTGATAAATCCATTGATGCTTCTTGGGGCTGGCTGTTTATTAAGGAGTGTGAAAATTAATGGCTTGTATCCTCTCCGGTGCGGAAGGCGTGGGAGAAGGAGGAATGCTTCACGGCCCATGAACTGAGTTTCATACCATGTTATTAAAGGTCATTCTGTTGATGGAAGGTGTTTGCTGTCTGGCATTTTTTCTGTGTTGAGGTACAGGTGTTTGGGTCCCAAATGTGTTAACACCTTCACAGAGATCAGCAGGAAGAACCCAGTGGTTTTGCAGTATGTTTTTAGGGAGCCCTTTGTGCTTCCACACCAGGTTGACCTTCATTTTGTAAACAGAGCTCCCACAGGAGCCTTACTTTCTGCCAGTCTTAACCCTAAACTGTTGTCCTAATGATGAAGAAACAACAGATAAAGGAGAAATGTAAATGCTTTACATTGCTGCCTAAAGCCAGGTGTGCAGGACGGTGCCATAATGAGGCAGACTGCTGTAGTAACCTCCTCTTTCTTCATCCAGGCTTGTGATGTTCTACTGAGGGCATCTCTTGCAGAAAAATTTCCTTTGCCTCCTTGGAATTGGAGTGTGCCACAGCACTAATCGTGAGAATATGCTTCAGTGAAATTGTCAGCAAGTTATCGCTACCCTTTTTCCCTTCCGTTCCCTCACCCTTGAAGTTTTTACTCAGGTTTAGCTTCTGGGAGAGCTGGCTTATGCTGTTGGATTGCTTCAGGACAGTCAGTGTGCTACCTGAGAAGAAACGGAGGATTGCACTTTTCTTACGTTTGCTCTACTGGGTGGATACAGGGCACAGTGGCAAAGCAAGCCCTATATTCCCTAATGCTGTGGCGGATGAAATACAGTGGAGTGGCAGGTGAGGGTCTCTGATGAGAAATGAATGAGTTTGTAAGCAAGGTTTTTGCTGAGCATATCATCTGACATTAATTGAGCGACATTTTAATGCTGCTCTTGCCTTAAATAGGCCAAGTACTGCTACTGCTGTAGCTGCAGTGAGCTCGGAGATGCATCAGGTTGTTGCATCATCTGAAGGAGGCTTGAAGGAAATGCTTCAATGTGACTATTTCAGAAGGGTTGGTTTTGTTGTGCTTTTTCTTCTCGACCTCCTTAGTATTTGTATTTGTTTCCTCGACCTCCATTGTATTTGTTTCCTGCAGTTGTGATCGCAGACAAGTAAACTCATTTGTTATACTCTGAAAACCCTTGGGAGAAATAGATTCATGGGAATGTCGGGGGGTTGTAAGGCTTTGCATCAGTGTGCCTTCCTATTTCTGCCCTTCTCATTCCTTATCGATGATCTCGAGAAACGCTGCTACAGGGTGTGGGCCAAGTCTGTGAGATCAGGACTCCCTCTTGTGGTACCATCTCTGCCAGGCTCACAACATGCTGCTTTCTGAGTGTTGGTTTCCTTTGCTCCTGTTCCTTCTGCCTCTAAAAGCCTTGATTTAGGTCCTCGCTGGTGAACGTATGATTACTATTACAGTTGCTAATTGCTACTAATCTGACAAGTACTAAGTTGAGTTCATTGTGATCATCGTTGACGCTGAGAAAGTAGAGCTAAGTGTTATGTATCCCTAGTATTAGCTGTTGAGCTTGCCCATGTATTTTAATGTTATGTCAAGACATGGAATAGGGAAGAATTGGAGATCTCATCTACACATCTGTCAAGAAGAAACTTTTGATATGTTAAATCACAGCAATAGTAAGGAAAGTTGATACAAAAGCACATCTGTGTTCACTTTGAAATTTGCTATACTTGTAGCATACCTTTAACTTGATTGTGGCTTTAAGGTAGAAAATTTAAAAGTTAATTCTTAAATTAACAGTGAGAGTCAGGTGGAAAAGGAAAAATACACTGACAGTGTTCCAGAAAGTAGCACTTGGGAAGTGTGTGTGAAACAGCAGAGTCACTTCATAATTAGTTCAAAATATTTTTCTTGCAACATCTGTGCATTTTTATGTCCAGCTCCCTAGGATGGATGTACTTCCTGTGTGATTTGAGTTAGCAGTCGTACATCTAGGCTCACTGCTGTTGATCAGTGCCTAAATGTTACTGGCATATGCTATTGCATCAGTAATACTTTTGAAAGGATTTGGAGCTGCTTTTTTCTCAGTCTATGTTGCAAGTTGTAGTTTGAGAATTAAAGACCTTGAGTCCATGCACTACTGTTATTTTTTTCTCAAATGGAAGCCCAAATGTTTTTGCTTTAAGGGACATTCTTTGTCTTCTGTTATTTGTTCTTCTGTCTGCTAAATAACTTGAGTAGACACGTCTCTTAGTTAAGAAATGCCATGCATTTGTTGTGCCATAATTATCACGAACAAACCAGAACGCGTTAGGCACCAGAGGTCTCTGCTCCCACTTTGCTGTGCGTGTGGCATCACTGGCAGTGGGAGTTGCTGGCTGTGCATCCAGCACGTTATTCATCAATGCTCTCTGCTAGAGACAAGAAGTAAGCGGGACAAGGTGTGCTGCTCTGCTGGGTAACAGCGAGTTGTAGGGCATCTCTTAGAGGTGTACTGCATTTTGTTAGTTGTGAAAACACTGTAACAACTATATATGCATAGTAATAATAATAATGCATGATAATGCATTTTCCTACCATTTAGGTGGGGGGAAAAAAGGGTAAAAACTAGAAGGAAGCAATTGTTTGCTACAAAGCACTGTAACCATGCCCCTCAGAATCAAATAGTCAGTCGTAATAGACCACTTGCATTTCTGCCAAGGCAAGTATAGTTGGGATGCAGAGTTGCTGAAGGTCTGAAGTGTATTTAAATACTTATTTCAGAAGTTGTCTGAAGTACAGTACCATCAGTTTGTGGCTTCAATTATCAGTGAAGGTATAGCTAGCTAATGCGGAAATACAGGCCTCCTAAAAGCCAAATAAAAATAGGAGTAACAGTATAACTCCATACACCTGTATCATCTGTGATATATATACTTTTAAGTGTATTTCCCAGTACTCTTATTTACATAATTTTCCCATGAAATTGGAGTTGAACTTACTGGTTTTCTAGGCTCTCACAGTGAATTGCTTCAATTCTTTTTCAAGTCCAATTCAGACATCTCATTTGAATACCTTGAATGGTAACTTAGTACAAATGCAAATATCTTTTTCAAAGTAACTCCTGTATTTTCTTCAGTGAATGCAGAAGATTACAATAATAGGAACTTGGTGGGCCACAGTAAAGTTTGAGTGACTTTTTTCTACCATGCAATTTCTTGATTTTGAAACTTTTTTCTAATAGAGAGATTTCTTCTGTTTCAGATGTGCATGTGTGCATATATATATTTTCCTGCCCAACTGAAGAATTTAAGTCCAATTTCTGCCTTTGGTAGGCTTATTTTTATAAATCTAAATTTATGAGTTTCTCTGTAACCTGATTTTTTTAAATAAACTGCCTTCATTAAAATTCTTAGCAAAGATTTGTGCATATGTAGTGCATATGCATATTTATTTAATGAATTACTGGTCTTAAACTTTTAATTTGTTTAGCTTGTCTGTGAGTAGTGTGAAATTTTTACTTAATGTATTAATAACTGGAAGGTAGGAAAACTGGAGGGTTTTTTGAAACCTTACTGGAAGAAATTTAATGGTATGACTTCTAGTGTTATCCTGGCTACTTTGGGAATGCCTGTTTGGTTTTTGCAGTGGCAGTGCGCTTTTATGCTCTGTATGTACGTATAGCAGAGGTTGGTTTAAATGCTGTGTGGGGTGTTGGTAATCAGCTCGTAGACCGTGCTGTCACAATAGTGGTAGTCAGCAGTGGGATTTCATTGTGGCAGGCATTTTCGGAGCTGCAGGAATTGGAAGGGTTTGTCCCGAGAATGGATCAGTCATTGCTGCAGCGATGGCAGCATGGAGCCCAGCAGTATGCCATGCCAGGTACCCAAATGCTGCTCAGAGCCTGCTGCTGGTAGGAAATTTCTGCTTTTTGTTGTTCACTCCCTGCTAAGGAAGCTCTTGTTTTGGGTAGCTCCTGTCCAGCTTCCAGCATAGTAACACTCATACAAAAGCAGTGCCATTGCTCCAGAATTGTGCTGACTCTTTAAAAGATCAGGCTTCCATCTCATATTTTTCTAAGCTGGCTTGCTTACTTTGCATTCCGTTCTTTATTTTGGAGTTTTAACGAACTTGTTCTTGGCAGTAAAAAATGGGATGAAGCCAGATACAGTTTGAAATGCCTTTGTGACATAAATAATGAATGAATAGTGTATTCCATCTAAAACACAGAAAGCTTGCTCTGGTGCCCTCCCCGCCACCGGGATATTTGCCTGTGTTTGTGCTGCCTGCTTTGTAACAGAATTACAGGAAACAGTCGCCTCAGGTTAAGCTCATATATTAGTTCCTTAGTAACCCTAAAATGGTACCTCTGCCATAATGGATTCGTTACTTCATTAGATCTCCCATGTACTAAAAGCAATAATCAAATCAGTTAAAGCGCTAAACTCTATCAAACCCTACCTTTCTATTTCTTTCTATTTCTGTAGCAAAGCTAGTCTCTGCAGTAACTTCATTGTTTTTAACTGCCCTGAGGCATTGTTTTTCGAATTAATGATTTAACAATTGTTTTATTCTAGAACTTAAATATCAGAATATACCTGAAGTGTACATATAGGTTAATCGTAAGGTGCAGTAATGAGACAAAAGTACCTTGGTATAAGTAATATCAAAATAATTACGTAACTTTCAGAGGTTTCTGTACATGTTTGTACAGATAAGGTACAGCATGAAGCTGATATGCAGACTGTTCTCCTTACTGTTCAGTTTTTAAGGCATGCACTTTTCATTACAGATTTTTCAGGGACATCTGAAAGCTGCTAGGCTTTCTTCATAGCTGCATCATGTTCGGAGGCTTACATTCATTTTGTAATTGAATAAAAGCCATCTTTTTTCCTTTTCTTTTTTTTACCCCCCATCCATTTGATCAGGGAAGTCTGCTTTTTGGCAAAAAAAAAAAAAAAAGTGGTTTGTTTAAAAAATAATGTGGCATCACTTTGATTCCATTCCTGTACCCTGTTTCTCAGAGATGGTCAGATTTGGTATTCGATACATCTTAAATAAAAAATAATTATGTTAGCAAACTTCTGCTTTTTAAGTTACACCGTATTAAATAAAATGTATAGTTTTGATTCTTCTGCTTTATACTGTGGATAGAACTTCTTAAAATTATTTAGGAAGTAGCAGTAGATGTAACAGTGTTGAAATAAGATTAATCTTTGATAACTAGACAATAATAAATAACTGACTTTCATTGTTGTAAGTTAATTGAATTCCTTTGTTGTATACATGTTGTGTCCAATAACCCACTGTCCTGAGGATAACAGAAAGGATTTTCTGTTATCATCTGTAGGTTTTTTGTTTTGTCCTTCTTCAGATTACCAGAGCTAAAGCCCTTGAGAACAGAGGATACCAATAAAAACAATTCAAGAAAAAAAGATAGTAATAAAATAACAATAAATGATTGTACTGTGCTTGTGATGCCTCTTAGAGGCACAGGCTGGGTTTAGTTGCTGTTCCACTTCTCTGAGGTACTAGAAGTTTCCAAGGCTAAGTGGCGTGTGGTGGCTGGTCCCTTTTATTCCGTGTGAAGGTAAACGAGCGCAGGCCTAAAGCTGGGGTCCAGGTGATAGGCTGCAGTCTTAACAGCATGGGGAGTAGCAACATTTCTGCTTTCACCCAACTTTGTGTGTGTTTCACTTTGGAGGGAGCAGATCAAGGCCCAGAGGTCACTCTCCACCTGCCACCCAGGCCCATGGAGGCCTAGGGCTGAGTTTTGGTTCACTTTTCCCAACCTTCCTGCCTGCTCCCCATTACGTGAGGAAATGAGAGTGGTGATGACGGGATATCACTGCAGAAAAGCTCCTTTAAAAAAAGGGGAAGGGTTTCTTTGAAGTTGAATTGTAAAATCTGAAGATCCCCTCTCGTGATTCTTAGTTATAACGTGTCAAATACAGCTAGCAAGGTGGCAGGAGAGGGATCCTGTGCCAAGTTTTTTGGAATGCCGTGTTACAGAGAGGAGTAGAGGATTAAAGCATTAAAACGAAGGAGCACTGAAGAGCTTTCTGCCCCTTTAAAGTTGGAATTACATTCACTGAAAAAGAGAACACCTCGGTTTGAATTGTGGAAGGGAAGGAAAGGAGAAGCTGAGGTAATGCTGCATGTAACCACCATCAAAGCCTGGTAAGACAAAGCAGAGCAGTTCAGGCGTTGCTGTTGTATAATAACTAACAGGTGAATAATTTTGGCTGAGGTGCCCAATTCAATTATGTTGCCATTTGAGTCAGAAGGGCTGCATTCCCTTTGTTCCCTCCTTGGCCATTGCTGTCATCTTGGTCAAGTTTGGAATCAAGAGACTGGCTTTGTGTTGGCAGCAATGAAGTGGAGCAAGGTGGAGGCTGACAAGGGGAATTGAGAGTACTGAATTTCAGCTTGCATTGCAGGAGACAGAAGCAATACCAAAAGTGATTAAAAACCTTCCTACTGGTGATGCTTTTTTTTTCCCAAGCTGTGCCTCTCTGCAGCAAACTGAGCGTGACATGGCAAAGAAAGTTAAGATCTTCAGGTTTCTGACTATTTTTTTCACAAAAGCAAATTCGTGGTCCTAAAGAGAGAGGACAGATCATTGGCACTCTGAAAGTGTATCTGTTAAACTTTGGTTGCTTTTCCTGCCTTGTACTTCAAGACAGTAAGCTTCAAAATAAGCATTGAAGGATCAGGGAGGAGGCCTAACCAGCAGCAGCAAAGATGTGAAATTGTCAAGTTGCATTTTTCTCATATCCTTTCCCGCAGGCACCTGCCTATTTTTGGCTCAGATATATTTCTGTTCCTTCTGCTTAAAACAGGTGACCTTTCTTCAGGTCAGGTAATCCATCTGATTGTATGGGTAGATGGCTTCTCTGCAGGATCTGATGATAAAACTGGTTGTTCTGCGATCCTGATTAAAGGTTTATTTGAACTCAATGCTGTTGAATGCTGGCATGCATTATTTTGTGACTTGAGCTCTCATCAGGATTATACCACCTTCTTTTTCGTATTGTGATAGTCAAGGAATAAAGTTCAGTAGCATTTATTTCTACTGATTTACCTTTTACACCCATGTGCTTGAAGTGAGAAAGACTGAGTAACTGGTTAAAAATCAAAAGCTTTTTTTCTGTGGGTACAAGCACTCGCTTGGGGGATTTGAAATCAATCATTGTTGTCTTGTAAATACTTATATCCAATCCATTTTATTTTATTTTTTTCAATTAATTGAGTTTTAGGAAATGCAGATCACTTTGTAGAGGTGTCTGCAGAACTCCTTTAAAAAGAAATTAGAGATACAGTTGTTTTCTGCTTTTCTCTAAACGCTATCATTTGCACATAGCTATCTGTATTGGTCTTGGCATATATTATATGAGCTTTACTAGGTTGTGGATTCAAGTATTTTCTCAGTGTATTGAGGCCTGCAAGTAATTATTTTTTATTAGACTGAATAAATTTTAATTGAATTTTTGCTTTTTATACAGTCTGTTCCATTTTCTTGATTTTGAAAGTTAAGATTATTTTGTATAATAAAGCACTGGCTTAACTTGCTGTCTGACTGTATGATTACATTTATTCACTTATTTTAATAATTATAGTTTGTTCAAAGTAGTATTTCTGATGGTTCAAAAAAGTATCTTCTCTTTCTCTCTTTATAGATCTATCCAAGAATAGATTAACGGAGGTTCCTACAGAGTTGTGCCATTTTGTGTCACTGGAAACACTAAATCTATACCACAATTGTATTAAAGTTATACCAGATGCAATAGTGAACTTACAAATGCTAACTTACTTAAATTTGAGGTAAGTGTAAGTTTACCATGTTCTTTGTTTATTTGCAAATGCGTAAAGACTTGCTTGTCTGCACTTTGTGTTCCTGGAACAATTGACTACATTTTTCATTTTATTGCAAGCAGTAATGCAAAAATTCATTGCCTGTAGATATAGTTCCATACGAAGGCAATGTAAAATCTAAAACTAATTATTTAAGGAATGACTGAGTAACATTAGCCCCTTTCTTTCCCTTATTCTCTCAAATTGAGAATGCTAATCGTATCAGCATGGTCAGATTCTTTTCATTCCCTTCTGATGATAAATTTTATAAGTTTGGTATGTTTTTTTGTAGTTAAAGAGATGGATGGAGGATCAGTGTTTTCCTCATGGGGGATAGAGAGGAAAATCGTGATTTTATTACTAATATCTTATTATTATGCAACATGTATAGTTACTGCTCTTTTTAGGAAGAAGGGACAAAGAATTAAGCACCTTTGTCTCTTTTCTGGGAAAGCTGTGTGTGGATGCTAATCCATATTGAGGATTTCTATTACTTTAAGTGCAGTTGAATGCGTATTCTCTTTCAAGAGAGGACGTCAGCACTTTCTCAGCTGGGACAAGGTGTGGAGGTTTACTTGCAGTTGGATATGTAAAAACTGTAATAGTGAAGATATTATTATCTTGTCTTTGAGAATGAGATTGAACGAGGGGGCAAAGTGGTTCTTGTGCTTTTAAATCCAAGGTATGAAGGCTTGGTCTTCAGTCTTGTAAACAGTGAGCGTATTTCTTGAGCCCTCCTGTATTATTACTGTACTGCAGTTTTGGCTACCATGGAACAGTAATTTTGATTTTGGAAACTGAAACAAAATAATGTGTCCTGAGCACACACCTAAAGAATGGGACATGTAATTTTGAAGTGGAATTACAGTTAGATATAAAAAAAATTAAGACTGGATGAAATCAAGTTTGCTTAAATCATCTTGGTAAATTTAGGAATTAGAGTGAATTAACTGAGTGTAGTAATGGAATTTATGTAAAGTGTCACAAACTCAGAATACTTAGAATTGCTATTGCATATCACAGTAAATTAGACAATCTAAACAAATGGAAAATTTTCAAGTTTTACTAGGTAATTTCTCTCTGCTTAAAATCTCCTTAAATAGTTTTCTTTTGGATGTGGCCTTCCCATATATTGGGAAGTCTGACAGTAAGCAGTCTATAGAAGAAAGAACAGTATCCTTGACTTTCTAACCATGTTGCTTCTTGGCAAGAGAACATGATGAATTTAAAATGAATATTTTTGTGTGGTACCAGGAGAATCCATATGTTAAATAGAATTAGAAAGTGCTGCCAAGAGATGTGTATAGGTTTGGGACCTTGGTGGATACTGTTCATGTTTTATTTAAGGAAATTCATTTTAAACAAATACGACAATTTATTACACACATACCCTGGTTATGTGCTTTTCCGTATCTCTCAATGGATTGCTTCTGAGTTCTGTAAAACTTAAAACTTGAAAAGTAAAAAAAAAATAAATAAATATTTTTGTGTGTTTTACCTACTGCGTAGATACATTTGCAGATTCTGGACTTCCTCAATTTGACTTCAGCAGAACTTAAAAATGATTTCTATTTCTACTCGTTTTGTTGTTTTCTTGTGGTGCCAAATCTGCTGCATAGTGTAACCTCTTCAGATTTTAGGCTTCCTCATTTGAGTAGTAAAATAAGTGTTAAAACAATACCTTCTGGCTAAGGCATTCAGACTTCTGTAGAAAAGACAGAGTAAGGCGATGCATGTATCATTTTCTTGAGTTAAAGTTTTCAGAGCTGATAGTTCAGTGCTTTTATTTTGTTCTACAGCAGAACAAAAATTTGCAATTCATTTGGCAGGTCATTGCTTAGAGGATTCTGGGGAACTCAAAGATTTTGGACAGAGGAAAGGCTTGTGCATTAAAATAAAAAATAAAATAAAAATGTCCATTCCTTGTACAGCCTTCATGGATGAAACAAGGCTTCAGTCCGTGTTTAGTTCCACATTCATGAAGTAACGATGATGGCTTACTTTTTATATTAACATAGCTTTAAGAGAGACTGGAGGATGTAATCTCTACTGTCTCTTGTCTCATCACCTTGTATGGTACATTGTGCAACAGTAACACTTGTAATCTGTTTTCACAGATCAGTGATGCATATTTGTTCTTTGGAGTCTTAACAGTCATGCAGAAGCTAACTAAAATGGTTCTGAACAGGGTACTGCTTTACTGTTCATTGTTTTCTAACGGGTTGATACCCATAAAAAAGAAGTTATGTTCTATTAAAACTGTCAAATTTTCTAGGGAAGGTGGTAGTTAATAGGTTATTCTGTAGAGCATAATAATTTTTTTTTGTGGCAGTTGACTCACAAATCACAAGTTAACGTTTATAATCATACAGCATTTGTCATTTTAAGTTCAAGCTTCTTGAGTAATTGTTATTAGAACGAGAGCCTGAATCTCTTGAAAGTTTTCTACCAAAATTTACTTTCCCTTGTGATTCCTCTTCATGAAAATGCTAATTTATTTTTTTTCAGAAATAGTCTGAAATGGCTCATGTTGGAGAGTCACTTATGAATGTTTTATCAATTTTAGAAAAAAGTAAGGTTCAGAGATAAAATGGTTCAATACGAGTCTTGAAAGGAAGTCAACCATTGATGGTTCTAAATTTTTTTTTTTTGCTGTATTTACCTTATTTACCTGGGACAATATATCTTTCTTAAGCTGTATTTCCAACAAGGATCATCTTATTCTCTGCTTAACAAATAAATAAATCCTCTGGAAGCCTTGGAGGAAGGGAAGTCTTCAAAGGGTCTTGAAGCGTATGTTCAAACCTCATATTACAGTAGAACTGTTTGTAATGAGAATGAATGGATTAGCCCACTGAGTAGTTTAATAGTTTGAGTGTTCAGAAAACATAGACTAAGAAATTCTCTGACATTTCTCTCTAGTCACTTGAAGGATCTGCTGCCTTGGAATCTTATAGTCTAAATGTTGAAATATTTCTGAGACTGATTCCATGTTTATGCTGGTGGTGTTGAGAGACGGTATAAAAGCTTAAATCAAGATACATTTTGGTTTGTGTCCAAAAAAAGCATAGCAACAGACTATAATACTCATAGGCCATTGCTTTAAGAAAAAGGAGGGAAAGACTGTCTGGATGTGCTGGAATACAGCTCTCATTTGTTCAGGAGAGCCTCTGACTGAACGATTTGGGGCTGATGCTCTTGTTGGCTCTATTGTAAGGTGAGAAATATATGGCATGGTAACTAATACCTTCTTACAGAGATTAGATCCTATGTTCTCCTTGTTGGAGAATCACCCTGCCTCAAACTCTCTCGTGTGTTCCAAAGCAATGCTGATGAAAAATATAATGGATACCACCTAATAAGTCTTATTTTGGCTTGTGACTTAATTGTCTTCAGGATATAATCATCTGAAACATTGACCTCTGAGGTTAGCAGGTACCATTTTTAGTAGTATAGGATTGATGCAATTTACCCTTCATTTTTTTTCAGACGATAAAGGGAAATATTTTTCAAGAACGTGACTTACAGGTTGAGTCAAAGGACTTTTTGCTTACGCTTTTAACACTTAAATGGACATTCTCTGAGATATAGAAGACATTTATTTATCTTGTTCTTTGATTTACACGGCAGCAAATCTAGAAATAAATTTGTCCCTGATATACTGAAAAGTTTAAGATGAGTAAAGTAGTCAGAATACAGTGATATGTAACAGCAATTTTTATAAATGGAATTAAATTGAATTGGTGCCTCCCTGCCTTCTGTCACTCAAGAGGGGGGATGAGGATAATGTTATGGCTTATATTCATTAACCAATGCACAGGAAATGGCCCAGGAGCAAAAAGGATGCACATTTTCCTCCAGGTTTTGGTTCCTGAGTAAGATAAATTTTCATTGCTAAGTTTGGGATGTCTGGGATGGGGGAGTAGCAACAAGTACCAAGTAATCTTCAACTGTAAATGTGCTGTAAAGGAATTGGAAAGATAACCAGTTTATCTGTGTCTTATCATTTTCATTTGCACCAGAAGTCATAAACTGTACTATAGTAAAACCATAGGAATGTTTAATTACTTGCAAAATACTGTCTCAATTGACTTTCCAGTATTCCTTAGGATGGAAAACAGCTCTAGCAGATGAAAATCAGGATGAAAATCAGACTTTTATTTTACAATGTTATTAAACTGTTAGGTTTTTTTCCAGGGTGATACTATTACACAATATTGTTCTAGTCAGTAATGCAAACATTTTTGTGTGTTTTCATAATGATTGCAATTCTAAAATTTGTATTTTATCTGAAATACGTATAAAATATGTATTTTATCATGAAATATGTCCCATCAAAATGAAGGGGTTTTACAACTCTGACTTCATGTGAGTAAGAATATTACTGGTGTTCTTAATAATTGTTTTTCTTTCTTTGTTTTGTTGCAGTCGAAATCAGCTTTCTTCTCTGCCAGCTTGCCTGTGTGGTCTTCCTCTAAAAGTCTTAATTGCAAGTAACAATAAGCTAGGTTCCCTTCCAGAAGAGATAGGTCAGCTAAAACAGTTAATGGAACTGGTATGTTACTGATTTTGTTGATTTTTATTTGTATTTAACTAGAAAGAGTAAAAATCTATTTGGAAAGATATTTGAACAAATGCCTTATACTATAATGCCAGTTAAAAAATTAACTTTTGAATTTCTCAAGTCTGTTGAGTAGTAACACAATAAAAGTTTCCTTTATGGTCTTCAGGACCGTTCTGAGCAACACCACTGCCCTTGTTCATTTAAAACTCAGCTTCTAAGTTTTTGTTTGCCAGTTGTACTCACCACATGCACTGGCTCCTTGTTTTGCTGTCTCAAGTTTCTGTTTTTGGCATCTGTCTCTGCAAAGCTGTCTGCTCCTCTTATGCTCCCTCTCCTGCTTCCTTTCTCTCTTGTGCTATCTGCTTACCACGTTGCATTCCACTCATGATACTGATCTTATCGGTCTGTTTTCATTTTATTTCACTATTTTTGTCATGCAACCTTGTTTTCCTGCAAAACCTGTCTAAACACAATGATTATATTCCTCTTGTTTTTCAAAGCTGTCCCAACAACTACAGTCTCTGGATGCAGTATTTAATCTCTAATATATTGTCCAATAACTAAGAGTCAGAAAATGCAGAAATTATTTGGTACCTTAACTTAAATTTTATGCTACTGCATATGGTTTTTAAAAGTTTGTATGTGGAAATTGTGAAAGCTTCCCTTTCTCTTCCTCTTTTGTATATTGTTAGCCTTCCTGAGACTCTGAACTCCCTGTGGCATGTGTTATGCCTTCTGGTTGTTTCTGTTCACCTTGACCATTTAAGATACAAATTGGCAAACTACTTTTTGATGTTGCCAATTTATGCAGAGTAAAACTGTGGTATGTGAACTTTTTCCCAACTGCTATCATCTCCATTGATTGCATTTATTTTGCACGTCTTTTAGGTATCTGAAAGTGCTTGTATATCATATTGACATTTTTATAAGAATAATTTCTAAATTCTATTACAGAAGTTGAGCTGGCCTTACTTTGGGCCCCAGTACCACTACTGGTTCCCCATATATGAAGTGGCAACTTTAGGGCTTTTTTTCCTTGTATTTGTCTTGTACAGTGCCTTGTGGTGTCAGGCTTATACTATTAATTGTAAGTGATCTTACAGTAAATTGGTTTGGGGAAGGGAAGGAATTATATTTTCTTTTCTGTGTTGTACCTGACCTAAGCACTGCCAGGTTTGTGGTGGTGTTGGTTTTTTAATAATTTATCAATTAGTTTAAAATATTTTTTTGTTATGGGTTTAATTAGATGACTGAAATGGTTTCAATTGAATTACCTTCAAAAACATGTTAGGTTGTAGCATTGTGCTTAAAACTGGTTCAGTAAGAGAGAAAACTGGTTCAGTAAGAGATTATAGCTTCACTTTTATATATAATTAAAGCTGAATAGTACTAAACACATGCATCCTAATTTTTGGGATGTGATGGCTGAATAGAATTGTTAGAACTTGAAGAAAGTCTGCATCTAGCTCATTGATTAGAAGAAATAAAATACGTGAATAACAATATTTGTTAAAGTAGGCATGCATCTATTCAGATGACCTGGTTACTTAGGTTGATGCTACCATGAGTACTTCATGCATTTCTAGTGAAATAAGTTGCATTACTTAGCTGGAAATGACTAAACTGCCATGAAGTAAATAGTGATAGGATTGAGAGCCTGTATCTGTATTGATTGGCATATGTAAGATGATGCAATTTATAAAATAAGGTGATCATTGTTCAAGAGCTAATAAAGAAAAAGATGAAGGGAAAAAAAAAGGATTAAGTCATGCTGCAGTTGTTGCACGAAACATTCAGCTGTGTGAGAGCAATGCCAGCCTGAAATGCATGTGGCCTCCAAACAACATGCCAGTCAGCCCTTTGGCAGGGCATGCGCTTGTTTGTTTTGGTCCGTACACAACACTGGTGCTGACCTGGCCCAAGGGATCGATCCTGAGCGGCGGCAGACACCAACTGGTTGCATTCAGTTCTTGTATTACTAGGACTTTGGCAAGCACTTTCAGATTTTCAGTGTTTTCCAGCTTTTCACAGGCTGCTTGCAGTAAAGTCTGAGTGTATGTAGCAAATGGATGTTTTTATTGCTGTTATCTAATTTTTTGAAACGGATTTTACCTCTGTGGCCACTCTAGAATGATAAAAACATAGTATGCTGCAGATTAGGTGAGATATTTCCAGCTAATTCTGCTTCCTTTCTTCTCTTCTTTTTTTATTACATGTTTATATTTAGGTAAATGTCACAATCGTAACAGAGAATGACTTACATATTACATGCAGTAAATTTTTATGTATTCTTTTAAATGTTAGGGTTAGGTTCTGCTATGTAGTCTGAGAGTTGTCTTAGAAGCATTAAAATAACATATGAATTATTTCCCCTCCAGGATATAGTCAAAGTGTTTAGAAAATTTGGTTGGGAAACCTACTTTTACTTGCAGCTGCATAACGTGATCATACCTCTACTGTCAGTCAGGAGAATGACTGCAAAATTGGTGTGAAGATATTCCGAAACTTACTTTCCATCAAAGAAAGTAATTAAGTAGAGATGGCTCATAACTGCACATCTTACAGCTTTGGGTGCAATTAAGGTTCTGCTCTCCTTCCTGTTGGGCAGCATTGCCCTTCTGCCATCTCAGAGGAACAGCTTTCTCCATCTCTGGAACGCTCCTTTCTCATGTTGGAAGCCTTTAAATCTATCAGCTGGGATTTAGGTCCTTTACCCTGTTCATCAAATCTGGGCCAGCAGGCTGAGCAAGTGGGACGTGCTGCCCTCTGTTTTCTAAACGGATCCACGTAACTTATTTTTAACATTCAGTGTGACCTTGTATGTCACAAGCTCTGGCAGAATCCACATGCTTACTGGAAATAACAGGAGCCCCGAATTTTAAAATGGGTGCAAGGAGAAAGTTTACTTTGATTCAGAAGGTTTGGATAAACTCCCTTGTGTCAATAATGTGTTACAGTGGAGTTAGGTTACTGTGTGTGTTTTTCCATTTATATTATTATGAATTTTATGATTGTTTAAACTTTACTGTAAACAAAGGAAAAATGAAGATTTGGATTTGTTTTCACACCATTGAGCTGCATGCCACAGAAACTAATGTTAAATTTCAATAAGCTTTATACTTTTCTAATTGTGAGAAATTGCCCATGTTGTTACGGCAGGAAATAACCGATGAGGACAAAACAGCATTCATGCAAGAAGTCTGGCCTTAGCAAATGCTAGCCCCTAGGACTTGACCAGGTGTTTGAACTTCATTTCAACTGTCTGCAGATGTCTATGAAGTGAAGTTTCAATTTGCTAGATGTCATCTTTCTCTAAAAGATTATTAGCCTGAAAATCATAGGCATTTGACTTTGATAGCATGGCTTCCATTATTGCCACAGTACTTGGAAAGTTTAAGATAAACACTATCTCTGTCACATACACACTCATAAAGTCTACTAAGCGTAACTGGAAATAGTGTTATAGGTCTTTGTTTTCCACAGCTGTTCAAAGTAGTTCAAAAAAAAGTTGGATTGAAGTGTTATTAGGATAAAGGCTACAACTGTCTCTAGAACCCTTGTGAATACTGACATGCTGTCGTAAGAGATCAGTCACGTTGTGGATGTTTTGAAAGATTGTAAGTGGACTTGGGTTTTGAGACTATACACTTCCAGACATTTCTTTTGAACTTCGTTTAAAATTGTCTGTTTCCCTGACTTGTTCTGATGTATGTGCAGAAGTGTACTTGATCTAGAGCTTCTCTGCCACAAGGTGACTTCAAATTTAAATTCTTTGCTCTCAAAATTAAGTATCTAATTATAAACTCATTTAAAGCTTGTAAATTAAAAACAGGACAGTAATGCTTTAAAAATAAATGATCTGGGAACAGTGCAATTAACAGTGCCGTACTTTGTGACAGTTTGGGCAAAAGAAGCACTCATTAACTGGTATTTTTAAATTCCTTGTCTAAAAGCTAAAATAATTTCCTGACTCTGTTTTGACAAGGGAGGGAAGTTTTGGCAGCACTGAGATTCTGTTACGAGAAGAAACATGTCTGATAAAAAGAGCGGTATTGCCAGATCAGATTTTGCTACTACTGTTGTTTTTTTAACTAGTTTTTAGGATTGAAGGTAGAGAGTTAATGTAATGCTTATGACTAGCATTAAAGCAGGTGTCTTCAAAGAGATGGCTCGAAGTCTGACTGACTTAGAAATTCTCTAGTCGAAGAGCTCACAGGTACTGTATAAATCCATCATCTGAAATAATCAAGAATAGGAGCAAAGACTCTAGCCTGTTCAGGAAAATTTGGCATTGCCTCACTTAGCTGTCCTTCTAGGAAGCTCTGTTTCCCTTTTTAATGCAGAAATGGAAGCATAACTGGAACATGGCTCACATTTACAGGTTACCTGGCACGTAAGCAGAGGCTTCAATGTCATTTTGATTTCACATTGAATGTAGACAGTTTGGCAGTAAAAGTGGTAGCTAATTTGTGAAAACTCCCTTGTTTTAGACTGACTTAATCCAAGAAGTTTTTTTTAGTATACATTTGTAGCAGTTTCATGTTTTCAGTAGTTTAATTTTTTTTCAGTAGTTTTCAGTAGTATAATATTACAGTAGTGCTAATGTATAGAAACTGTTTCCTTGAAATAATGCTCAGTTGTTTAGCAATACTCAATACTTCGAGCTCAACTCAACTTTACAGCAGTTATTTGGCTTTATAGCAGTGGGTTGCAACTTCATCCAGATTGTTAAACCCCCTGAATTTAGCTGTGACCTGTTTAGAGTCTGTCTAGGCTCTTAAGGGAGTAGCTTTTACAAGAAAATGTTGAATATCTGTATAATACCAAGTAAGACCTGTCCTATTTTATTATGTCCTCCTATTTGATGTGGTAATTGAATATATGTCTTTCCTGAACATCTTTACAGAAGGTTATTGCTCTTTTCTTTAATTTTGCTTAAATACTCTCTCCAGAAGAACAAGAACCTTTAAAAATAAAAATAAGAAATCAGAGCCGCATACTGGCAATTTTACTATTTATCCAAACACTTGGTTATATAATCATGCTACCAAGTTATTCATATGAGCAAAACATAGAAACAAAAAAAACACATAGAAACAAAAAGGTAGAACATTTTAAGCTAATTATTTCTACAGAAGTTAAATTCTTTTTCAAAATTAACTTATTTAAATAGATATTTGTTCTGGGTTTTGGATAATGTGTAAAGATTTTCTCATGCATCTAGTTTTGCACTGGAAAGGCAGAAGCATGGAAGGTTGCGTGTTTTCAGGTTAATAAAATGTTAAAATGGTAATAACACGTTAGCTACAATTTTCTGTAAGCATTATTTAACACTTTGGGGCCGAAAGTTCATTATTTCTGTTACTGTTGCTGTAGGATGTCAGCTGTAATGAAATCACAGCTTTGCCACAACAGATAGGCCAGCTGAAATCTTTAAAAGAACTGAATGTCAGAAGAAATTACCTCGAAGTTTTACCACCAGGTAAAAAAATAATAATAACAAAATCCCAATGCCTTTACAGTAGCTCTTTTTATTAGTATTTTTGAAAGCGTTTTTTAATCATGTAAGTAATAATAGCAGATAGTAATTACCTTGTGTTTGAATTTATTCCATTTGAGTTTGCTGTATCTCTGTAGCCTACAGCATTAACTAGTACTTAGTGTGTGACTTCTTTAATGAATTATCTTTAGAATTTTAGTTACCGTAACTTGCACAAATTCTTACCTGTGAATGAAGTATGGTAACAGTCAGCTGAGTTTTAAAAAAATAAATATAAAAAAATCAATTTTTAAAAATTTATTGTCACCTGTATATCAATAACACCCTTTTCCCAGGATAGAATGGAGTAAATATTAGTCATGTTCCTGTCTGAGTTTGTATTTTTAAAAAAGAGAAAAGAGGATGCTATACACTACCTTTTCTTATGAGGCATATTCCTTTTTTTCTGAGATTGAAAAAAAAAAAAGCTTTATTCAGAAATATTTTACTATTTTATGGCAAAAATAAGTACAAATATAACACCTTTTGTCTTTTTTGTTGCTTTTAGAACTAGTGCAGCTTCCCTTGGTAAAGTTCGACTTTTCTTGCAATAAAGTGCTTGTGATTCCCATCTGTTTTAGAAAGATGGTGCAGTTACAAGTATTACTGCTTGACAACAATCCTTTGCAGTCTCCACCAGCACAAGTAAGTAACGTCATTTAAATTGTGCCTTAATATTGGGTGGACGATAACTTACAGCCTATAGAATGCAACTTTCTGTAATAGCAGACATCTGAACTTGTCAGCACAGACATTAGTTGTGGATATATAAACAAGACAAAGTATCGTAAGTATGAGAGTGTGCACACCACTGAAACCAATGTTACTCTAGAATATTTCCATTTCTACATATGAATAAAGCTACATATTTATTTTTGTCATTCCTATCTCCATATGAAACTTAATGTGTGTATAACTTTGAAAAAGAGAGTTGTTGGGAAACTTCCTGGCTAAATCATAGAGTAATAGAAAGTTCCAAGTTGGAAGGGATCCACAAGGATCATCAGCCAAACTCCTGGCTCCACAAAGGACCACCTAAAAATTAAAGGACATCTGGGAACATTGTCCTAATGCTTCTTGAACTCTGGCAGGCTCGGTGCCATGACCACTGCCTGTTCCATAGGGGAGCCTGTCCCAGTGCCTGACCACCCTCTAGGTGCAGAACCTTTCCCTAACACCCAGCCTGACCCTCCCCTGTCCCAGCTCCGTGCCATTCCCTCGGGACCTGTCGCTGCCCCCAGAGAGCAGAGCTCAGCACCTGCCCCTCCGCTCCCCTCGTGAGGGAGCTGCAGGCCGCCATGAGGCCTCCCCTCAGCCTGCTCTGCTCTGGGCTGAACAAACCAAGGGGCCTCAGCCGCTCCTTTGGGCACTGATAGCTTTATGCCCTCCTTACACCGTGGCACCCAGAGCTGCACACAGTGCTGGAGGTGAGGCCGCACAGCGCAGAGCAGAGCGGGACAATCCCTTCCCTCCCCGGCTGGCGGTGCTGGGCCTGATGCACCCCAGGGTACGGTTGGCCCTCCTGGCTGCCAGGGCACGCTGCTGGCTCGTGTTCAGCTTGCTGTGACCACAACCCCCAGATCCCTTTCTGCGGGGCTGCTCTCCAGCCTCTCATCCCCCAGTCTGTACGTATAGCCAGGGTTGCCCCATCCCAGGCGCAGAATCCAGCACTTGCTCTTGTTAAACTTCATGTGGCTGGTGATTGCCCAGTCCTCTGATCTGTCAAGATCTTTCTGCAAGGCCTCTCTACCGTCAAGGGAGTCAGCAGCTCCTCCTATTTTAGTATCACCTGCAAACTTAGTATGCATTTGAATCCTGCATCCAGACTCTTTATAAAAGTATTGAAGAGAACTGGCCCCAGAATGGAAATTCTGGGGAACCCGACCAGTGACTGGCTGCTGGCCTGGTGTAACCCCATTTACTATAACCCTTTGGGCCAGATCTGTCAGAGAACTGTTCACCCATCGCATTATGCACTTCTCTAGCTGTGTGCTGGACATCCTGTCCAGAAGGATACTGTGAGAAACAGTATTGAAAGCTTTGCTGAAATCCACAGGACTACATATACTGGCTTCCCTTGGTCAACTAGGTGGTCATAAAAGGACCATAATTTCCTTTTATAACAAGGTTGACCTTTTAAGTTTGTTAAGCAGGACTTTCCCCTTGTGGACCTATGTTAGCAGTGACCAGTGACTGCATTGTCTTTCCAGTGTTTTTCAGGAATAACTTCTCCATAATTTTACTAGGCACTGAAGTGAGACCAACAGGCCTGTAATTACCAGGGTCGTCTTTCTTACTCTTCTCGAAAACTGGGACAATATTTGCCAGCTTCCATTTGACTGGGACCTCTCCAGATTCCAAAGACTGTTGAAAAAATAATTGAGAGAGGTCTCACAATGACCTAGCTGGCTCTTTGAGGGACCCTGTAATGACCCTATTGGGCCACATAGACTTACGTACATCCAGCTGGAGTAGCAAATCCCACACAAGTTCAGAGTGTGTTTCCCCAGTCATGGTCTTCCAACTCAAGGTCTTCCAACTCAAGGTTCTGGTTCTCTCTGTTAATAAGATTCCAGTTCTAGAAAGTTCTGTTGCAATTTACTATGAACTCACAATAATAATTATATATTCAGGCAGCCTAGAATACAATCCACATGAAGTTTATTTTACTTTATACTATAAATATAATTTGTACTATAAATTTACAGAATGTCATGCACGGAGAGATCAGACTCCTGTTCTGAATGTAGGCCCTGCTGAGAAATAATAAATAAATGAAACATCTGCTTGCTGCTTCAGGACAACTTTGTTGTTGACTTGCTGAACCCTAGATTCATCATACTGTATCTACTACAAGATGATCAACAGCTGTGGAAATACTTGAGAGTTTTTACTACATTGGAGAAGTGCTTTTCATTAACTACAAATGGCAGTGCAGTTATTAAGCTCGAAACATACAAAGCAAATTCCAGCAAGCATGTGGGTTAAAGAGTATGGATAGAGGAAAAAAAAATGTAAAAGCCAGTGGAATGCATCATAAACATTAATGAGCAATAGTAAAAGCAATGTGACAAAGTGCAAAGAACATGCTTATTAATTAAATGTCACTATTGACTAATTTTGGAAAATAATTACTCACTTTGCAGTTAGTAATAGGCTGAAATATATTTTATTAATCATAATCCTTTCTGAGTGGAAAGCGAATTTGGATCTTTTAAAGTAGAATGCATTTTTGTTGTTTTCTGTATTAGTCCCAGAGTATTTATACTAGTGATCTCAAATCATTATTTGGCTAATTGAAGTAGCTCTTAATTCTTAAAATAAATAAATAATAATCTGTTTTCCTTTCTATTGTGATTATGAGATTTGGTTTTCAGAGAGTTTCACTACATGCAATTTGAAATACATTTTTCTTTTATTCTAGTTATAAACCTATTTTTTCCTGTCTAACAGATTTGTACAAAGGGTAAGGTGCATATATTCAAATATCTGACTGTACAGGCCTGTCAGATTAAAACAGCAGACTCTCTGTATCTTAATGCCATAGAACAGCCGCATTTGCCACAACCTGTGGAAGAGAGGTATGA
This sequence comes from Cygnus olor, assembly GCF_009769625.2. Taxonomy (NCBI): domain Eukaryota; kingdom Metazoa; phylum Chordata; class Aves; order Anseriformes; family Anatidae; genus Cygnus; species Cygnus olor. Next base: position 179,401,005 of record NC_049169.1, read on the forward strand.
ATAAAGATCTTGATTTTTTTCATGTAATATTTAAGATTTTAGAACAAAATGAAAAATATTTTTCATCTTACTCAAGTGAATACTGGTAAAGTTCTTTTTTAAATTGCTGTGTCAATCTCAAATCAGGATTACAGTTCTCAGGATTGAAAATGAGTGGGAAATAGAGTGTATACATATCTATATCTATCTATCTATATATAAAAGAATAGTTAGCTGATGAGTGTATTGTATCTAATTGGGTACTTTAAAATGAGCAGGGGTCATATTAGGGAATAAATAAAGCAAAGAGATAGAAAATGACTACAATAATTGCAATTGCTTCAAATACTAAATTTCAATATCTCTTTTAAAGTCTCAAAAGGAGTTTTCTGTGTTAATAATTACTCCAAGCCCCAGAGAGTTAACAGTTCATTTTAATGCATTAGTGGTTACTTTTAAATTAGTTGACTCTTGCTTGAGTTCAACTAGTTTAGTTTTTCAATCACATGGCTAAATGACTTTAGAATCCTGTGCTAATTACCTAATAATTGTGCATTTTTGTCTAGTGACAAAAGCAACCTTTAGGACAGGTTATTTCTGTTGTTTTCATTAATCCTTAAACTAACCAACCAGTCTATCTGATCTACTTTACTTAAAGCAGACTGCAGATGTGTAGTTTGTAACCATACTGAGTTATTTATTCACTGGCATTGATAATGGTGGGAATTTTGCATTAATTGAAACCAGGACAAAATTCTAACTGTGCATGCTATGACAGTCTTCTATTGATTTTTTTTTGTTCACATCTAGCATTGATGACATCTACCCAAATAAAAAGGACTCGGATTCAGGTGTTGGTAGTGATAATGGCGATAAACGTTTGTCAGCAACAGAGGTAAGTTGCCTGAATTTTGTCTACCTCCCTTCCCTTCATCCCCATATTTTTTTGTTGGGCAACCATGTGAATGCAACTTCAGCTATCAAAACTGTGCAACCACACCCTTGGCATGAATTTCTCACTAATAAATGACTAAAACAAAACACTCTGAGATTTTTTTTTCTGGTTTAGTCTATGCTTTCTGGAGATGGTAGTAAGATACTTGATTGTAAATGGCCAACAACCTACCAATAGTGAAAATTCAGTACAGTTTTCAGCCAGTTTAGATAATAACTTAAAGAACAAGGACCAAAACAGAATGCACATCTGTTTTTTCCAACAAACTAATTGTCCTAAGAGGTTATATTATATGTCTAGTTCCTTCTCGCTTGTTTTTTTCTCTGATTTGTGAATCTTCTCTGTTAGGAATTAACAGGAGTTCAGTGTGCCTGGTCCCAATATGTTCTATGGTGTCGTGGATACAGCAGTTTAATGGAGAGTAAGAACTTTAGGAACTTGCAGATCTTAGTGTGTTTCCATGCTCTGACAGACAGGCAGTGCTGGAAATATGCCTTCAGGATTTTTCTTGAGCTATGTTGTATGACTGGGCAAAGAAAAAGACAGCTTTCTGAGAGTAGCGTTCTACTAAGCAGTTACAGCTGCATTTCCTAGACTTTTTTTTGAGGCTACGCTCAGTCAAACAGGGCACATAACCATAGAAAGGTCTCAAATGGGTACTCAAATGAGCAGTAAAGGTTGAATTTCATTAATAATAATTTTTTTTCCCAGGAAAGTGGCGGAGTTGCCATCCCTGGACATATGTAAGAGATATGTGGATATGGCGCTAAGGGATAGAGTTAGTAGTGGACTTGGTGGTGTTGTCTGGATGGTTGGACTTGATGATCTTAAGGGTCTTTTCCAAATTAAATGATTCTACGAAATAATGATAAGTAAATAACTTTAATATACTTCAGTGATGATATTTCTGAAATGTACAAATGAAAGGACCTAATGGGAAATACTCAGATATTCACAGTAAAATATTAACAGAAAGAGAATGGACTTCCTGCTTAATATAATTTTGCATTGGTTCTTCACTTGTTTCTCTCTCCCGTTGAGGTAGAGAGTCTGTTGGTTTTGAAACTAAAGTATAAACAATTGAGCTTAGATACTGAATTTGTAGTTACTATAAAAGCAAATTGAAAATGAATTCACTTACACTCTGGTCTTTTGAATACAGAATCACTTATGTACACAATGGTTGCCAATCATTTGGGCAGGTTTTTTTACTTAATTGTAAGTGTTCATCCCGTTCAATGAAGCCTGCAAACTGTTTTGCCATTCTTACACTTCCTGAAGTTGTTAGCTTGTTAATGAAACTGTTGTTCCAGAACTTCCTCTTCAGCTATAAATAACACCTTTACAAAATATTGTCTTTCTTGTAGTCAAAATGTAGCAATTGGCATGCAGCAGAAAAAAAATATTTTAAAGACAACTGGACTAAACCAGTACATATTTATAGGACAAAGACTTTTTATATGGGAGCTGTTTACTCGTTCCATCTCTGCCTGTCAACTGCTCTGCTGTTAAGGAGAAGATTGATGCTAGCATCAGTAATCCCAAATATGCTTGGTAATAAATTCACCACTCACTTTTCCTTCTGAGACAAACTTTAATAAATGTGCTACATATGAGAATTGTGCAAGAAATATTAGCATGTTGTGAATACAGATTCAAGTACATCAGTACTGACAGAAACCTCCATACCAAAGATTAGATAAATGTTAAATGATCACTCCTTTATGAGTTGTTAAACACATTTTTAGAGGGTTTCTATAAATACATCAAATATATCAAAGCAAACTACACTTTAGTCTGAAAGCTAATTGCTGTTGAATTTCAGCTCTTTTACAGAATACTGCCAGGAGGTCATGTTGCATTTGTGCAATGTGAAAAGGGAAACTTAAATGAAGTGCTTGTTTGATTGAATACCAATGTGTTGGTTTTTTTTCAGGAACTTGCTAATTAGGTTTGGATACATACATGTGGGAGGGAATACTTGATGAAATTAAGTCGATTAGTCTGGTTTGTTGATAGGGTCAATTCTTCAGAGCTGTAGTCTTGGGCAGTTAGAGTGAAAGACGTATTGTTGCTGTAAAATTGATTGCATCAGCTTGAAGACAAATTCTGCTTGAAGATAGCACACTCCCACATACTTCATCTTTTAGGAACAGAGAGTAGCAGATTCACTTTCTACCTCCCTTTGATTTTATTTTTTCCTCAGTTAAAATTGATTAGAACAGGAACTTGGTCAAGATCCAGATGGTGTCCCCGCTTCATTATCCATAAGAGCGATGCTGTCGAACCAGCAACACTCTCTGTGAAGATTCTTTCAAACTGCATCATCCAAATTGTGTTGGAAAAATGTTAGGTTTTTGAAATGGAAGTTGCACTCTTCGGCCTATGCTTTTGATTCATATATCCTTTGTCTCATTCTTTTGCTAGCTGAATACAGGTAAAACTGTGGATGTAGGAAGTGAGATAGTTTTTCACCTATGAAGGAGCAATAAGGACTTTTGTATGTTGCTTTGGATAGTTTGTTTGATAGTTTACTGACAGGAAACACCTGGAAAATGAATTGCAGAGTGCTGTAGGCTATGGACCCTGGAAGTCCTATTTAGGTTGAGGGATTGATATTTTTTTTTATTTGTAAATTGAATGTCCTGTGGCATACTGCTTTTTATTTATTTACTTTTTACACCAACATTCCAAAATCTTTTCTAAAAGTTGTGGCTGTTTACTCTGCCTACACAAAAAAAAAAAAGCCTCTTTTTAGTATTCAAAACTTTTAATAATACATGTATAACAATATTTTACTGTAATATTTTTCAAATGATAGTTGTGAAATTAACAAAACATAAAACTTTTGATCTAGAATAACTGAATTTACTACTTCAATGTCACATAAGATAAAGATAAAGGAGGCCTGGAGGGAAAGACAGAAGAACTGTGATATGAGGCTTAGCTTCTTTTTGGTGGCTCCATAGAGCCCCTTTTTCAGCTGTCCAGGAGAGAAATGCAGAAAGGCAGACAACTGCAACAGTGTCGCTGCTAAGAGAGAACTGGTGCAGTGAGGAATGTAGGAAAAAAGAGGAATTGTGCTGCTTGGCAAGCATACTGTGAGGGTGTATTCAGCATGACTGCATCTTCTTCCAACAGGATTTTGTCATGTTAGATGCACTGGTATCCTCGCCAATACTAGCCTTTTTACTCTCCAGAGTGTTCACTAAGATATACTGTATCCATTTTTTTCAGTCTGATTTGAACTGAAACCGGTGTTTCTCTTATTTCTTCTTAGCCGTCTGATGAAGATACTATCAGCTTTAATGTTCCAATGTCCGACATTGTAGAAGAAGATCAGGTTGTAAAGGAAGATTTGGGTCACCACGCTAACTCAAGAAAAGGTTGGAATGTGAAAAAAGTGGAAGTTAAAAATGGAAATTCTGTTCATAATTCTGTCTATAACACTGTAAATCAAGTTTGCAAAAAATCATGGCCCAACAAGTATCAGTCAGTCTTCCAGAAGACTGCAAACATCACCTTTAAATTAGATACATTGTCATTATTACTCTTTTCCCTTGGAATGTTCAGTGTTTTATTTTGCATTGGATAAATGCCTGAAATTGTTTTTTTTCTTGCTGATATTCCAATCAAACAGCAAGTATTTTCATTATTAGTTTTTTGGAATAAATGCCTACCTATCCAGAAGACTTCAAGCATACCTACGCAGTCATTTAAAACAGAAGAACGTGCTACTTAGAATAGAATCAAGGTCCTTATAGTCAGTTTTTGTAGCAGTTTCAATGAGCTTGTTTCACCTTTCTCAAGAGTTAAGTTGTAGTTCTGACTGGGGGAAGAAGGATGAGAGACAGTTTAAACCATGCTTCTCAGTCAGTAATACCAACAACTAATAGCTTTTGTCAAATGCTAGTTCAGATTCTGAATTAGCTATATGTAAAAGTAGAGTCCATTTCAGATGGCTGTACTTAATGCATGTATATAAAGGTTTATTCATCAAAGTCAGCATTACATCTGGAAAGAAATAAGCATCTCTTCAGGTGCTGACAGTGTAATTTTATCTAAATGTTGTTAGTTACACCTTTATCAGCATACAGATATTAATAAACAGTGTTTCTTTAAGGCCCACACATACTAATAATAAGCTGCAAGATAATGTCAGTGAGTTGTATGTGGAAACTATGTAAGTAGGAGATGAGTCTTTCACACCAGTGTTAAGTACTAGATTAAATGAACTTCAGTTCAGATTCTCATCAGAATGTAATAGAACACTAAGTGAGATAGTAAGGGTATCATACCTTACAGTGTTTATCAATGCGTCAGAGGGTAAATTATGGGCTAAGACTGCTTCAGATAGGAGAAAATTATTACTGCCATGTACTTCAGGAAACAGTATGTGTAAGCAAGAGGTTCTCATTGTTTGGAAGGCTCTGAATCATTTTGAGTTCTGCTGAGAGTTTGAGTGTTAGTTACAGCATCATAACTTTAAAGTTGTATAAAAAAACCTACTAGTCGCTGGTTGAGACGTGTGACTATTCTAAAATAAGTCTGTAGCTTTCCCACTTTGTTCTTGTACTGGTACCGGCAAGACATTTTGTGTAGTTCAAAACTGACACCATCAGTGCCAGTTGTGATCTGATCTATGACCGTATGAGCCAAGGATATTGATTTATTACAGCTTTGGAACGAATTGGCATCGATCCCTAGAATGCAAAAGTCATAACTAGTTTGAGGTTTTTAATATGGTTTGAATTTAAACTTTAATTGTTTTTAAACTCTATAATTTGTGTTCTTCTCAGTAAGAAATTTCAGCTGAACCAGAAATCATTCCATCTTTCTTTTATTGTTATTAGTGGAATTCCATCAGGGATCTCACTTGATTGTCAACGATAACTCAAGAGAAACAGGAAACCAGTTTGATGAATCGGATGCTCTTACTACTGAATTTATGAGTTACATTAAGGCAAGTTTGTGATCAATTTTAAATGGGGGAAATATCTTCATGGCTTTTATAGGTATAGAACAAGTAGGAATAACAAACTGTAAACATTTTAATGAATAAAATACCACAACATTCATTGTCATAAAAGATGCAGAATGCAAAAGTAAGTAGATAAATTTAAAATCATGATAATTAATCTAGTAAATTATTATACCCATAACTCTCTTTTCTAGTTTGCGAGTTGTCCTTTACCTTGTGGCTAAGGCTTTAAGAAAACAGTGGTTCAGTAAAAGAGAGGTTACAGTATTGAAAGGCGGTATGACAGTATTGCCAGATTAAGCACTTTAACTTACTTGTGTTTTGATATCTTCTTAACATTATGGCAGTTGAGATCAGCAGTTGGTGACTTGAACAGGTGGTTCATCCAGTCTATGCTGAGGATTTTGAACTGGGTGTCTTTTCCTTCTTCTGCAGATCTCAGACTGTTGCGTTCTTTGGTTTATATTTAGTCATCTACTAACATATGTTTTGGGACATCTAAAATTGAAATTCTGGTTAACCAAACCATACATTAACTCAGTACCACTTGCAGTGCCAAAAAAAGGTCTTAGGCTTGGAAGATTTTGTTTTTCAAACGTTCGTCCTAATTGGTATGGCTTTATCTTATCTGTGTAATTATGCCCAGAGACTGAGGTTTGCCTTCTGCAATAAGTGCTATGTTTTTTTCACCTTGTGATATGTGCCCTTCTTATGGGGAAAATCATATACTTCATTTCTGTAATAATTAATAAGGATGAAAAGAATGTCTTTATTCTACTGGGGATTGTTATTGTGAAATGCACCATCCTTGGGGAATGTTAGAGAAGCTGGGTACATTCCTCAGTGACACATCTGGCAGAATTGGATAGTGTTTATTGGTGGTACAGGGTGATGCGACGTCTGTGCCAAACCCATGACACAAAAGAGGATAGGCTTCTGTTTTATGCTGTTCATTCTCTGCCAGTATAAATGCACATCTACTCAGAGAGCTTCTGTCTTTAGTGGCAACTGAATTACTCAAGTGTTCCTGCCCATCCAAAATGAAGAAATTTGCAAAATACCAAAGGGAAGTGTAAGTTAGGGATTCAAGTATTCTAATAAGTAGCACTTCATAATTATAGGTAGGACAGTGGGAGCTCTGATTTATGCCTTCACTGAACCCAAAATAACTGGCCAGCTGATACGAATTGCCGCATGCAGTTATTTTTTGTTGTTTTTTTATCAGAGCTGTTAAAAATGGTCAAATAGGAATCCTGTTAATAGTTATGAATGAAACAAATAATTGTTACTGTTTCTGTATTTGGAATTTCTTTGCTCTGTAAACAAATCTGGCTGTGGGAGGAGAGCAAGTAAGATGACAGGGTCATGCTGAACTGAAGCATTGTTTGCATACACCAGAAAGGCACAAATGAAATCTGGGGCGTGGAATAAAGAATTCTCATGCTACTTGACTTTAAAAAGAAAGTTAAAGGAGGATGAGGGCTGTTGGCCTCAATAAAATCTGAACATTGAATAGAAGATCATGTAATTAGTGTCTGAAAAGGGGGTAGAGTGAGGAGTGGAGCAAAAGTGTTGGATTGCTTCAACTAGCCACCCTAAACTGTTAAATAAAATAGGTCAGTGCTGAGTCTGAAAGGAAAATTTATCTGCCTACTTAATTGCAAAGTTCAGTTCTTAATATCAGTTTGTCTGCTTACAGAGCAGAGCAGCGGAGTGTGATGAACTATTGAGAATAGAAGAGGATGCACAATGGCAAACAGAGGAAATGTGAGTATTTTTTGTGTGTCTATAAGTAATGAATTGCATTGTTTCATTAGATGACCAGAACTGGTCTTTCCTTCTCAGTTAATAATTTTGTAGACTTGGAAACATGACAGAAGCACAGCCTTACGCTCTCTATATGTGCTCGGTGTTTTATACGTTATTGGTAAACAAAGTGGATCTTATCTTGCAACTAATCTGTAGGCACTAATAAAGCTGTAATGTGTTTTTTAACCTATGTAGAGGCCAAGCTTTTTAATTAAATATTTTGATATTTAGTCTGCTTATGGCATTGTTTTTGTTCTTGTTTTAGAAAAAAAAGATTTTATCAAAACTTATAAAATCTAAGATTAATGCAAATGAAAAAAAAAAATCTGAAAAAATTGGTCTCTTTTCGTATTGTCATAATTTTAACCTTGAAGCAACCATTAATTCATAAGCACTAATTCAGGAGCGATACAAGCGAACATCAGTCAGTGACAAGAATGCATAAGAAAAGATGATTTAGCACAACAGCGTACTGCGAAGTTCTCACTAAGCAGAACAGTAGAGTCCTACGTGATTAAAACCAAATATTGAAAGGAGGGAAAAATAAGTACTTTCTAAAAGAGCCTTGTTGGCGGAACTAGTAGGCGATTGATTGGTTTCTAAACTCCAAAAAGCATTACAGGTCTTGAAAAGCAAAAGAAAGCATGCTGTCCATTAAAAGAATCATTGTATTTAGTAACAATATATGTGATGAAAGCAGTTAGAGTCAAATATTAGTAAATAAATTTTCAGCTTTAAAAGTCTGTTTAAAAGTCTGTTTAACTGAGATGCAGAAGTTCTAGTTTACCACATTTGTTTATGTATGTATATATTGGATTGGGGAGTTTTGTTAAAGGCAAAGTGCTGGTGAATTTTTCTGAAGACACTCTTTTTATAAATTTAGCACTTAGTGTGCACAGAGGCTGTTTCCACCCCCCGCCCTTAGTATATTTGTGCTAGTTGGAAGATACAGTTCACAAATTGCAATTCAGACGACCCTTGATAACTGCTGTTTTACCTCTTTCTGAATGTTTTTGTTTTCTATTATAGAATAAATTTATCAGAAGAACAAACTATTGATATAGCAATGATAGAACAACTAAGAGAAGCAGTAGATTTATTACAAGATCCCAACAGGTATGCTTAAAATAGACGATGTCTTAATGTCATGTATTTAAAATATATGCAAATGGATTTTGGAGTTCTTTTTAAACTGATAATTTAAAGTTCTCCAGAGTTACCAAGTGCTTTGTTAGCATACTAATGCTTTTCTGGAGGCACATAGTTAAGAAGGCAACTTGCATTCTGTCTTCGTATGTACAGTATTTCTAGTATGTTAATAAGGATTTCAGGTATAAAAATAAAATAAATTTAGAGATGGAGAGACGGCTATTATTCTCACTCTGTACACTACTGTGATTTTCTGAAGTTTCCTGTAGGATAGTCAGATTTCTTTTAAGGGCTGTAAACTAAACTCTCCTCTATTTATTCACGCTTGATGTATTTATTATGTGGGGTTTGTAGAAGGTTTTGTGGCCTAGCTTTGCCCTGCATTAATAGGACATACAAAAAGGTTGCCTGAAGTAGTGATGTAGTTCCTTTAGTCTCCCTCTGAAGTCGAAATGAGAAAAAGGAAGAGGCAGCTAGAGAAGGTGATTTAGGATTCCCCCTGAATGTAGAAGGCAAAGTTTTCTAATTTTTTATGCATAAGTGCCGAAAGCCAGGTGGAATGACCCTGGGTCTGTGAATAAACAAAAGAATAAGTATTTAAAAGAAAGAAACAAAAAAATGCTCGTCTGGCTTAAAAGGACGATTGAGGTTATAGATAGCTCTGTCCATATGCTTGCTATTGCTTTTCTGTGTAATCCCTTCCAAAAACTGACTGAGCTCATTTTAAAAACTAAAAAACTAATTTTTCTTTGTTACCTATATGAGGTAGCAGTTTTAGAGCTTAATTTCTCTGAAGATTAGACAACAACTTATCTTTTCCAGTCTAAAATATCCTTGTTTTTCCTTCCTCCCTTGGCCAGTTTACTCTGTCCGTTTGTTCTTACAACTACTCTGATCTTTAGTTTAAAAGCTTATTTTGACACTGCTTTTTTCACTTAGCATAACATTTCTGCTTTTTTAGGACAAAAGTTCACTCCTGTTTAGTATTTCATGAGAAGGAATTACCTGGCATTATTTTGAATCATACAGAAAATACTTGAATTCTTGAATCGTATACTAAATACTTGATTTACGAGTATTTTTTTCTTAATTAAAAAAAAATCATACAAATTAGGAAAGCTTTTTGGTTTCTGTGAGAAAGTATTTCATTGCTTCTGTATCTCATTTGAGTCTTATTACTTCGTGGGAGAAGTGCTGCTGTTAAAATGGAAAAAGTGACATTAAAAACTTAAGAGTTCTTAGCCTTGTAAAATTTGTCACTTTGTTTATCAAATATTGCGTGATATTTTGTACATCTTTAGTTTTTCTTACCAAATTACAAAAGGCAATAAAACACAGAAAATTCATCTCTCACTTTCTCTGTGCTTGTTCAGATGTGCTTTCAATAGCACTATAGTATATATGAAATGTGGCTTTTAAAGATGACTTACCATGTCATGCATGTGTTTATTTTTCTGTCAAGTGCTGAGCAGGCCACTCACGTGTCTGTTTGTTGTGTGTTAACAAACAGACTTGTCCAGCATGACACACCTGGGTGCCTAGTATTTACCAAATAAAGCTGTTGACTTTCCATCCTTTGGGCCACAGGTTCCTCATCATTGCTTGCACAATTACTGGATTATATGGCAGTTTTATATAGTAAATACATTATATAAAGCTGCGCGAGGAAAATTTTCTTTGTCATGCTGAATAGTATTGTTATCTTCATCCAAATGCACAAAGGAGTGTAAATGTTTGCATTGCTCCTTAGTTTAAGATGCACAAAAGCTTTCACATGCTTTTAACTTAAGCCTAGAGCATGGCAAAACTTTTAACTTTCCCCAGAGAGGTTTCCATTTTGCATTAGTATAATGATCTAATCAGGATAAATCTAATTGAAATAAGTATCTTTAGTTGGAATTATCCTTGTCTGACACTGAAAGCCATTTAGGATTTACAAAGAAAAGAGTCTATAGGGGCTGATGCAGCATGTGATGCTGAAGCATACCTAGCACGTGCTGACTAGAGCTACATATAGAACATATCTACTAGAGCTTTTTTCAAGAACAAATATGACCATTTAACTTGTTAAATAAATAAATTGGCATAAATACATTAGCAGCAATTCAGGAAAGGAAAAGCATTTCAGACTGTCTTCAGTATTTTTAGATGCTTCCTTCACTCCCTTTCCTGTATTTACTTCTTTCTTCCAATTGGTTGGCTATTGGGAGTTTATTGTTGTGCTGCTTTGTTTTCACGCTCTGTAAATTAAATGTGAATATCCAGCTAGGGCTGTGGATTCTATTCAGACACGGGGTGCTAGAGGTTGGGTGTAGACATCTTTGGTATTACATATAGTGGCATGGTTGTTAGTCCTTTGGTTTTAATATAAGCCATTGCTCAGGATTTTTTGTAGATGTTAATACTGCTTTGATCAAAGTGGTGATCTCTTTTAAGAGAGAAATTTGATTGGGTTAATACCATGACTAAAAGTATTTAATATATTCATGTGTTTGAAATTAAATACATAAGAGTGGTTACAAAAACGATACCCCAGTGCAATGTTTTTATTTCAAACCTTACAGATTAAGCATGGATATTTCAGAGAGCAGTGATGCGAATCTGTATCCCATGGAACCAGCAACAGCTTTAGAATTTCAGGAGTCTACAGTAAAGTGTGTTTATCTACCTTTTTTAAGAAAAAATATTGCATTTGTTAGATTCATCATATTTAAGTTTCTACACAGTAAATTACATATTTGCATTTGTTTATCTTTATACATAGCGGTCAAATGCAGATGGAGATGTCTTCCCTTGGTCAGGTACGTTAATGAGCATATTATTACAAAATACTTGGGGGTGAGGCAGGAAATGAGCCAGTGATTTCATCAACTATTAATCTACCAAGTAGGTAAAGGAAAACTGTACTAGGATGGGGGACGCAACTAATTTTTAAACTAGTTTTTATAGAATTGTTGTGTATATATATAAACACACTTTTTTTTCTGGATTCATCAGCTGCTTTTGCATATCAGTTTTTTTCCTTTTTTACCCTCTGTGCAGCTTTCCTGTGTACAGAGAGTCATCTTTTACGGGCCATCTCTTTCATGTATACTGTTAGCCGTGAGAATAAATTACTACTGTTCACAGCTTAGCTATCTGTACTCTTTCTATATTTGAAGTGAATTAGTTTGTTTAGACTTACAGAATTATCTACCTGTTGGCAGTGGAACTGCAAGTAGATAATGTCTCTTTATAGCTCACTTGCCATCACAGTATTTGTAAGAAATACTTCTGAGGTAATGTTATGCAAAAAAAGATACAATTCTATTCCCAGTGATTCAGTCTAAAGTAATTTATTTTACAGAAAGAAAATGCTGAAGAGGAATTAGAATTTCAGAGGAGGAGGGAATTAATAATGGAGAAAGCCAAGAGTGAAGTGAGAACATGTGAACAGGGTGAAAAATGGTCATTGAGTCAGGTATGTAGATGTCTAGATACAATAAATACGGAAACATTTGGAATGGAATGGGTCATTGCGTTGCATTCATTGGGGTATGGAATGTGAGACCCTTTAGTTTAGGCCCTTTGGGTTTTGTTTGTTTTTGTTGTTTTCCCTAGACTGAATCTCAAGGTTTGACTGTACATGGGATGTTAAGTAAGGCCTATGTCTCAGGAGAAAGGCTGATACAATGAAACTAATGTCTTCCAATAAGTATTATAGTAGTTATTTTTGGCAGGTGAAATACAAGTGTCATCAAAGTTATATATTCAATAAAGGAAACCATCTGGTTCCTCCTCCCCTTCACCCTAAATACCCCAGTTCTTGTAGTAGTTTAATAAACTGCTAAATTTTTGTTCCCAGCAGTATATTTAAGGTAAAACTGGCTGGGACCAGGTTGGTAACATTTATTTCTGTTTATTCTAGCTAATACAGTGGTTGAGGTAAGATTATGAAAAAAGCCAGTAGCCGGGGATTTTGTTTTTTAAGTTTAAGAGGTGGCCAGGGAAGGTCATGTGGCAAAATAGGCGTGTAATCTTCCTTCCCATCTTGCTAACTTCTTGAAAATTCTGAGCGTTGGGATCAAGTGTTTCAAGTTCTGTCTTTTATTTTGGTTTCCATTTTTGTCTTGGTTAAAAAAAGTTTGCATTAATGAAGGGGTTTTGAATTGATTTAATTTTTTTTTACCTATGACAGCATTGTTTCTGCCGACCAAGTTACAACTAATACAGAATTAATTATTTTATTTCATAGTTATTTACATGATTTCCATGTTTCCAGTTTAACTGTAGCAAAAGTGGTAACAAAAGGTATGTTACATTGCAATTATGAAATGAATTGCTTGAAGAATGCTTACCTCTTCAAATCTATATTTTAAATCTCTATTAATGTATTAAACTTGGTGATAATTTAATTACAAATTTGTTAAACAAAATTAGATATTGCATTTGAACCAACAGAGATTCTAATCTTATAAATTTGTTTATGAATCAGTTAGGTAAAGACAATTTTTTGCAAATGCTTTCCACAAGAAAATTTTGAAATGGTATCTTCAGTGTTCATCTAGTAGTAAAAGTACATATTCATTAAAATTCTTTCAGTGAAAAACCAATACAATGCTAAAAAAAAAAAAAAAAAAGGTTGCAAAGGTGGAAAATATTGAATGAGTATCTGACTGTCATAAATAAAATAACCCATGGTGGTATATGACTAATACGATTTCTGAAATGGTCTTTTCTTTCTTTCTTTCTTTCCAAACATGCAGAATGATCTAATTGTTTGGAATACAAGTGGCCAAACCTCTCACAATGAGGTAAGATGTTTAGTGCCATTTGTTTGTCGTTTGTATATAGATGATCATTTAGATCTTTAAAAAAAAAAAAAAAAAACCCTTTCTACATGAATGATTCATATACTTGGTCGTAAAACATGTAATTGAATTTCACAGAAAATACGAGCTTATGAGTAGTTGCTGTGGAGGTTATTTAGCCTGTTTCATTTATTCTTGTCCTTATATGGATTTACTAGAATATAAATAACATTTTCTGGTAAGTTTGTTTCTGAGTTACATAGCTTAGTACAAAACATTTAGTCTTAGATCATTCTCCTTTTCTTTTAAAGTCGTCTTTGTTTCACAAGAATTTCCACTGATTGCAATGGAATTTCTTTTTGCACAGTCGAGTGTCCTTGATTAGTTTTTCAAGAAGAAGCTAATTTCATTGATCCTTTTGCCACCACAGTGCAAATTTCAGCAGAAGGTCAAAAAGGGAAACTGTAGGGAACTCTTTATGGAGATTATTTTTATTCCTATTTTCTATGCAGGAACAGGATTTCTTCCTGTATGTTACACTACGTACAAGCAGCTCACAAATTCATGAGCACCCAGACTTGGTGATGGGACTCCTATAGTTCCTCTCAAAGGAATCATTTTGTAAATAGGATTCACATTGCGGAGTTTGGTCATAGGACTCTTCCTATGTTACTATTGGTGGTATCATGATTATACCTCACCGTTCTCTTTATGCTCCAACTCTATTCTTCGTGCTGTGACTGTTAGCCTAGTTCAGGGTGAAGGGTGATACTGCTCTGAGGTGTATGATTAACTTCCTCCTTTCTGCATTTTAGGCAGAATGCAGTGTTCAAGGGAAAATAGTTACACAGAATGGTAATAAATTCAGTGAAAGAAACATATCTAAGGATAAACTGGTCTTTGTTTTGTTCTTCTAAATGTACTATGTCACAAAAAAGTATTTTTGATGGGACCAAGTGATTTTGTGGGAGAAAACTGAGAAATAATCACACTTGTTTGTAGCTAGGGGCAGTATCCCACAGTCTTTGGTTAGAAACTTCAGCTTCTATTCCAGCAAAGGAACAGGATTGACTAAATATGGGAGATTGTTGCATGTTCAAGGCTATATTAGAGTCAGGTTGTGGTGAAGTAGTTGTAGCATGCAGTATTTGTAATCTACATTTTATTCCGTCAGTTGTGCTGTGGTATTCTGGATTTACTCATATTTGGATTTGTGTTCTTTAATTACACAGAACAAGGATAAAAGTCCAACACTGTCTCCCACTGCAAACAACACAATCCCTTTTGGCCTGAAGCCGCGATCAGGTAATGTAGGAAAGAAAATCAGCTAATTTGTGTATTATTTTTTTAACATCTGTGTTATTAATGGATGTCTATACTTTTTTTAACCTTCAGAAGGCAATGATGAAACATCCTGTACAATAGTTTGAAGAGCAGAACATTTTAAGTTCATAGGTTTGACTCGAGATTAAAATTATAACAGCTATATATTTGATACATTTTATGTTCAGAAAACATATATATTTCTTGTCCAGAAAACTTATTGCTCTAAAAATTGCTTATTGCAGTGAGTCTCTCAGTAGTTATACTTGTGTAAGATTAAGTTTTACAGGAAGATTAGATGTTTACTTCAGTCAGCAGCTGAGTTTCATGAATTTGCAATTTACTAAATCTGCATAACCATCAATCTTTTAATATGCAGCAGTTTATTTAAAAAAAGAAAAGGTGGGGGAACAAACTGAACTGTTAGTGCATTTGAGGGCTTGGGTGTAACCACTTCCTTTAAAAGCAGGATAAGCTACAGGTAAACTTATTTTTATCCTCTCTGCACTGAGGTAGTCAGTAGTGGTTTTCAATATTGTTAAGTCATCTCACATCACCTCAAAAGAATAACCTTTTTTTAATATGCTTCAGCATCTGAAAACTGTAATTCTGGTTTTTCACATTCACCACAAATGCTTTTATTCAAATGCTGGTAAACCACAGCAAGCTTGCAGCTTCCATAACAAAATATCTTGGCAATAATGGCAGCAGTTTCATATTTGAATGTATTTTAAGAAATTGTACCCGTAGATTTGTTTAAAAAGTTTTAAAAAGTGGTGTTATTTCACCAATCTTGTTTCGTGAAGAAGACATTTTAAATTTCCCATTTCATGACATACAAATGTGACAGATCTGTTTACTTTAATTTCGTGGTTGGTTGGACTGCTAAACTCTGCCTTTATTCTTTTATGTTCCTGATGCTTTAGAAATGTTTTCTCTTAACATGTAAATTATGGGTTAAATGATGAGCAAATGTGTCCTTTCAGGGCTTGGAAAAAAAAAAAAAGAGTAATTTCATTCAGTCCAGTGCCAATGTTAAGATAACACTACTGGGAGAAAGACATGCAAAGATGAATGGTCCCACGCCGTGCTGCTGGTTTCATAGGAGGTAGCCTGTGTTCTGCTGAGTTAAATCTGCTTCCAGGATATGGAAGCAGTGTTGTAGGAGAGCGTGCAAGGCTGTGACTTCGTATTCAAGTGTTAGTTTAACACACACTTCCTAATCTTGGCATATTGGTGTACCAAGATGTCCTATACTTGATGACTGTGATACATAAAGGAAAAAAAAATGCTTTCTGAAATAGCCTAGTGAATCTTTTTAGACAATTTCTAGAAGGACTGGACTACAGGGGTTGTAGTCTCTTGCAGCATTACTACAAGTGTAGTGATGGAAGACCCAGATTATCACAACTCGTCCAGTTCTTCCCCCATGTTTTTCGAAGCCATGTGTAACTTCATTAAACACTAAAGCCAGTTGGTTATAGTCTGTTGGCTTTATGCTCTGTACCAATACAAATTGGTATATTTGAATCGCTTTGAGTATGCCAATGCTATGAAGCTGTTTGGTCACAGCTATGAGTTACAGAAAACCTGGTCATCTAAATTTAATTTTCCTTGCCATATTATGCACTACAGAATCACCAAACGAGAGCCATTACTGCACAATTTTTCACCTCGTTGCATGCAGTTTCTCTCATGTTACCTTAGATTTATATTGTGGTAAAACAGGTGAATTTGGCAATAGTAAAACTTTCCCACATCAGATAAAACAGCAGTAAATTAGCTCTGTATCACAATGGGACAAAGCATTGCTGTAGAGTAGGGAGACTGCATATTGTTTCCTCCCACCTTCCTGCTATAGAATTGCTGTAAAAGAAGTATTTAAATTTGTTTTGTTAACACTTGAGGAAAAAATTACAGATAAAAGTAGTATGTAGCTCAAAATACTGGCATATTTGTGAATCCTGAACATTTGTCTTCTTAAAGTTGGCTAGCTTGCCATGATTCTCTTTTTCCTTTGCTGTCTTTCAGTTTTGTGTTTCAACCACTTTATCACTGTTTGAATTTGTGCTTGTTAATTATATACTGCTTTACTGCCCTAAAGCTGAGCTGTTCTAGAGCTCCAGCAGTTCTGTGATCCAGGAAAGTTTTTCAGCTCAGTCTGTAATTTATTTCGTTAGCTTTTTCATTTAAGTCCTTCATGGCCTTAGGGAAAACTTTAGAACTCATTGGAAGTGATTGTTAGCTATTTACTTCATTAGGGTTTTTACTTGAATTACTTGCTCCTGTAAATCTTTTAAACCTGAGGGCAAGATAGATTTTAAAATATTCTGTGTACATCATGTTCTGTGGGGAAAAAGGGCAAATGGTCAATGAAAATATATGCAAGTATACCTTTCTGAAATTGGAGAGTTTATTTTCACAACATTTATTTTCATCTATTTTAAATGGATGTTGTTTTCTGTTTGATTTTTTTTTATATACCCTCACTGTTTCATAATGACTTGTGTTTTGGAAAGGTGAAAGTAAACCATACCAGACTTCTGGTTAATGATTCTAGTTTTTTGAAGTGCACAAACAAATAGAAGGGGTTCCAAAGGATAAACCACAGGAGCTTAAACGTCTGCGTTAGTATATACTATATTAGTATATACTGGTATGTGTTCAGGACTGAAGGCCCTTTTATTCTTTCATTTTAAAATGAAGGTAAAACATTGGAAAATTCATATCTGATGGCTGTCTGGGTATCCAAAGAAAATGTTTTGAAAGGTAATGAATGTGTTTGACTTCTTGACAGATTCTTTTCAAGGATCAGTTGTTTACACAGAAGGTAAAAAATTTTTTTTCCAATTATTTCCTCTTTTTAAATATTTTATAGAGTATGGCTTCTCAAATTCATATTCAATTTGAAAACCTTAACTTTACTGTTGAAAGGAACCAATAATTATAAGTTTACTTAGAACCACAGTTTTGCTCTTGGGATGTGCTTTAGCACTCGGAAAGGGAATCACTCAAAATAGATGATATATGTAAATCTCTTACACTTGATTCATGAAGTAATTACAACTGGTATCATTCAACGTTTTAGAAGCAGATTATTGCAAAGTTCTTGCCTTAATCTTTAAAATGAGATATGAACATCTTCTAACCCATCTTGCAGTATTCAAAAATATTTTTGCTGTTCTTCTGTGCCATTTTGACTGCATTATATTTCATAGTTTCTGCTGAACAAAGTAGCAGAACCCAGATCAAAAATAGTAATTGTACCTTTAGAGGATAAAAGAAGCACTGACAAAACTTAAAACGACAGTGTGGTTTTGTAATGGGATGTGAAAAGTTGTTCCCTTGCAACTGTTTACGTAGCATAATCTTACATGTGAATCCAAATTCTTCATTTTCATAATCTGTAGAGGATTTGCAGCACGATGTTGGTGTATGTGGACATGCTTGCCTCGCTGTTCTTCAGTGTTGTTGGAACACACAGTGATTATTAGAACTTGACAGCATTTTTCCCTCTTTCAAGGGTTAGTTACTGTTTTTCTAATCTCTGAATATTTGTCCTCCTTGTTTTCTCCCCAAGAAGACTAACTGGATTATCTGTGTACTTTGGAAAATCATGCGAATCCGAATTGCCAGTGTAATTAAAGACTGCTTATTATTTTCCATAAATCAGTGTTCTGTTACCCCACGTTGAATTCTTCTCAGAGTTTAGGTTATGCTGACTCAGTTTTGGCTGACCCATTGTCCCAGTTGCGAGAAGCAGTAAACAGGCTTTGAAAAAAGGCATATCTAAAGAGAGAGAGCTCTTGAACCATTGAATGTGAAGGAAAGTTTAAGGTGAAGTTTTACACAATGTCGTCTGAATTATCATATTTTTTTTAGTACAGATTTCAGAATTGTGGGGGAATGAGAAAGTCTATACGATTAAGTTCCTTATTATTAGTTTGGAATGGTATAAAATGGGAATTTTCTTTACTTACTGAAAGTAAGTAGTATTCAGAGCAGAAATAGTTCATTCTCCTCAAACTTAACTGGGGACTATAATGTTGCTTGTGTATGTGATGTAGTAGATAAAACATGGAAAACCAAGAAGCAAGGGAAGAGCTCGTTATTTCAGTAGACGAAGTGGTAAAGAACTGTGATCAGGTACAGGAAAAACATTGAGTGACATTATTGTTAAGAGTAAGGAAGGAGAGATTTAAATTCTGCAATGAAAAGGAAGAAACCAGTGGAAAGCTTTGAAAGGATGGATGGCGTGCTAAAAATAAACAGGAGATACTTTAAGGATGTCAGTTTCCATTTTGGAAATGCTGTAGAATGGAGATTTGGAGAGACACAAGTGTAGAGTAGATGTGAAGGGGAAGGAATAAAAATATCCAATGAAGGATTTGAGGAACAAGTAAGAGGGTGCTGTCATGACTAGTCAAAGGAGAGAAGGCAGAATGAATGGAAAATAGAGGCTATATTGCTGTGCAAGTTAGCTCCATAGTGAGTATCAACTCATTTTTATCAGCAAACACACCAGGGTGGCCATGACCATGGCATGCTTTTACAGTCGTCTGGTGATCAGGGTCTCCAGATTTACAGCATCTGTGGACATGTGAGATCTTGTGTTCTCTAGGGAGCCCAGCTGGATCATTACTGAATTTGTGCTTGTTATAATGCTACAGAGCAGGTTTGTCAAGGCTTGTGGCAAAGACTCAGGATCATCCTTTGGCAGTGTTACTTCTCTGTTCCCTGTCCTTAGAAAGTCTGCCAAGGTTGCTGAGGACCAGAACTTTCCTAGGATGGGGGTGGGCCCGTTGTAGATTTGGACTTAGAGTCAGCAAGGAATGTAAGTAGTGCAGATAAGCTATTAAGTGATTAAACAAAAAGGGAAACATCTAGTACATGTGCTTACAGGACATACTTCAACAGAATAAGAATTCAAGGGATGATATATTTGTGACCTATCAACATTAACTGGGAAGTTAGTGTAATAATATTTTCATACCGATGTATACGTTGTCTTTTGGGAGGTGCAGTCTTCTTATGACAGTTGCAAAAAATAACTCAATTCCTCTCCAAACTTTTTACTCTAATTGCTGAAACTTTACAGCAGATGTATTTACCTTCTGATTCACAAAGTCAAGGTTTTCGTCAGGCTATAACATAAAATCTATGGGTACTTTTTCTTAAAACTTGGTTGTAAACAATTTGTGTGAAGTGCTATGGTTACAATGATCCTGTTGAGCTTAACAGCTTTAACTGCACATGCAATGTATAATTTGCAAGTACTAACATATAACTTTTCGCTCTTTTTATTCTGCACCATCTTTCATTCTTTTCTTCAAAAAAAAATGCATTTTGTATTGATCACCTTTGAATTGCATCTTCATCATTGCCATACAACCCTAATGCCATATATGAAATGTTGCTGCCCGCGCTTTTCCCCCCACCCCCGGTCCTTACACCACTGTGGTTGGACTGGCTGTCACTCCCCTCCAGCAGACCCATCCCTCAGTCTTCCTCCTATCTCCTTCAACACACTTACACAGGCACAAACATGGGACAACTTTAGCTACAGTATACCATCTGAAGGAGACAGTGACAATGGTAGGTGTTCCACGCATAATTTACTTAATTTTATGTTTTCGAAAACTGCAGTATATGGAAAATGTCCCATGTGGCTAAGGATGAAACGAAGTACTCGTAAGGGAATGTTTATAAGACCAAATGCCTCAGAGGATGCATGTTAATTTTCTGTACAATATGGAGTATGAAAAGCAAATGAGTAGAGTGCCACTGTTTTCAAGTCTGGCAAAACACCTTTTCTCATGATACCCACTCCCAGAGCTATTTCCAGCGTAGGTTTATTTACTTCTTTTACTTTCAGGGGTTTATACAAAGTTGCACTTAAACAACAATTAATTTTGCTGCTGTCTTTTCTGCATTTTTATTCACAAATTTTTTAAATACTGACTCTTAAAAATACCCAGCTCCAGTTATTGATGCAGGTGCGTAACTAACTTAATTAAAGAGGAATCCATGATGAAGCAAAACTGGAAGAATCAGATAAGCAAAAATAGTGCTTTCTGTCCAACAGAAACTGTTAGTAAGCCATCAAACTTCTCTGTTCATACTGAAGGCCAGATACATTAGTGGATGTTGGTTTTGCTTCTTCTTTTGTTTGTTTTTCTCCAAGTTACTGTACATTGAGTCACATGCAAAGTTGGTCTTGTTTGGGCTAACAAGGTCTTATACTGCATTAATATTTCAACGTGAGATTGCATCAGATTGAAGAAACAGAACCTAAATGATAAACCGTTTAAAAATGCTTGATAGGTAGATGTATCTTTTTAAAGTAGGGGTGGTTGTTCTTCCAGTGGCCTTAAATTAGAAGAGTGTTTTCCTATTGGAAGGCAAGGAAACTGTCAAAAGCATTAGACTGAAACAAAGCCCACAGATCTTGATTGATAAATGCCAACAGTTTAAAATGCTTGTGTTCTTTCTTCAGTTCACTACTTGACAATACTTGCTATTGTCACTGTTTTTGTAAGGAACCTCGTCTGTAAAGTAATGTGGTATGAAATACAAGTAGGTTGGAAAAACGAATCTTGTTGTCATGATGGTATGAAGTTATCTTGACACTTTGCTGATGACAACTGTAACAGCTAAAGAGAAGCTACTCCTAACAATGTAGGGTTTGTTTGTGTTTTAGGTCAAAATAAAAATAAACAAGTCATTACGTAGTTTAGTCTTCCTCCAATACTGGTAAATTCCAGACAAAAAGTAATTAGTATATTACTTGTTTATTCTTTTTTGTTTTGGAAAGGCATATATTTTCTGACAGCAGTAAGCTGTTTGCAGTTGAGGAAAATGGGACTCGCATAGCTGATTTTATTGGACTTAATATTGTATGCTTTTGATAGTGAGAATTTAATAAAGTCAGCTTAGTAAAACAATTATTAGGAAAATAATGCTTCTGCAGACCCTTTCCTGTTAAACAGGAAGAGAAGTGTAGCACTTCCTGTATAATGAATGTTCCAAGTAATAACATATAAAAATTGAGAGCATCTTATTTTTAGAATGTGGTAAAATCCAAGTTCTTTTTGCAATTTTTGAGAAGCTGGTTATAGTGTCTTGATAGTCTTTCAGATTTCTCACCAACATCTTCAAATTTTACTTGCTGCAAGAGAATGCTTTTCATGATTTCATTTAGCATTGTATATGATGAAACCACATTCAGGAATTTAACATTTGTTCTTTGACTCCTATGCAGTACAGATGTCAATGAAGATTGTAACTAAATAAGTGGTTCATGAATGTTTGGTGACTAAAATAATTTTGGTAACCTTGGACAGAGAACCCTAAGAGTCCAACTGACTGTATACCATGACCATTAGATACACATTGGATGTCTTTGAATTTACCAGTTAAGGGTACATGATAGTAACTTGATTTTTTTAAGCAGTTTAATGCTGTTGCATCCAACTTTCTTGAAAACTAATACTACCTATAGTTAACTTGCATTGATTGAAATTCTGCTTTGCAGAAGTTTGAGACTTTTGAAGAGTACAGTGGTGGTCATTCAGATTTGAACCTAATTTGAGATATATAGCCAGAATCTAATATCATCTTTCCCTTTATATAATGTTGTGTCCTGTTTCTTTAGTACTGTGCTTCTGCTTTCATCACTTCTGAAGTGTTGCAAACTGATGGTCTGCATCTTGAAGATCCTGATTTTCTGGCAAAGCTTTCTGATGCTCTCTGATACAGAGAATTCTATTTCTTTGTCCATACATCACATGCTAAGATCTAAGGATTTGGAGCATTCCACTTTTTTAAAAAATGATAATCATCAATACATGAAATGAACGGAAACTGTTACTGTGCCGTATGTATCACTCAGAGCATCTGAATGACCACCTTGTCTTTGCTGGGATGCGATCACAAGATGTGCGTTACTGAAGACAAATAAGGTTACTGATTTGGTTTAGTGAATGATTTTTAGCAACAAGAAGTCTTCCCCCCCCCGCCCCCCCAAGTTTGATCATTTAATCTCCTAATTGTTTGTAATATAGTCTATTCAGGCATATTACATCTTTTAAGCTGTATTCTTCCCTCTTAGTGAAATGCTTTTAATTCAGAAATAGCATCCTGAGTTGCCTTTCTTTTTAGTATGTAACTGCTAGATGTTTTTTTCTCCAACTTGATTTTTCAGAAAATCAACAGTATTTGCCTTGTGCTAACTTCATGCTTTAAACTACTGAGATTCTTTGTGTTTTTACTATAACAGCTCTCTTCAATTTTGATGTCATGTACAGAATTCTGTGGTCAGAAATCAAATACTATAACCACTAATCAGCTAAACTTTATATGATCTTTGCACACTTAATTGCAGCTTAGAAATATGCTTTCCAGTCACCACACTTCTTACAGGTCACAGATTTTTGTGATACTAGTCTTTGAAGTTGTAGAAAGAAAAACAGAATGCTTGTAGAGTTCATTAAAAGCTTTTTATTTAATAAAATATTTTATTAAATATGATTTAATGTATTTAATTTCATATAATTAAATTATAATAATTATTAAAATAAAATAAAGGTAAGTAGGCAGAAGACTGCCTCCAGTTCACTTTGCATTTTTGCAGGATAGCCTTTTTCCCCATTTGTCATTCCACAGAAGCAGTCTTCAAACCTCATGGCTTGCTTGTGGAAGTACACGGGGAAACCCATATACAGGGGCCAGAAATAGTATCTTGTAGTTAAAGTAAAACATCCCCACGTTAACAAAACGTTTTTTTCACTGTATGTAGGAAACAATTATAAAAGACTTACTATTTCATTACTATTTTTGCAACATTTTAAATAAGTTTTCATAATAGAAATATTGTCTCACTGAAAGTTTTCATAAGGAAATTTGTCCGTTATGCTAATATGTAGAATACATTGAATCATAGGATAACCTGAGTTGGAAGGGTCCCACGAGGATCGAGTCCAACTCCTGTGTCCCCAAAGGACCACCCAAAAAATCATACCCTACACCTGAGAGCATTGTCCAAATGCTTCTTGAACGCCAGCAGGCTCAGTGCTGTGACCAACATACTATGTGCTTATTAGTTATTAATCACTGAGCTTGTTGAGTCTTGTAAAGTACATACATTTATTGCAACAAGCATAATTTAGTAACATTGGTTGACCATGGGTTCAGAAAGCAAAAACTCTACTACTGTCTGACAGAGGGAAAAAGAGACCTTCAGGCGTGCGTGTGAGAGATAGGGGCTCCCCTTGCTGGAAAATGTGTGTAATGCAGAGAAGCAAGCAATATTTCAGACTGCCAAAATTTCCTGGTTTAGAACACTTTTCTTTAAAATTCAGTATGTAGCTGGAACTTTTATAACTAGTACTTTTGATATTTGTATGTGTTTATATAAATTAGTTAACCTTACTTTATTTTTGTTTAACTTCTGATTTTTGCAACTTTTAATTGCAGTTTCCCACTGCCTTGAGATTAGCCTTCCTGCTTCTTCTCAGTGGAATGCCTGTCTCAGTTAGGAATAGAATTAGATAACTGATGTTGACATTTACTTTTCATTAACGGCTATAGCCTGAAATCTGAAGGAACCATGTTTGGGACATTCATACTGGTTTAGTCCAGTCCCAAACAAAGACAGCTATGGCCAAGCTGAATGAAGGCCATGATAATATTCCATGATACTTGCAAAATTGAATATAATTATGAAATAATGCTTTCAAAGAGAATTCTTTGAAATGTTGCTGTTGCTGCTAAAGCTACAGTGGCATTTAAATATCATTTAAATATGGTATTACTCTTTGAGCATTAAAACTACGTCTGTGTGAGTCAAGTAGTGAAAGGAATCAAGTTTGGTAACCCTGGCCATAATTTATTGTATTGTATTGTTTGTTGTGCCTTGGGTGAGTAACCTAAAGGTGGTATGTCAGAAGTTGAGCTCCATCTTTACTGGGTAAGTAAGCAATAATTGCTTCCTGCTTGCGGAGCTGCCTTAGGTAGTGTCTTTCTCCCTCCCTTTAACCAGAGAAGTGACTTAGATTATTACCATTATTAATATTATTTTACATACCCAACCAGCCTACAACTAGGTGAGATGCCTGGTGAGTAGACTTGTCTGGGATTTCAAAGTATTTCTTCTACAGAAGCTTTGTTTTGTTTATGTGGAGTTGTGGATGCTAGAGAGTGCAGTTTTGCCTGTTAGCCCTGTACTGATTTGGGAGCTTCAGTAACATTTTAGTTTGTCAGAACGTAGATGAAATTTCCTTCTACCAAGACTTCAATTTCTTATTTTGCTATGTAATTTAAGGACTGATTTTGAAAATTCAGCCTATTACCTGGATTGTGACCTAAACAAAAATGATTCGGGTGCCACAATTTTTAATGGGACATCAGAATTACTCTGATTACACCTGTCAGCACCTACCTTACAGTGAAAGTAATTCATCACTTACTTCCATAGTTGGAGTAAAGGTTTCTGATTTGCCCTTTAGGAAATAAGAGGCTGTTCTCTTCTATTATGTTACCTATTGACCCAAAGATTATCCTCTTTCCTTCTGCGATATCAGCAAGCTGAGTCATCCCAGACGTGACTACTACCTAAAGATGTAGAGAAGCCAGCTGCTGAATTTGAGATAAGAGTCTGGATTGACACCTACTGTCTGCAACAAATTTAGGCAACCCACAAAAAACAAGGCAGCTTCATAGTCAGTGACAAATTTCTCTAACCAGGCTGATGTATTTAGTGGGCTGCTCCTTTCTAACGTTGGATGAGCAGGAGAGAAATCTGAATATTTAGCTGCCTTAAATTAATAAAATTGAGATGGAGCAGTAGCTGTTTAAAACCGGAGGTTTCTAGGCTTTGCACTTTCCACTCCAGTGGTTGGTACTTAGGAGTGTCCATTTGCATTCAGAAGGAGACATGCAGGAAAGTAATAACAAAATCCTGTTTCTCAAGCATTGTCATTGGCCATAATAATCAGGTTGGCCCTTGATTTGTCTGAGTGGTAACAGTTTCATTTTGTGAAATAACAATCAAGCATACATCTTCTTGCTCTTCAGAGCCATTCAAAACAGTCAGTGATCACAAAATAAGAAAGTGTACGCGTGTGTATATATACAAGGGTCTCATGCAGTTATTCTAAGGAATTATATGTTAATTTGTTGGTAGAGTCATACAGTCCACAGAACTAGGACTGATGGCAGGGAGTACTGTGAAGTGTTTGTGCAATGTTACATTTACAATAAAGCTTTTATTGTAGGCAGACATACTGAATGGCTGTAATGTTAAGTTTCTAGAAATCAAACACGTATTTTTGCTTGTCTGGTAGGTTTGTTGGTTGGTGGTTGTGTGTTTTTTTGTGTGTTTTTTTGTTTGTTTTGTTTTGTTTTTAGCATAACATTATCCTGGCTCGGAAGATGCTTGTCACAAAATGTTACAGCATCTTGTAGGAGAGGGTTCTCCTTGAAAGAATGAGAGGTGGTGCTCTTTGCCATGTTAGGAAGTTTTCTGTAGATCAAAATCTCTATGGGACAGTGCAGGTGCTTAATCATCTGACAGACGTTGCCTGTCACAATATGGATTTAGTCAAAAAAAAAAAAAAAAAAACCCAATGCATTGATGGTACATAGTGCTGTTCAGAGCTGTCCTCCTGAGAAAAGAGAAATTTCCTAATGTTTTTTGCTGGAGATAGTGCCTCAGGATTTTGCTTCATTTGAAAACGAATATATCAAGCTGTTCTTTAAACTAAAATCTGTCTTTTTAAAAATCATAGTGTTCTTAAGACCACAAAGAAATTTGGAATCAATAGACCCACAATTTACAATCCGAAGGAAAATGGAGCAGATGAGAGAAGAAAGAGAGCTTGTGGAACAGCTGCGTGAGGTATGTGAGCGTTGGTAGAATTGTGCTAATAGAACATATATTTTGTGTTCGCTGGGAAAGTTGCATAAGAAAGATAATATTTTAAAATGTTAAATGAGAGAGCATTACTTCTGTGAATTGTGTTGGTGATACTTACCCTGAAGTGCCTTAACCCAGTCAGGTGTTTGTACTTCAGAAAAGATTTTTTGAATGGGAAATAATAATGGGAGTTGCTGGAGTGACATATGATTAAATGGCATGCCCTGCACTAGTGGAATTAATAGTTTATGTAATTTAATCAGAAAGGATGAAGTGATTATCTCTGAGTGTTAGAATCTAAGAGTTGTCTATAAGCGTGCTGTTGGAGTGTTTTCAAAATCGAAGCACAGTTTAGGGAATTCATTATATGTAACAATCTTACTATAGCTTTTTGTTTGAAAATATTTAAGAATTTTACTAAGTATTTTATTTTGCAATATCAAATTCTTTTCAATGAGACTTCAGGTTTACTTAAAAGAAAAATTTTCGATATGTGTTATATCTGAACATCTTGCCTTGCTACCTGTCTTTTTTGATCACTAATGCTTCATAAGTAGATTTTAGACTCCTAGGGAATGATTGCCTTTTACTCTCTGGCAGTGATGGATACCATGTAATTCTGTTTGAAAGTACTGCTGATAAAACTTGATATGGATAAGTAGAAAACTTGGGGGAATAGTGGAAGAAAGGAGCCATGTGTAGTGCCATTGCATGACTAATTACATACATATTATGTTTTTGTGTATACATAAAAATAAATGCATGTTATAACAGCAGCATTTGAAGTGTTGCCTACCTTTTAAAGGAGTGTACATAATTCAGTGACCAGCATGGGAGGAGGGTGGATTGATTTGTAGTTTTTAAAGAATTAGTTATATGAGAAGTGTTTTTCTTGGTAAAACTGAAACTGCATACATATCTAACACCATGGGAGGAGAAGATGAGGATATACATGCCTTTTTTCCTTCCTTCATTTCTATGTTGAAGCGTGTATGTGTTCTTCATTTGCAGAACATTGAAACAAGACTAAAGATTTGTTTGCCTGAAGACTTGGGGTCTGCTCTGATGGATGGTGTAGTTCTCTGCCATTTAGTAAATCACGTTCGACCTCGTTCAGTAGCAAGTATTCATGTACCTTCACCAGCAGTAGTAAGTTGAATGTTTCTTGTTGTGTTCGTTGCTTGTTTTTCTGGGAGCAGAAAAGATGACAACTTGGGGGGGGCAGGGGGTATTAAAAAAGGAAAACAAACAAACAAAAAACCACCTAGTTTAATGCCAAATTGCCCTTCTTTCACATCTTGCATTGAGCAAGTAGAATAATGATTTTTCCAAATTACTTTTTACAAACATATTTCCGTAAGTATTGGATGAATAGTCCCTAGTGAGACAAATTCTTAAAAGTATTTGAAATTCTATAGTACCAGAAAATTTATTCTTCAGACATGGAAAATTGTGTATAGCTACACAACATTTGTGAGTACGTAAAAGCTCTATCACAGTTAAATCTGTTCCCCTTGGTGTAGGTTGAAATGCATCATCAGTTTACTTGCTGTCCAGAAAGATGTCTTCTATCACAGAACGTGAGGTTTTAGAACCTCACAAGCTGAATACAAACAAGTAGAGATCTAAATGTGTTGATGGCTTTAATAACTAAGTAAAAGCACAAGGCATACGCAGCTTACGTACTCAGATTGTATTTATATGCATTATGTTTTTAGAATGTTGGGGGAAAAAAGCAGAATTTTACACTTTGTTTTCAGGAGAAATACCACGGAAAGTGCATCAGTACAAGAATAACACAATAGATTAACTTGACTGAATGAATTTCTTGACTGATTTTGCCATGATCTATTTTTTTCTTGTTTTTACAGCCTAAACTTAGCATGGCCAAATGCAGGAGAAATGTTGAAAACTTTCTGGATGCATGTAGAAAACTGGGGATACCAGAGGTAATTTAATTAAATTTGCCATTTGAAGATGATCAAAAACGTAAAGCACGTGAATTAATTTATAGTTTAAGGATAACTTTATGAAATAGCAGGTTTCAGCAATAAAGACATATTACTTAGTTCCATTTTTTTAAAATTGTGATTTAATGCTACTTTAGTGCATTTAAGTGGTTGATGTCATAGCACTAAAGAATTGCTAATTTTGTCTTAAATTAGCAATTCAGTATTATCCCCAATACCACATTGTTTGCACTGGAAAATGACTAAGGAACATGGTAATTGGGTAATAATAATGTAATTAGGCAGAAGTTGGCTCATTTTTCCATATACACCTATAATTGCCTTTTTACATACTGCTTTTAGAAGATGGACTTCATTCTTTTTAATTACTGATTTTCCTTTTCTACCATATTAAGTACTCAATAGTATGTATTTAAAAAGGAACTAATAACGCGCTCATGTCATGTACTGAAACACTTCAGCAGCGATGTGAAGAAATCCCTTCTGTGTGTTAAGGATGAAATGTTAGTATGAGCGAGGTAGTTCAAAAGATAGTGTTTTAGATGTTGAAAATAGGGAAATTGCAGTGCATGGTGTTTTCTGCTTTTCCCTTAAGAATGGTAGTATTCATTGTGTAATCTATTCTCAAATTAATAAGGAAATTTTCTAAATCATGTAATGAATTCTGGGATTTCATTGGGAATATTTCAAAGATTCTCTTACAGTCTAGAGGTGTGTGTTAAGAAAATGTTCATTTAAAATATCTGACTCTGAAAATAAGGGAAAAGTGTTATACAAGGTCTTCTTAATCCGAAAACATGAAGACTGCATGATGTATTTTCTCTGTTATTATGTACATATGACAGTATGATTAAGACTGAATGCATTTTAGTCTGTATTTCAATAGTGCTGAAACAAAAAGACATTTTGATGTTTTCCTTCCTTCCTTGTCACCCCTTTGGGAGCCGATGGTAATGCAAAGATGTCACGTTGAGAAAGAATTCCAGTTTTATTTGTTTTATCCATATTTTAGTACTTGATGTGGAGAACAGCAGAAGTAATGGTTCATTTTTGCTATTTGTAGGAATTTTGAGGGGGGACTTTATCTTACAACTCCAATGGATGGTTCATAATATATATAACTGAGAATTCAGTGCTATTTGCTTGGCCTCTAAGCTGTAATGGTTGATTTAGTTGCTGTAATTAAATAATTCCAATATAATAAATTACCTAATATTTTTGGTAAAGTTTCACTTCAAGGAAAATCAAAAAAGATGATCAAACTCTCAGTGCTGTGGGCTTATAGACAAAGTAGCTACGGATTATTAAGCTGTCTAGTGATGCATTATAAATTATTCAGTGAGTTAGAATACAAATCATTTTTTTCTGGATGTAGCCTGTTGGGAAAGAAAAGGATGAGAGCTGTTGTTTTTAGGAGATCTTTCAGAAACAGAATAAAACAGAAAAATTTAGAAATCCTTGCAGTGCCATTTTACAGAAGGGTAAGCTAAGCCTTTACACTATTTTATTATTATTATTATTTGATTTCTATAAAGCAACTTTCTGAAAAATAGCTCTATTTTGTGTAAATAGGCATTTTTATATATTTGTTGCTCCTAAAACTTGCGTTAAAATTAATGTAGAATTTTTGAAGATTTTTTATATTTTATTGAAATATTTTTGTTGCAGAGAGGGCACAGAGCCGTAAGGAAAGGGTCAAATCTTACCAATCTGATTTATAAACTAACCATCCTTATGAATCTAAAGAAGCACTAACTTCTCTTGAGGGAAAAGCTCCTTCACTTAAGTATCAAATCAGCTGCTTGAAATTGTAAATTTATGATGGGTCTTTAAATGCTCTGAGGATATTTTTGATTAGGTGCTGGTAATGGCAAATATGTTAGCTGTATATTGTGAAAATCTGTTGTGTTGCAGAACTAGGTGGTAGATGATAAAAATGCTTATGCACGTTGGAGGGAAGGATATGAGGAATACAAAGTTGTATGACAGCTAGCTGCCGGGTGTTTTTTTTTTAAAAAACAAGACAAAACACTGCAGATGGTGTGTTTTCTCTGCTTCAGGTTGTACATTGCCTAACCTTTGGGCAATCCAGCAAAAGGAATCAGTGAATTATTTCCCTTTTTAAACAAGCATCTTACCTCCCTTTTTTTGTAATACTTGTGTTTTCTTTTAATTTGCAAGAAATAACTTGAAAATACAACTGGACTTTTTGTTTTTTAAGGATTTAAAATTGTCACAGCTCTGTTTGGTTTGTTCTTAGTTACTTATGGAATGGAGTAGAGTACATGCTATTCCATGAACTCTGCAGGTTTAGAATAACATGCTGTCAAGGACAGAAAGGACAGAAGGAAAACAAAACAGCTATGGTAATTACTGCGCTGATATGCATGGTCTCTTACTTCTGTGGTTTTCAGCATTCAATTCTTAGGTCAAAATTGCTTTCCCCAGAATGATTCTGGCAAACTTCCTGCAAGTGTAGAAAAATGCAGTATGCATCCATATCCAAGGGGGTCATGATGAGCTTCAGTGTTTGGCATCTTGACCAAAGTCACAAATATGAAATACAGGAACAAGATCATCCCTAAATGACCCCATGCGTAGGTAATTCTGGGATGACTTGTGCCAACTGATATGAGAAAGTCTCGTCTGGTAGGTAATGCCTTTCAGTACAGTGGGTGGCATGTTGAAATCACTTTATTAGTGCCCATATAATGATTCTGGTCATACGGGGAAGGGATGATTTAAGCGTCTGGCGCTCAGCCTTTAATAGGCAACTAAGTAGCAAGGCTCCTACTGCACCAGTCAGCTATGAAAAGTGAGAATAGTAGTAGGACAAGCAGCAGGTGCCCAGTTTTGCCACTACTTTATCTGTAGGGCCTTTTTTTATTCCAAGGTATCAGAGACCTTTGCAAATGATCACTTTTGGAGACAAACATTTTTTTTCTTGATGGTGGCAGATAAGCATCTGAAAGCCTGAAGATCCAAATAGATCATGCAGTGCCCCTCAGAGACACAAAGGTACAACCTTTGTTACTTTAAAAAGTACAAGATAAAACTTTACAAATAAAGCACTGCCAACTAAAAACCGTCAAATTGCCTAATCTCCTCAGTAATAGATATAGAATGACAAACTCCTAATTTTTGGCTGATACAGATTACATAGACAAGTGGCAGTAGATGTGTGGTAAGTAGGAGTGCCTGTCCCACTGCATTTTTCAGAATGACATACAGTACGTGGATGGTTTCATTCACAGGAATAGTTTGTTAACGTCACGTGAACCCAGTACTGACGCTGCCTATACTGCTTACCAAGACCACCTGTGTTGCACCTCCCTTCTCACACTTTCTGACTTAAGCTATTTTTGGCTTCATTCATCTTTGCATGGTTGTAAGCGTGGTCTCTGAAGTTTTAAATGTCCCAGTTCTAATGTAGTTTTATTCTTCTTAGTGGCACCTCATCTCGGAGTTATTAATAGTGATCAGGATGATCTGAATTACTATCACGAGTATATATGTAAAATTATAAAAATATTTACTCTCTATTTGAAAAAATGCTGCTGTATTATTAGCAACAATGTCATTAAAGAAAAATACACACTTTTCATTATGAGAAGAAATTCTCAGCTAATCATTCATATATATTTTGAAAACAGTGACATTTTTGTCTGTTGCCACATTGGAATCAGTATTCATATTAGTAGCAAAGTAGTAGACTTTTCCATTTTGACCTGCGCATCAATAATATAATTTAGCATTAGCTTTCATTCCTTATAGCTGTTATTCTTGGTAATCCATACTACAGGGAACTTTCTTACGCATTTTCAGTAATGTTAACAAACGTTTGTGTCAACATTTGTGAGCCAAAAGGCAGAAGTTACCTTTTAACAAAGGCACAAATTAATTTTATGATCTGCAGTTCACATTAGTGTAGTATCTTAACAGTGTAGGCAATTGAGATTCTTCTGGCCCTTTATGGTGCCACTTCAGGTCAAAGAAATTAAATGAAAGAGTTGCTTCTAAGAAAAGGAAGGTTAGGCTTTCCTACATATACGCACCTTATGGGTCTTCATATAGCTCGGAACAAAGATAGGCGTAAGTTCTCATGATTAATACTACAACGGTAATTTATGTTGATAAAAGATAGTGATAAAAAAATCTTTCACAGCCAGGTGTCACGGTAGGTTTACTGAGCTCTTGTGTTCAAGTATGTCAGTGATGGTACAGCAGGGTTTAGTGTGGCATGCAGTTATTCCTCAAGTAGGAATGAGAGACTTCTGCCATGTTTTTCAAGTTTTCAGTCAGCTACCTGGACTGCACATACTGAACAGAAAGGAGTGATGGTAAGAAATGGCTTTTTTGATCTAAAATCATCATATGAAGACTCAAGTTACAAAAGACTTAGTTGTGATCGTTTCTGGGACTTCAGAATCTTGCAAACAGGGTTATTACTGCATATGACCTCCTCTGAAAACTCATTCCACTATGTTGCAACTTCAGCAACACCTCAAGATGACTATGATTTGTATTAGTGTAGGAATTGTTAATGAAGTAAAACAAGCAGGGGAAAAAACAGGAGGTTTTTTGAATGCTAAAACTGGCAGAACAAAGTAAAAGAACCACCCATGCGGAGCGTCAAGTGCTTCATTTTCTACCCACGTATTAGTAGTTCAACTGGTAGTTATGTTTCTCAGCTTACTGCAAGGTATGTTTTCATTGCTGCTTATGCTCGTTTTCTGATCGATTCACATAAGCAGTTACTTTTCCATAGTTTCATCATGAGACATCCATGAAGTTACAGTAAGTTTTATCAGGTATGACTCCTTTCTCCACCTTTTCATTCTGTGCTTGGTAATGTACACTGTTTGCCCTACAGTACGGACTTAAAGTGATTACAGAATTTAAATCCTCATTCTGAGGTTCCTTTCGTTTGTTTTTTGAGTACAGTACATATGCACTATAGACTTCATTCTTTCACCCAGTTCTGCAAACTTATCCTTGACCTTTTATTTTTTTAGGGTCAAAATCATAGAGGGTTGGTTTTGAAATGTGCTTATCTCTTTTCACAGTCACTGCAGGGGCATGCTGAATGAGGGTGGGTTGTGCACACAAACAGCTGGTTATGCTTTTGTTGTTCCACACGTCTTACTATTTTTATTCTACGTGAATGATTTTGGTAGCTGTATGATGTAATCATATAGCATCTTGGGCTTGACAAGTCAGTTCGTAAATGTAATGACTAAGTAATATGGTTTTCTTTTTTACTTCTTATAATTTTAGTTTCTTATAAATGAGAAGGGTTGTGTTTGAGGTGGGTGGGTGGTTGCTCATTTGTTTGTCTTCGGGGGTTGCACTGAAGTAAATGTCATGTACTATTTCACTACTTCATGATGTCACATTTTAGTTTGGTATTTTCATTTCACAGCATCGGTAAAAATTATAGTAACTTCTAGAGTTGCGTTACAGAAGTTTAAAATGCATCAATATAAACATTTTAGTTAAGGTGAGAAAGTAACATCAAATTATCAATTGTTGCAGAACATACAAAACTAAGCAAATTTCTTAGGCTTCCTTAGATGTCAATGAATTTCACTGAAGCACAGCATGGCAATTCTCATAGGAAGTTTCTTCAGCATGTGTTGACTATTTTTGTATGCTTTGGCATCTCTTGTACACTGCTTATTGTGTTAGTTTCTGGTTAGCAAGTTCTTTGGTCTTTTTTTTAGGAAAAAAAAGGTAGATAAAATCAACCTGTCACTAGCTCTCATTCTCCAACTCTGAAATTAATTCTTTCTTCATTTTAATACAATGGGGACTGTTTTCAGAAAAGGTTTTGTTCTCATTTTTTTCCTTACAAAAATTCCAAAAAAAGCCTTGTTTGAAAGTTTCTGAAATTTTTTACAAAAATTTGAGTTTGAAGTTTCTTACATATTTCTTCTGGGATATATTTGTGGCAAATATGAAGTGAGTCTTGTATGTCATTTTAAAATGAATGCAGCACTTACGGGGTTTATTATTGTCTTTGGTACAACAGTAGTGCTTAGTCAGCTAGTGTAGTCACCGAGTAGTTTGTTTGCCCTGAAATTAGTTTCTTTGTTAAGCAACTTGTGGATATAGATGTTCTTGAATGCACTGCTAGTCCCATCCCACTTTTAAACAAGATCGGCATGTTTTGTTCTGTCTGTGAGTTTTCATCCTTTAAAAAGAAAAAGCCAAATACAGTGGCCTTGGCATTTAAATCAGCACTAGAATTTTGGATTGGAAAAATCCTGCAAAATTACTGTAAAAATGCCAGTCTTGTTACTAGGAAGGTGTTTTTCCCATTCCACATATCCACTAGTCTAAGTAAGAAGATAAAATTTTTGCAGCTTTTAGCTCCTGGTTAAAGCTAGAACCAGGTATAGAAAACAACAACAAAAAGTCATTGTTATTCTGAATGACAGTTCTGATTTCCAGTTTCTCTGGCCACTTTTCAGGATAGAAAAGCCTTTAAAATATTTTAAAGGTTAACTTATTTCAAAATGGCATTGAAACTTCACAGTAACAGAAAACAGGCATTTGAATTAGAATGTCTTCCTTCGTTTATTGGGTGCACTGTAACTTCGTTGAGCAAGTGAAACTGAAAACTATGTCAGAAACAATATTCCTCTGAAACAGAATCTTTCCTAATTTGTGTAATTTTGTTTCATACATGTGGACTTTTGATAGTAAGGCCTCATTTGCAACGTGAAATGGTATAATCTTTTAGATTGCTGCATTTTAGAAGTGCAAGTTGTTGCTTGGGTCAAATATAACATTAAATATTGTGTGTGCTTATTAGTACCGTTACTGCATATATCAAGCTTCGTTTTGTATAGCCAGCATGACTTAATACATGTAGTCATTGGTACTTTCCAAAAAGAGTATACAAATCTAACCTGTTAACATTTTTTTAAAATGCTAATTATGGAATTAAGTGTATAATTTCAGTTTAGAAACTTTACTAAAATTAATGATAGCCATTGACGTTCTCAGTTTCTATCCCAGGGTATCATTTAAAGTGATATTTGAATAACAGGTTCTAGGTTATATGTTGTGTTCGAGAATTTTACATACTTCTAATAGCTCATTTAAGTACTTTTTCCTGAGATTTCATATTGCTGCTGCTTATACTTTTAACAGCTTTCTAACCCACTGTTTGCTATTGTATAAATTAGATTTTACAGTTGGTACAATTTAAGCATTTAAAGTGCAGAGGGATAAAGGTGTGCAGATCCCATTGGAATAAGTGGATCACATGCACCTTCTCACCCCTGTGAATCTGGACATAATTTGGAAGGTTTTGAAGGGCTGAGCTCTTCTAACTTAACATTTTAAGCTCTTCTAACTTAACAGTTCTATGATAGCTTCAGTATTTAGGGGAAATCAAAGAAAGCTGGGGTGCCTAGTGATGAAGGCAATACTAGGACAAAACTATTCCTACATGTTTATGCTAGAATATTGTGATAATTTATCAATATCCTTATATTTTTGTATTTTTAATTTTATGCACTGTTTTTTTCTGTTCTAATGGCTGCCCTTCGGGATAGGCTGACCTCTGCTCTCCGTATGACATCCTGCAGTCGGATATTCGTCACATTCGAAAGACTGTTGACACTCTGCTCGCCCTCGGGGAGAAAACCCCACAATCAACTTCTACCTTTCGCTCCTGGGATCTAATAGGCTTTTGTCTTTTCCACATACTTTTTATAGTCTTGATGTTTATAACTTATCACTGGAATGTGCTAACAGCATAACCTGTTCGCATGTGCACACAAACTTTCTGCTTTGTCTCTGACAAATTACAGGTACTTAATTTCCTTCCTTTGTCTTACACACTTCTCCCTTTCCCCTCACTTCCCTCCGCTGTAATATCTTTATTAATCTCTTGAAATAGGGGAGAGAGAGAGTAGCATCTTGAACTGATCTGAAAGCAAATCCAATCTCTTCTCCCAAACTCCAGCTCTAGTTTAAGAACTTATGTACCTCTTTATAGTTTGTGTATGTTGCCTGGACTACACACTGAATGTGTTAAAGCAGTGAAGCTACTCTTATCCCACTTCTGGGTGTAGGCTAGATGCGTATCACAGGCTAAACAGCAGAAATGAACCTTTCTGTGAAAAGGCAACAATGCCTTTGTGAAAGGCATTCAGAAGAATTTTTGAAAACCCAAGAAGGCTACAGATACTGAAGTAACTGAGGTGGCAGTTCCACAGCTGATAGTATTTTCTGAGTTGCTGCCAGTTATCTCAACATGTGTTGTGTTGAGAGCACTCAGCAGTAATTTGAAAGATAATAGTTCTCTATTCCAAATCCTTTAGTTTAACAAGAGTACTGTATTTTTAAAGATGATTGATCATCTCTACTGTTCTGATTAAATTCCATACTGGAGTAGTTATATTTTCCTACTTACATGTTGTTTTCCTCCAGATTCCATGGAATAATCTTCTATCTCACAAAGCAGTGTTTATCTGCTTTAAAGCACTTGAAGATGACTGTAAATTAATACTGGGTATAAGGAACACCCTAATATGCAAGGGACTTCAGAATATTTTTGGATGAAGATCCCGAAAGACAGTGTGATGCAATGAGACAGTTTGAGGATAAGCTGTTAGATTTCTGTATCTGCCATTCTTATGTGTGACATCAAGCAAGTCATGTCACTATCTTGTCTCTGTTTCATCACCTGTGACAACGCGGGTAATGTTTGTTTGTGTAACAAATACAGTAAAGAAAATGTAGCAAGGAAAATGGATTGTCTAGGAAGATTTTAGATTTTTTGTCATAATGAGGTATTAAAAAAATAGGTTAGACAAACACTAGTCAGGAAGCCTTTTGGCATGTTTGAACTCTGCCTATGGTTAGAGCACTGGACTGAATGACCTCCACTTCCCTTCCAGTTCTGCTTTCTGTTAATTTACTTGTAAAACTTGAAAGGGGGAAATTTGGTTTTACTCTGTATCAACATAAAACACACAAATGGAAAGCAATTATAGGCATGTTGAGACTTGAAAACTATAAAACCTCAAGTATAGACCCACCCATATTTCCTATTGCTAGGTGCTATTGTTGACACTCTTAGTTCAGTGTCAAGCTGGCTAACCAAAGCATCTCAGTCTTGTGGCTGTGAAATAAATATCTTAATCTCTCACTGGCTGTTTTATGCAAAAATTGCCAACTGACTTTTAAAAGAAAATTAGCATAAGAACTTGTACATTACTGATTATTCTGGTAATATGGTTATGATTTAGTGATCTATAAATATGATTTATGATCTATAAATATCCCCATTCCATAGATACTTGTAAAAAAAAAAAAAAAGTAAAAAGCTTCTAAATGAAGTTGTATTCCCAGTTTTCATGGCATAGGTATATATTTTTGTGTGTGTGCATGAGTGCATCTGTATAAAGGATGAAATGTATAATTACATAGGTATTTTAAGATGAAAAAATTACTTTCAGACAACAGATAGAACTGATTTTCTAAAGGTGTTAGTGGCTACCAGCTTCCAGTGCATATGTATAACAATTCTGTTGTAAAGACTCTTCTGTGACTTTGGTGTGAGTTCAGTGAATGCTTCTAGGTTTCTAATCCCTGCTGGAAGGACCTTTCCTAGTTGTTTGGGTGCACAGCTATCGACTTGTGCTCTCATCCTGCACAGGTCTGTCTTCTAACTGTGCACCTAGTTTCAGTGATTCCAGTAGCAGACACTTAGTCAGAGTCTGAGCTTAATGTTTAAGATCCCACTTTCAGAGGGTCTTGGTCTTGATTTTGGTTGTCTTGTTTTTAAAATGTTGTTTTTCAAATGAAACTGAAAGTGGCATAAAGCTTGAATCACTTTAGAATCTATTAATCTATGATTATTTATAATCCAGTGTATGTATTTGAGACAAAAGTGATGTGTTTTGTAGGGCTGGGATTTTACTGGTAGCCAGGTCTCCTGTTAATGCTTTGTGTTGTGTAAGTACCAATCCACATGTGTAAATATTTCTTAACGTCTTTTGAAATTAGCAAATCAAGTGGCAAAAGTTATTGCTACCATCCTGTAGTTCATATTTGTGTCATTGTCTGATATTAAGTGTGATTATTCACAGTATCCCATAGCTTTGGGAGGGAGGTAAGAAAAGTAATAGGTCAGTCTTGCAGAAGTGTGCCAGTGAAAGCCCACTGCACATATCCCCATGACAGTGATGCACGTTTCTCACAGTGGTCCAAAGTTCTAACTTTACATATGCTTACAATGCAAACAGTTTTCTTTTATGACATAGAGTACATTTTCTCAATATTCTCAACCTTAACAATATACAGCAAGTAAAGTGCATCTTTACAAGAACTTTTTTGGAGTTATGGAGTTGAAGCCATCGTGAACCAGGCTGTGGAAGGTGACCATACTTGCTTCATGATACACACAGCCTTGCTTACTGTCCATGAAGCTCACCCATTTTTTGTATTTTCTGTATTTTTTTCTGGTCATTATTGATAACACTTCCAAATATACATAAGTCTTACAGGGAAAGAGATATTAGAATACACACATTTCTGTAAGTGTAGTATAGTAATGTTTCTCAAAATATATTTAAAACAGTACAGATGTGAAAACTACCTGGTTTCTCCTCCTACAAGCCAGTAATTAATTCTCCCACTGAATGGGGAGGTAGA
Organism: Cygnus olor; assembly: GCF_009769625.2. Lineage (NCBI taxonomy): Eukaryota > Metazoa > Chordata > Aves > Anseriformes > Anatidae > Cygnus > Cygnus olor. The sequence continues at coordinate 179,440,549 of NC_049169.1, forward strand.
GACTAGAACAGGTATGTAGCTAATTAATCTACTCATATGGGTTCTTTAGTAAATTCAGAGTCCTATTTCTGTGCTTCTGTTCCTGCTGTGTTAATACATAAGAAACCACCAGTTCTGTTGGCTGGTGGTTCTTCACCTCTTAGGAGATCCCAATATTGAGACGCTATTGTAGAGTTGGTACTTACCACTTACAATCAGTCACTTGATTAAGTTGATGATTTGGGGTTTTAAAACCATCTATATTGTTCACTGTCACGTTCATTCATTGATAATATGAATTACATTTGCTCCCCCATGTGTTTCCCCATTCATTCTTTTTCCCACTGCAGTGACAGGGTGGTCATCAAAAATTTTCAAACGGATTTCCTCATATTGTCATACATTGGTCTGCTCAGATGTGTCCTTTGCCCATTATATTGATTGCTTTTGGATCCTGTGGAGGTAATCGCATCCGTACTGCAATAAAGTAATAAATACAAATTGTAATGGATTAATTTAATATGCATGCAGGTAAAACGTGCTTGCACTGGATTACAGCTGATATTTGGATGTGAGGATTTGGCTTTATTTTTCCTTGAGCCAAAAAACAGATAAATATGTTCAAGTGCAGTATAGTAGCTGTTCAAATGCCTCTTTCTTCGAGTACATATTAACAAGCTTTTACAGCTGCAAGCAGTTTATGGATCCCATTGCATTCCTAATATGCTTACTGAAATGCTATAGTTACCGTGAACGGGATCATATTAGACCTGAGTAAATACAGATTCAGTCCAGTCTTCTACTCCATAGACACAAATAAGTTTTCTACTTATTGCCACTATGTTGTTTTTCACAAAAAAAGAGCTGCTATTGGCGTTTTACTCGTGTTACTACGAGAAATGAGAGCACTCGTGTATGCAGGTTTAGAAACAGTTTAGAGCAGGTTTTGTGGACCATTGCCATTTCCTTCACGTCCAGCACGCAAGCTGCATAACGCAGAAAGCAATATGAAAATACTTTCAGGTAATGACCCATTCTACGTGGATGATGCAAAACATTATCATTCCTTCATTTAGTCTCTTAGAATTTAATGTATGTGGTTATGGTATAGCTGATATTTCCCCGTAAGTATACATTTTCTCTTACTGTTTAATGTGTGTCTGTCTGTAGTAAGCTTATAGAGCTTTCCGTTCCCTCCAGTTTCAGGTTGTTGTTTTCTTAGCATGTTAGAATGAAACTGTGAGGCATTTTGGCAAAATACATGGTCTACCTTAAAACTGTATGGCTCAAGGCCAGAATCTGTAAACGAGTACAAAGCCATCATCTGCAAATGCAGTTTTGTAAATATTTGTAATTTATTGCATGTTCAGAAGATGCACATATTTAGATCTCTCACTAGCTATAACTCGAAATACAGAATTGCAGCTGCAGTATTGAAGTTCTGGGTTGTTGGGTTTTTGGGGTGCTTTTTAAAATCTGGTCACAAGTGTATGCTTCAACAAAACATACTAATCTTTCCTTTGGAAATTAAAAGAAAATTGATTAAATGTACCTATAGTCTGAATCACTGTGCTTTTTGATCTGGTCTTTTCTGTTGTATTTCAAATGGTAACTTCAGGGTATTTGGATATGTATGGACATTAGGAGTGATAGTTGTTACAGAAAATATATTTACAAAGATACGATTTCACATTCCCTTAGATATGTGAAAAAGTAAATGTTTGCTGTTGTTTTTTCAGCTCTTTGGAAAGAAAACTTTTGCCTTGATCTAACAAAAATTCAAGGCTTATGTTTTTGATACATTTGCTTAAACGTAAGGCCCTGATGTTTTGTTTAGTACTAGTCTGTCCATTTCAGAATATTTGGCTTCAAACATTAAAAAATGAGCATTGCATGGACTTTTCTCAACTTGTACTAAACTACACATTCCAGTATTTCATTTTTTCATAATATTTTATTTTTCCCTTTTGATCTGAAATCTCATATTCCTCAAATAAGAGGAAGAAACAGAATGGCTCTTGCCAATTTTGTAGAATTTCATTTCTCTGTTTTGCTAACAGACGTAGTTGGGTGCTGATGTTATCATGATGTAGTCATTTCACTACTTGCCCATGTGATATAATGGCAACAATTTCTTGATAACGAACTGCTGTATCTGAATTGTCAAGCTGTTTGCCTTAGCATAATCCAATTCAAACAGTTGCTTGACTCTGAAGGCATCTAATGGTAAAGAAAAGAGATGCTTGTGTCAAGTGTCACGTATCCTTGTGGGACTGGTGTCCTTGTGTGTTGCTGTTTTAATTTTACACCACCTAAATCAGAAGTTTTGTCACAAGATTAGAAAACTGCTTTGGTGAGCGCACACACTCGTGTATGTTTGCAGGTGTGCATGTTGTGCCGTCTTTTTGTATTGCTTCGTGACTCAGCCTCCTGGCTGCAGCCTTCCTTCTCTGCTTGGGTGATTTGCTGTAGTTGTGTGTCCGTCCTGTGTTGTCCCTGTCCCACCCCTAAATCCAAAGAGGTTTGTTCTTTTGCTTCGTAGGAGTTTGAAAATGTCTCTATTCAAAATGGATATGTGCCTGTAGAAAGTGGTTTGCCTGCAATAAATAATTAAGCTTCTCTGTGTTTCTAGGAAAAAAATGCACTAAAAATTTAGGTCTTGGTTTTAGAGTAGACAAAGAAGAGATTGGACTGATTGATTGGACTGACAACCCTTCCCTCTGTGATTGTTTCTGAAGATCTGTAGACTGAGGATTAGCAGCTGATTCTTCTGTTGTTCTGGGCTTTGTTCAGTGATGGTTTCAAAAGGGGTATTATTTTTAGAGAGGTGATTCATGCTCTGTATTGAAGAGTTATGGGTTTGATGCTACTATGGAATGGACAGAAATCTTTACAAAGGTAGGGAGAAATGGGTGAAGAGTCATCTAAAAACCTTGGAGACGTGAGTGAGTTCTTCTCTTGGTCATGTGAATTATCTCAAAATTTGGCATTTCGAGATAAGTTCTGAAGTCTTGGTGGCTTTCACCTTCACAGCTCTAATGTCAGTGGCTTCCACTGGTTTAAGGCGGCAGTTGTGGTGGGCAAGAGCAGAGCATAGGAAATGAATGGACTGCACTGCAGGGACAGGGGCTGAGCACAAGGTCTGAGACAGCTGGGATTGTGACCCAGCATAACTGTTATGCAGAAGGCTGAGTTGGTTATTCGTGTGCTCTGGATGCTGTCCTTAGCAGGAGTTGATTTTTTTTTATTCTGAGAAGAGTTAAATATATTACTCTAAACCTTGGTTTAGAGTTTGCCTCATAAATATACAAGGCAGAGTTGGTGAGAGCTGTTTGCAGAGCTTTTGAAGGTAGTGGGTAGGGCTTGGACAAGAGAATTGATTCATGACACTTTAAGATGTAGTTCCTTGTAGTAGCTGGTATAGGTCTCCTTGGCAGGTTTGGAAAGTTCATCATAGCTACAAATTTAATGGCAGAATGATAAAATATTAACTGAACTCCACCTTCTCCTCAATAAAAGGCTGTCAGTTGTACATCTTTCAAGAACTAATGAAGAATGATGTACAAGATAAAAAGTAATGTTGTGAAACTTCTGACTCCAAAAACACAGTTGTTTGTAGACCTCTTTAAATAGCTTCCCGTATCTGAGTATGTCTTGTAAATATGGCAGGGAGAGGGAGGTGGTTTTAGAGAAATGGGATTTCTGTAGTGTATTTAAAAGAGCTAGGTAATGCATTCTCTGTAAAAGGTGAAAAGTTTATGCTGGGTAGTTGTTTTGTTGGTTTTTTTATATGAAATGAGGCACGAACTCCTTCTTATGCTTTTAGTTAAAATGTGCTTATAAATAATTGCAAGACAAAAAGTCTGTTTTGGCAAGAAAGAATGACAGACAAGAGAATAGTTCTTAGAACGCGGTAAGGTGCCACAAAAATGGCAAGTTTAGATTTTTTTTTTTTAAGGAAACATCCTTAACTGTGTTTGTGCAGCAAATTTGGCTTCAGTAGAAAAAAACAAACACAATATTCTCAAACATAAACACCTAGCAAGGTAGGTTGTTGTGGAGCTGGGTTTTGGGTTCAATCCCTATTCTTCAGCCTTGTAACATTGGCAGTTTTGGTATTGGATTCAGCAGCCATAAATATTTTATGCCTTTTGTCTAGTGGAAAACTAATGAAATACTGGTGCGTGTGCCACCAAATCTGTGAAATTAAGAGTTTAGTATGCAAGGACACTTAAAAAGAATAGAAGAGTGGAGAGAATAGCATTTCACTTCAAATGTCATTTGTATTCTCAATAAATAAAATATTTTCTGAAAATTATCAGAATCAGAGTATCTTAGATTTTTATAACAACTTTGTCCTGAGACATTAGGTGGGCAAAATATTTTTAGTAAAACCATACAGTTGAAGTGGAAATATTTTTTGCTGTTTACTTCATTGTCACTATCTCTACCTTCTTCTGTGGTTACTTGAGTAGTTAGGTATCAGTTTAGGAGTTTGCATCAGAGAAACATTGTCTTAAAATATCTTTATATAGTTCTCCAGAAAAGATGCCTTCTTCCAGAGGAATAAAAGGTAAGGAGAACTTCCTCTGAGAGTTTGCAGGTCTGCAATATTCCAGTCACTGAACAGTGAATAAGAGCTCAGAATTGGTGTCTTAAGTTAAATGACCAATTTAGGGCAGGTTTTGAAAAGGAATCTGGGTTATGAATTAGAAACGATTGCAAAGGGTTAGGGATAGTCCTTTGTGCTGACAGGGCAAATAGCTCCCGCAGAGAGGGGTCTGGTAACAGGTAGGAATGGGAGGCAATTACCACAGCTATTTGGTCAGCAGTGTCAGTCAGAAAGCACAGGCTTGACCTAATCAATGTAAGTGTAAATAGAGAGATTAGGAAGTGTAAACATTGCAGTATCTTTGCAGTAGATAAATGCATGTTGTGCATTTATCCCAGACCAGCTTAACCAAACTAATTGCAAGCTGTCTGGCTGAGTTGGTTTCTTGGGTCTGCATGTGCAAAAGGAACCCACAGTATTTGTTTGGTATTTGGGGCTATAACCCATACAGTCATAGAATGGCTTGGGTAGGAAGGGACCTTAAAGATCACGAAGTTCCACCCCGCTGCCATGGGCAGGGACACCTCCCACCAGACCAGGTTGCCCAAAGCCCCATCCAGCCTGGCCTTGAACACCTCCAGGGATTGGGGCATCCACAGCTTCCCTGGGCAACCTGTGACAGTGTCTTTCCACCCTCTGAGTGAAGAATTTCTTCCTAATATCTAATCATTAATCTCCCCTCTTTTAGTTTAAAGCCATTACTCCTCAATCTATCCCAACACCCCCCTGACCAAGAGTCCCTCCCCACCTTTCCTGTAGGCCCCCTTCAGGCACTGGAAGGCCGCTGTAAGGTCTCCCTGTAGCCTTCTCTTCTCCAGGGTGAACAACCCCAACTCCCTCAGACTGTCTTCATAGGAGAGGTGCTCCAGCCCCTTGATCATCTTTATGACCCTCCTCTGGACTTGTTCTAATACTTCCATGTCCTTCTTGTGCTGGGGGCCCCAGAGCTGAACGCAGGGCTCCAACTGGAGTCTCACAAGAGCAGAGCAGAGGGGGAGAATCACCTTCTTCCACCTGCTGGCCACTCTGCTTTTGATGTAGCTTAGGACACAATGAACCTTAACCCACGAACGTTAATATATAGATACATACACATACATATATAGAAACATTTTAAATAGTAAATATAATATTCATATATTATGCTTACCTTGTATAATTTACCAATACCAGATGCCATAGTTGTGAAAAAAAGTTTGGTTCTCACTTTTCAGTGGGCTGCAATAAATCTACCTCAAACTAAACATGAAACCTTGGTGAAGGTTTTATTAGCAATTTCCATAGACTCTGGAATTTGTCCTCTTAGAGACTATTTGACACTGTTGTTGATGGATATCACTTTGAGATTTTGATGTGTTCAAAGTCCAGGGCAAACCAGTTCCAATTTGCCATTAAGGGAAGGGAGCAGCCCAAGTGAGAGATTATGAACTGCTTTGAACTGGAGGTTGGTTGAAGCTGTGGCAGCAGGTGATCAGTTTTCATCACCCCAAAGAGGTTATCAGTTGGATGCCTCATGCATTGTTTTTAGGCCCCTGGTTAATTGTCTTCAGTTTTCTTGGAGAGGAAGCGAAAAGAGAGTTGGTGCTATTTTCAGATTCCCATTCTGGGACTGGAGTGTGAGGATCTTCACAAAAGTTTGAGAGAGCCAAGTGTTGGGTGTGCATAAAGGAAATCACGAGAAGAGAGGTTGAGTGATTTTTAAATTGGAGATATCATTACTGTGACAAAGGACCGTGGATTATATAAAGATAAAATGAGACCCTTAGGTGACATCTCTGACATTACAGAAGCAAGAATATTCAATAGAAGACAGCCAAGCAATTAAAATGTAATCTCAAATGCATCACTAGTTTTAGAAGCTGGAAATTTATTGAACAGCTAAAAAATTCAATACTGAGAATATCAAAACAACCCTCTCTTTCTAAAAACAAAAAATAATTATCTGACTCTGCCGATGGTCATGTAGAGATGCTTAGGGAAAGAACAGGAGGTTAGATCACTTACATGGTGCTTTTTCAAACTTAAAGCGACCTGACATACAGTTTAGGGACTTCATGAGCCAGATGTTGTATCCACGTGTTTGTGTTTAATGGCATTTGATTTTTTTTCCATCCATGTATTTCTGTCATCCCATTTACACTTCTGGCTTACATTTTGTGACAGTGAGTCTCACAGTTGTAATTATGGTTTGTGATGTAGACATTTATTTATTATAAGCCGGGTGCCTGATTTCATAATCTCATGTATTTCGTTAACATGAATACACAGTTATATTAACTTTCTTAAAGATGGAGCCAATTGTGACACAAGGCTACATCTCTAAGGAAGGCTTTCTGTAATGATTCACTGTGTGGTTCCCTGCTACCTGTTGGAGAAAGCAGTATTTGTTATCTGACTGCCTTCTGATAAACAGCCCTGCGGACAGTTAGTAGGTTTCATCCTGACCGTGAGTGCTGTGTCTTAATGGTAAATGAAGTCGATTCCTGGATATTTCAGACTAAGCATACTCAGAATGAAATGCTTCATCCAGTGAACACGCACCATTACGCACACCCTTCTGTAAATGCTAAGGGGTGACTTCCAAGGTGCGTATCCCGGGACCAAGATCTCCCCTTCTCGAGCTCAGTGGTAGAACTTTTTTTGGCTGATTAAAGAACGGCCTTCTGTCCCCAGACTTAACTCATATGTAATAATGGGCAAACACCATGTTATCTCACTTCATAGGTAGACGTTCAGCGTGTACCTGGTGGCCTTCACTCTCAGTTACGATGTTTATGTACCGTAATGACCACGGAACAGATCGGTTTCCTGTGAGGCCCAGAGCATGACCAGATCTTATGCTTAATTCATAGATAAAGTGAGAGCAAAATGAGATACTTTCTGTCAAAATCACAGGAAAATCTTTCAAACTGCAAATGGTTCATACTTGTTGGGTGTTCGTATAGAGTGACGTTTTGCAATCAGTACTGAATAACCTAATCTTTGCTCCTTTGTTTGTCTTTTTCTAGGAGAAGCTCTGCCTACCACATCACATCCTAGAAGAAAAGGGCTTGGTAAAAGTGAGCATAACAGTTCAAGCATTGCTAGATGTAACCACAGTGAAACAAGCTTTATTCACATGAAACTGTCCCTGCTGTTACCAGCTCCACTGTGCCATCAAAGAACGAAATCACTGCCCATCTTTTCAAACTGCATTGAAAAAACAGTGCTCCAAGAGTATTCTTATACTTCTGATTTTGAAATAATCTTTGAGACTGTACACATGCGTCGAACTTCAAACCTGAAACTAAACAGAAACATTTTATAGAGCAAATTGGCGCTTCACTGCTTTTATAGTTCACTTTGTACAGTACTTAAACAGCCACCTCTCTGCCACTTATAAATGTGTGGAGTACACAGCTGTCTTGCAGCAAGATACCTTCATATTATTAAACTAAGAATCAGTGTAATCATTTCTGGGGGGAGGGAGAGTAAATCAGACTTCTACCATGTTAGGTTTTTCTGCAGTTGCTTCAGGCTATTGCCTTTTAAAAAAATATCCAGACATAAAATATTTATATAAATATTATTTATTAGTGAGTTGTTATTCATCCTTTGGATGCAAAATGTAAATTAGGAAACTGTATTTTATTACTGCTTTTTTGTGGTTAAACACTTTATTTTAATATAAATATTTAGTTATTTTTTATTCAACTTGGTGTGCAGTAGCTCTAGATCTCCATAAATTGTATTTTCTAATATGTAAGATAAAAATCAATCAAAATAGGTGCTTTTATTAAAAGAACAGCTAGCTGGAATGGCATTCTTTATTTTTCAATTAGTGGAACATTGGTAAAAGTTTGTCTGCATTCCGTTCAGTTTCCTACATTCCAGTAGCGCTTCTCCCCCAGTAGGCTCAATTGGCTGAAACCGAGAGCACACCCATTTTACTTGTATATAGATGTTAAAAAAAAAAAAAAAAGAAAGACATAAACTTGAAAAAGAAATGTGAACAAATATTTTTGATCGCTTATTTTACTATGCACGAGACATTTAACTTTTGCCACAACAAAATGATGTGCATTAGGATCATGTGTCTTGAAATAAGATTTTTGCACTGTAACTTGACTTCTTGTAAAGACTACAGCACTACAGAACGAATATCGAGAAATAGCACAAGAACGTTAACAAGGTTTACCAGGTAGCTAAAAAAAAAAAAGAAAAAAAAAACAACCTTCAATAAATCTATTGATAGGAGATAAAATTGCCAAAGGCAGTCTTAAAGACCTGATCTTCCAGATGCAGGCTGCTGGGTACAGTGCTTCTCCGTGTGGTGGTCATAATCGCTGAGTCCCATAGCTTCCCAGTGAGTTAAGCACAATATTCTGTAAGTGAATGTTTGCAGGATCTGACCTCTAAGCCCACATCAGCAATAGGAAATAAGGTTCTTTTTCTTACTTACTACTTAAAATTTTGGAAGAGTTTTCTTAAAAGCATAACTTATTGTTGAAACATTACATGTTGTAGATCTAGAAGTTCCAGCGCAGTGATTATCACAGCATCTGGAGCATCCATTTTTCTTTGGTCTGAAAAGCTAAAAGATGTAACTTGAGCAAGCAGGACAGGAAAGCTGCACGTGATGAAAAGGCTAGCTGGTGGGGGGTCACTGTTGCATATAAGCAAGTAGTTTGAAAGGCATTAATGACAATAATGAGGCAATGTGGTGGGAGAATTAAATAGCAAGAGAATGTGGAGCAAACCATTGTATCAAGACTTTCTGGAAGAAAGAGTGATGCGTACTTGTCACTACTGCATATCTAGGCAAAGTTACACGCATGTTCACACACTGCATTTAAAAACACCGGTATTCCCATAGCAGATTTTTAGTCTTTAATACAGTATTTCAATGCAGACTATGCATTTTAACACCACAAATTGCCAATTCCTGGTCTGTATTGAGAGCAACGCGCTAGGAGGAGAAAAGTGGACTTGCAGACAGCGAGACACGGAATAGCCAGTCACTTCAACCAAAGCAAAGCGTTTCTTTTTGTAGAGGGAACATTGACTTAAATTATAATTTTGATTGGCAGCTAGCATATTGTTTCCTATAAAAATGTACTGTGCACTTTAACACTAAATTAAAAATGTATTTTAATATTTTACAGAGCTGCACAAATATCTGTTTTGTCAAAAAGCATGAGCGATGTAAAGAAAGTAAGTTTTCAAGTTAGAGTTTATCAAATTTTACAAAGCATTCAAAGATGGAGTATAAAAATAGGATTATTAATTTCTGCATCTTGAGGGATAAAATGCAGGTTTCCTGAGTATTTTTTTACAATGTATATATTGCAACATGAAGCTTTGTAATTATTATTTTGACAAATCTTGGTTTTTCATAATTAAAATTTTGTTTTTTCTCCTGATAGTGTCTTTCGGTATTTGCTTAAAGTTGGCTGTAAATAGCTCTGAATATTTTGTAATACAGCTTTTTTTATGCAGTCTTAAACTGTGCGGCTAAAGAGAGAATCTTCATGAATCTTTGTACACTATTTACATGTGCAATAAAACATGCATGGCAAATCTATAATACCATAAGCAGTGAACATAATGTATATAGGAAATCTTTACTGTAGTTACAATTAAACTCTATTATTTGTAGAAACCATTTAATGACTGCCCCTGTGATTGACAGTTTATTGTACAAGAGGTGGTACGTGGAGAACTTAACGTTGTGAATGATGGATGAGGAGTTGGGGATGGAGAAGGTGATTATATGACCCAAATACAGCAATTTTACAGCTAAACTGAGAATAAGAGCCCATAACTGTCAGGTTGTCTGTTTAGTATTTTTTATCAGCTAGGAAAGCTGCTGGGGTTCTTCTGTATTATAGGCACCTGGTTTTATGTACTCAAAGCTGAACAGAGGGGCCCCAGCAGGGCTGTTTTCGCCAGTCCCTATGCTTACAAAGGGGCTTGCTGCATCTCCTTCACAGATTCAAATCCCTGCTTCAGGCTCTGGAGAGAGGAATTAAAATTCCTGCACTTGAGCTTCCTGAGGCTTTGCTGCCCCTGTTGCCTAAAATCTCCCATCATTTAGTGAAGAGCAGCAGGGGGATAAATTGCCCTGGGTTCCACGGCTCAGCTGGGGGAGAAGGAAGACTTCAAGCTGCTGCTCCTCCAGAGCGGCCTCTGACTCGCATCACCCTAGGAGTCGTTCTTTTTTTGCTGCTTCCTACTTTGTACAGTGCAGCTTTTTTTCCTTCTTTCCTTTGGAAATGCAGTGCTAATTCTGCAGGCACTTACTTTAGCAAAACAGATCTGAGTTCTTTCTTTATTTTCTTGGATTTACTAGAATAATTCAGTAACCCTTTCTGACCTGAGGCTAGCTGAGTGTGACAGGGCTGTGCTGTAGTGCTTTGCCCTTCTGTCTGTGTAGAGATGGGCAGTGGAGACAGCTGCTCGAAGGCTAGTCTATGGCCTTCTCTTTTCCCGTGCAGGTTTCTGAAGTCACAAATACAGATTCTGCTGGTTTCTCATGTCTCTAAGGAAGTCTCTTTGCCTCAGCCAGATGCTTTTTATGGCTGTGTTCACATTTGGTAGCAGACTATAGCAGGGAAGGCGAATTCTGCAGTATTCTCCAGGGGAGACCCTACTTCAGATGGCCAAGGAAGCCAAGTGCCTTTGTGGCTGTTGCCACAGACAATTTAGCAGCAGCCAGCTGCTGGTGGTGCCCAGTTGAGGTCTGAGCCTTGCCAATAATGGATTTTGCAGTCTCACACAACTTTTCGTCAAGGTGGGGGTGAGACCAGGTGCCTATAACCACCTGCACAGATGATTCAAGTACCCAAAGTCTTCTCAGGGGTTTGCTCTGTCCTGGACTTGCAGCCGTCTGACAAGGGCAGGTTTGATGCCCCTTCCTTGTCGGCCTGCTAGTGTCCCCAGAGTCAGGACAGCTTCTGTAAATCTTCGAGGTTACTGACATCTGCAGCAAGTGCTTGGGGACCTCTATGAGAGCCCTGCTGACACTCACCTGAATCTGCTCCTGTTCACAAGCAGGGCAACTGAAGGTAACTTGCAAAGAGGAAAGCAGCAGAGCATGGAAATGCAAAGTTTTATCAAGAAAAACAGTACCGAAAGACAGTCAATTTTTAGGTGTACTGAGTAGTGGCTCTGAAAGGTGTTTTCAGCTCTAAAATTGTAGCTGTCCTGTTGTTTGGAAAAGCCAACATTGCAGCTGATCTCCTGGAGGACTGCAGTCTAAGAGCAGAGGAATAAAAATTCCCCACACCTATCCACAAAAAAATGGGAGACTTAGAATTATGCCATAAAAATGTATCAAGTACAAAAGAGGGCCTTTTTTCATCCCATGCAGGGCAACCTGTTTCCTAACATTAATCCAGCAGTTCTAAAATAGTGGTTAAAAGCACTTAAATTACAGGGTTAAACCTGCTTTTTAATGACCTCTAATGTAACACGCAGGTGCCTATACTCCTTAGGGAATGAAAAAAATGGCACAACCATTTCCCTTAAATACAATAAAAGTCTCAGAGTAGTCTGGGATTGCAGCTAAGCAAATCCAGACAGCACACCCTTCCCTGGGGAAGCAAAGGCTGCCTTTCCCCCTCTGCATGTTACGGGTAGACTCAGCTTGACCATGGGAAGAGCAGAGCTGATGAGTGGAGAAAAACCACCTCCTTTATTACAGGCTGCTTCCTTCACTTGTTTTTTACAAGTCTTCTCTTTTGAGTATCATCCATGAAATACTCTTCAGATTACTGGTCGGATATTAATAATGCACAGAACAGTAAACCACAATGCACACCAACCTTCTCTGTCCTCCACCAGATTTTGTCCTTGGAATATACTGAAAGAGGCCAAGGAAAAACCACACCAAACACTTCAGATTAATTAAGTAGCTTGACTGGTTGTGGCGCTTCCTTTAGCCCTCTGTGATGAACTGAATGCTGGTATTCAATTAGCTGAGGAGGCACACTTTTGTTCATAGCCTTTGGATAGTTGTGCTAGAAACAGTCTTGAGGGCCCAAGAACATACCCACATTCCTATTCTGAAACTCATCTGCTAATTTTCACATTAACCTAGACCGCATAGTATTGGGTGAGTTTTCAGAGCATGCAAGAATATTCAAAATACTTACTCTAAAACACACATCAAATTAAGTGAGACTTTATTGTATTAGCAGTACAATCAGAAGAGCTCCATTTTACAGATGCTACTTCAGCAAATGATTTTTGTTGTGTTCACCTGTACCTCAGGATTCACACCGGACAGATGACACTTCCATCCAAGTAGTTCAAGCATTAAGGTATTTTGCATGGTGCTTGATGTGGTCATTAATAAATGTAGCAATGAAAAAATAGCTGTGATCATAACCCTAGAAAATAACAACAAAGAATAAATCAGCAAACATACATAGTTCATGATAAAGCAATCAGGCTACACTCTCTTCTAGGCAAGTTAATGTCTCTAATGTTTTAATCTGTTTTAAGAAATCAAAAACACCTGCCTTATATATAAAAGCTGTAAAGCATACCTAAGTAACAGGCTGAGCATGAACAACAAATGTACCTTCACCTGCCCTAATTGGGGCATGTGAGTTAGTGTTGGGTAACAGCAAGGGTCAGCTGCAGAGCAGGATGCAATTTGAGAGAATCGTTCCCCTCATAGCATTGCCCTACTGGTAAAATATAGGGTATAAGAACACAGCCCAAATCTGAGTTAATGCTCCAGCACTACGTTAAAATGACAAAGAAACCTCTGAACTGTTCCAGTTTGTCAGCACTAACTGTACCTTGTTGCGCAGAGCTGTATAAAAGGACAATCTTTCTCACTCTCCATAACCCAGCCCCTCACTGGGTCTGGCCTGAAGTTGCTACTTGCTTACAAAGACTCCAGTGCCCTCAGTGTGGCGCTATTCTGGGTCACTGCACTGCAGGAAAAGCAATACTTCATGCAGGTCTTTTAAGTGAATCTAAGATTTCAAGCAATTCCACAACCTTCATGATTTCCACAAACACATGCAAGCTAAATCACAAAGCTCCACACTGAATACGATAAGGATACAGTACAGATAAGGAATCCTGCAAAAATACAACTTTCGTATTACTTGTACAGCAAGTGTGAGACTGGCTGAAAATCACGAATGCTGCTGCTTCAGCCTGCCACTGGCCGAGGATCATCAGATCAGTTCCTTGAAAGTAAAATCATGACCCCACCTAGCGGTGAAACGCAGCTGAGCCTGATGGATATCGCGCTCCTTGACACTTGATGTACAGCAAAACCTAACTTCTTTCCCTCTTCCTCCCTCAGCCAGGGACAGACTTGCAGGTAAGTAAAAGCACGCCCAGTAACAAGACGCCCTCCTGACTACCTGCTGCATACAGCCAAAAATCACAAAGCACCAAGCCTGCTGGTGCAGACTTGCCTGCTGCAGTCTGAAGACCACTGGGATTTTCCTCTCGGTGCAGGCGGCAATGAAGTTGTCCGGCAGTAGCTGGCCCGCTGACAGGAACTGGTCGTCTTTGCCTTGGTCGATCAGGATGTCCAGGTGAGAGTCTGGATAGGACTTCACAAGTTGCGTAGCATCGTATGCCTGCAGAAATCAAAGAGAGACAACGTTCAATTCTGTATGTTAGACTGGGCCAAATTTGCTGACTGCAAGAAAAGAATCAGGACATCACATTGAACTTTGGAAGAGCACCAGGCTCTCATGCACTCCTCTGTAACTACAGGTTGGAGGAAAGAAAAGAAAGAAAAAAAGAAAGAAAAAAAAGAAAAGAATGAAAAAAAGAAAAGAGAAAAAAATTCTGCTTAATGACAAAAGAGGAATTTGGGTATAAATCAAAGTTAGGAAATTAGCAAATACAGTATGCAAAAAAATAAGGAGAAAATATTAGTTGACAGAAACTTTACATCAATAACGATGCTGAAAAAAATAATATGTAAATATCTCTGTTTCATACTTGAAAAGCATGGATTATGGATTCATATGTCATGAAGTTTCCTTTGTTCCTGAAGGAACTAAGGGTGACAATGTTGGACAGAGCTAGGAAAGCAAACCAATTAGGAAAAAAAACAAACAGGTACTGTGGATAATAGCATCTGAGAGTTAAAAACAGGCTGACTAACTGGTCTTTGCACTTCTGTATCTTCAAAATCTCTAAAAACTGAGGAAATTCCAAGCAACTGAAAAGTCACACTTACATTTTTTAAAAAGGGCAAATGATACAACCTCGATAATTAACAAGTTGGGAGCTTGACAAAATTCCTGGACCAAACAGAACTTCCCATACAGGGCTAAATTCATAAAGAACTGAAGAACACCATTATCATCTAGTACCAACCCATACCTGTGTACAGATACTGGATCCTGCCATAATAATTTGGTGTCCTGATGTAACTGTTTTGGCAACTGAAGGTCAAAACACTGGTGTAACACACCTGTTCTCAAGGAAGGCATTTAACCTGAAAGTTACCATGATATTTTGACCAAGAAAGCTTTCCACAATAGAGAAACCAAAATGGCACACAGGAACGTGTTTCAAAATGTACTTGGTAATGGGAAGTACGTTCCCTGTTGGGTCCTGTGCTTGGTATACACTCAGAAAAAATCCTTTTAAAAGCACAGGTGTTTAAGGCATTGGACAAGAGCAGGTAACCAACAGACAGCAAAAGGCAGAGCCGTATATCAAAGGTATCAGTGCCACACTCCCAGGACACCACCAGATGCAGAGATGATGCTGCAATGGACAAGGAAGCTTAGACTCACCTGAGTGCTGTGGCCACAGCATAAAACAACCCTTGCACATACTAACACAGTGATTTTAAGCAGAAATACAGAGAGGAGTGGTCGCATATCTGTGTCAAAGGCATGCCTAAGTCTATTCCTGATGCCTGCTGTTGATATACTGGACTGGGTTTGCAGAGGAGCTTCAAAGTGAGTTAAGGAGCCAGAAAACACACTTCTAGCAAAATAAATCCATTCTGCTAAGCTTAAGCAAATTTAATTGTCAATTTTAAAATATATAAACTACTGAACTAACAGCTAGTGCTCTCTATTCCTCTAGTATTTATATCAGACCTGAGTATCTTTCCAAGAGATACTTTAATCCAATTTACAAGGGATTTAACTGCAGCTTGGGTTTATATATAAGGAAACTAGAATAACTGGTCACAATGATCCCTCTCATTTAAATCTAGCGATACAGTGCAAAGTTTCTGCTGAGATTAAAAGTACTGAAGGGCTGCCCAAACAATGCAGCAACAGGCACACAAATAATTTTGTACTTTAGCAATTCATATGAGACCATTTATATCTCAAAATTAGGGCTCTGGAGCTAAAACCACCTCTTTCTGGTTAATCCTTTTCTATGGGATACCGATTTCCAAGTATCCAGTGGGATCCTCTGCTAGCTACCTCTGAAAGGCTGCTCCTGCAGATGCCATGAGACTTACCAGTCCCTGATCAGTTTGTAGCAGTCTCTCTTTCCAGGTTACCACAAAAAATAAAATAAAATAAATAAATAGCAGTTATGTACACTGAGAAATTAGTTTCTGAGAGATAGGCCACCAACTAGTAGTCTTTTAAAACACTCACTGCTTCCATGCATTACAGAAAGTCTCAAACTGCCCATACTTCTTCTAAGCCCACAATTTAAGATCTTCCTAAAACAAGGAAGAATTAAGTCAATTTGATGAGAGCCTTTATTTCATTGCATTTGTCATAAGCACCATCAGGCAATAGCAAGACGTACCCACCAGACGTGTGCAATGCTTATCCATGCTTAGGAGAGCAGTAAAAGAGCAGTATCAGCTCAGGGGCACCCCAGAATTTTGTTCCAGACTCCTGCTGCATTTACAGATCACTCACTGATGCATTTTAAAGGCCTGTGAGTTCCACCACCTACCTCCCATTTGCTTGCATCCGATCCCAGATATCCGCCAAAGGCTTTCTTCCCCCACTGACACTGAATAGGGTTGCAGATAGGAGCAAAAGCCGATACAGACTGTTGAGAAAGAAAGCGTGAAATAAAACAACAACACATGAGTTAAGAAAAGTGATTTCTGATAACCAAGAAGCAAACCAAAAGCCTTTTCAAAAGCTGTTTGAAGCTACAGCCAGACACCAGGACTGCCACCGACCCTCTGAGCTAGGTGTCCTAACCATTGTACTACTTCCCTTTTTTTTGTTCTCCCTAACCCCACAATGTTTGCTCTCCTTTTTGCACAAGCCAAGCTTCAAAAGGGCGGGCTAGATGCCCCATTCCTTTATTTACTGGGAGAAGTTAGTTTTATCCATCCATTCCAGCATGCTTATGTTCAAGTGGAATGAAAATGAATGCACCTTTAGATACCTTGAACACTCCAAAACCCAATCCTTAAGAAAGCTGACATGCAAACGCCAGATAGAAAGGAGAAGAGGAAAGGGGTCCAGGTTCTATTTTGTGGGGAGTCCCAGCGCTTGTAGTTAAATTTGCTGTCAGTTGGAGTTAACAGACTCTGCAGTGAGTTCCACGCAAACACACAAATAGTGGCAGCAAATAGGTTTGCTGGTAATAAAAGCTCAAAACAAACAAAGACGAGATTTCTAGACAATATTAGCAGTGTGTATTAACTCCAGACCTAAAAGGATCCTGTTTAACTGTAACAGTTAGCTTGGAAGAACTGAGCATCTTCAAAAAGAAACTGAACTTTGCTTAGCTTTCAAAATTTGCAGTTTTTTCTTTTTTTCTTTCTTTTTTAATTTTTATTTTTTAATTTCACTAATGTCAAATACTCACACATTCCAGAGCGGTGTTTCTGGCAATCTTCAATATTCTAATAACAGGTTATCAACAAACTACTACAACTAAAACTATGTATGTATTTAACACTGTAACAGAACTTGGTATCAGGTTTTCTTTCTTAACTTGTACAGAAGTCTGTATAAGCCTTAGCGTATCACATATAGGCTGGACTATATCTTACTTTGTACTTTCCAGGATTCTTCAGAGCAAGAATAAGAGCTCCATGACCTCCCATGGAATGCCCAAAAATAGACATCCGTTCAGGGTCAGTTGGGAAATTGGCATTTATTAGTTTAGGCAACTGTAAAGGAAGAGTGGAATAAAACATTAAAACAACTTTAGTATGTTTAGACAAAGTAGTATACAAATAACCAACACACCTTTTTACTCAGGCAGATCATGATAGGACAAGGGGGAATAGTTTTAAACTACAAGAGGGGAGGTTTGGATTAGATATGAGGAGGAAATTCTTCACTGTGAGGGTGGTGAGGCCCTGGCACAGGTTGCCCAGAGAAGCTGTGGATGCCCCATCCCTGGAGGTGCTCAAGGCCAGGCTGGATGGGGCTTTGGGCAACCTGGTCTGGTGGGAGGTGTCCCTGCCCACGGCAGGGGGGTGGGACTGGGTGGTCTTTAAGGTCCCTTCCAACCCAGGCTGTTCTATGAAACCAAAGGCACACCTTTGGTTCTAGCCTGACATTCATGATGACGACCTGAAAGCAATTTGAACAGGACTGCAAAAGCCAAAGAAAACATCTAATCTAACAATAAGCAATTCAAAATCTCTCTACAGAAATTTATCACAGCCCGGTAACACGAGATGCACTCGTTATGTATCTCCTTCTAGTAGATCCATAAATATGTACGTGCTCCCATAAATGACCAGAACGGCAAGTTGTTCTTAAAAAAATTATTTGCACCATTATTGGCATCCTCCCAAGACAGACAGCGGAAGAAGTCAAAGTGAGCAACACAACTGAAGCACTGGTGCAGTGAAATGCAGGGGGTGGTTTCAGAATCAGCAGAGCAGAGATTTTATAAGAACTGAGATTGCACAACTAACAAATCAGGATTAGAAGTGTACGCCAACCCTGTGACATCTCAGGCAGGAAAGCAGACTCAGGGAGTTCCTGCTTACTCCCAGATAGGTGCTAACACCTCTGTGCTGTTCTCTCCCTCTTCACTTTTACCACAGTTACTGTTTGGGAAGGAAGGGCCTGAAAACTTGGTAAATTCAGTGACTGAAATAATCAAGAATTGAAAAGAAATAATAAATCCATTTAAAGAAAAAAAAAGGACTAAAAAATAAGAAGAGGAAAGCAGAAAACAACAAACAGTTACTTATAGGCTATCAAGATCACCTTAAGCAAGCCTTGGTGCTTGGAACAAAGAGCATGACTGAATCACATTCCTTCTTTAGCTTACCCAGCAGAACCCAGCAACAAAGTTACCTCATCCTTTATGTAGGAGTACATCCTATAGTTTGTTTTCCAAGGTTCTTCAGTGGCATCCACATAAAAACCAGCACCGGTGCCAAAATCCCAGCTTTCATCTTCTCCTTCAATATTGCAGCCACCTGCCATGAAAATTGGTTCTATAGTTACCACATCATCTTTACTAGATGCTCAGAACCAGAGAAACTGTCGTTCAAGTTAGACACTCTGGGCATTAGTTTCTCAATCCCATGTCTCTAGCCCTCCATCTGGTAGGGCAACTCAGATTTCCATTCATTAATACAGAATTTTCAAGTATTATTTCAGCAATGCTTTCAAAATGCCACTTAGACATTACCAACAGATGTAGTGAAGTTCTAACTTGTTTCAGTATCCCCTCATAAATAAGCACAGTACACAAATCTCTCTTAAACTAAGTCTGTAAAGCTTCCTCCAATTTACCCAGCGACTTATCAAAAATTTTTAATCTTTGCTTGGTGTGATCGGTTTACCTCAGCTATTAGACTTCATCCTGTCAAGTACACAAAACTGTGAAAAACAGAAACAGTAGAAAATTTTGTTTCCCTTAGAAAAACAGAACTACCTGTCACCAAGTGGTTTGCCCAGAGCAGCTTATGTGCTTCAAATAGCGCCTGGTATACCTCCACTTTTTAAGGTTCCACAGCACAGTAACACTGACTGTCCCTGCCTTTTTGTAAGTACGTAACCGTACTTTTTCTGCAGTTCATTTCATTCCTCCCACCTATAACTCGCCACAAAACTTAAGTAATTTCTCCTCTGAATAACTGCAGGGTTGGATCCTCTTTTCCAAGGCTACACTTTCAAACTAAATTTGCAAATGTCTCCTTGAAAGTCGACGCGCCCCATCTCTTACTCTCCCTTTGATTAGCCTGTGATTTACAAGCTTCTTTTTCAGAACAGAATGTAATATTTCAAGCTACATCTGACAGGAAATAATGGCCTTCCTTTCTCCAAAATGTTCCCAGTTTTAGCAATCCAAAATTATATTGGTTTTCTAGCCCATGTGTGATTTGACCATCCCTGTCAATTTGTGCAGAGCTACCTGCCACTTTGTCACAATATGAAATCGGATTTTTGCAAGGATCAAAGTTGAGTTTGCTCCAGTGACGTGCCCTTGAGCACTCACTGGTTTTGTAACTTAAGAGTCCAGCAGTCAGAGGGAGCTGGGGGTGCTTACACAACACGTTGGATACAAAATTCTGTTATCTTCAGACCCCCAGAGATGGACAAAAACTCAGGAAGTCCTACTGGGCAAGGAAGGCAACACTGATTTTTCTTAGAAAGAAACTTACGGGAAATTCTGACAAAAGAAACTTGAAAAGGAAAACAAAACAAGAAAAAAAAAACAACTGTTCAGCAAACCTGAAAAACAAATCTCTACAGAGGAGGAAAGGTAAGTTCTATCAGAGCCTGACAGAGAAGCTCTAACTACAGGTATGTCGAGTTTTCATACTAAATTTTTTTTTTTTTGACTTGACAGAACTTCAAAGCCTAGGTAGGAAAAATGTCCTCTGGAAAGAACATCATTTCATTCCCCTATTACCTGCGTTCAGATCTGATGTGCTAAAGCTTAGGAAATGTACAAAGGTGGCACTCTTCTCGTACAACAGCACTGATGAGACTTTAGCAGAACCCAGCAAATACTAAACGTTGTACACTGAATCCCCCAAAGTCACTGTATTTCCAGTGACTGCAGATCCACCATTTTCAGGTTTCTCATACCACGCAGAAGCTCAGTCTTGTAAAATAACAACACATCATCTTAAAAGAGTATTAAAAAAACACTCTATTGCAGGTGCAAGGGGAAAGCGTTGTGGTTTGCTTTAAACTTGTTTTAAGTACCAAAACGCTCTGGAGACACGGATTTAATAGGCTTCAGGAGACAGTATAGAATCAAAAGTAAACATTATATCTTTCTGACAACAGAGTTCTCCAGATTTTTTTTCTAAGCCTCAGCAAGCCATAAAGTGCAAGCATTTCTGATAACATACGCTTCTTGTTTTCCCTCTTTTCCCTCTCCTCTTTCATGCTGAATTCAATGGCCCCTTTGTTCTAGTTTTAGTGCCGAAACAATAAAGAGTTTCAAATGTCGAACCTTTACTAGACTGTTATTAAGAATACAGATGATATAATCCAGCCAACAATATAGAGGCAAGGTCAAATTCTGACTCAGGTGGGCAATGCACTTTGTAGCAAACTGCAGCACTCCATCCTTTGAGAATAAAGACAGTGTACTTCACGATAACAACTGAAGTATCTTCAGTCATATTTTCTGTTAAAACTTACGTGGGCTCGTGTCCGGTGCAACTACAATAAGGCCATGTTCAGCTGCAGCTTGCTGAAAACCAGCTTTTGTTACAAAGTTCTGTTCTGTACAAGTTAACCCTAGGAGACAGAAAAACATGATCCGTTACATACTGCCCACAGCATTCCAGTTTCCAAAACCTTTCTGACAGAAAAGGCTTGGAAAAATAAGAAGGATTTCTATCTCCATGAACATGCATGTCACAGTAGCTTCAATATGCTTAAGATTCTCTTTTTAACTTCCTAAAATTCATGTTACTTACCTGAGAGCCAATACAGCACAGGACACTTCCCAGTTTCTGCTTTTGGAGGCAAGTAGATTCCAAATTTCATTTTGCATTTTAGCTCTGTACTGTATCAATAAAACACTCCTTGTTATCAGTGCTACTTAATTAACAAGGTCCATAACATTAAAAAAAAAAGAAAGCAGAATTAATGTATTTCATTCAAAAACAGATTTAGTCAGTGAATTAAAACAACTAACATGTTAAAGTAAAAAGCAATTTAAAACTCAGCCACTTGAATTGGCAACAGTTAACCTTCCCACCTTGTTCGCAACACATCCAAACCATAGGCTTACAAATAAGCCGTATTTTGTAGTGCTGCTAGCAGAGAACAGCTTGATAATAGAATTTTGAACCCCAGAAATATTTAACTTGAACCTTGCATATTACACTGGAAAGTGATTTTTACTGAAGAACATACTACATGAGTTACAGAATATATGCTTACAGCACACTCCACCAAGAGAGAAGTGTTTTCAGTGTGCTAAATCTACAGAATGAATGCCCAATTTATACTAAAGCCTAAAATTGTCATTAAAAGCTTATCTAAGAATAATGACTTTTTCTTTAGATTAGAAATTTTTAAATGAATTCTTCTCTGTTCACCTTCAGCAGACAACAGGAACACATCTATTGTGTCTCTCTGTTCATGGCATTTTGTAAGAGTGCATAAAAGCAAAATATACAGTAGAGTGAACTGAACTTTGTACAGACAGTGACTCTCTATGCTGCAAACAGGAAAACCCAAAGTAATGGGGCCCTCATCTTTAAAGGTGAAAATGCTGGCTTCCCATCTCAGGTCTGCAGCACTAAGCATACTGAACATGTTAAACATTAACACAGAAATATAAGAACAAGGCCAAAACAGTGGAAGACAACATTCCTTACTGAAATATGGATAACAGTGAGAACACCATTTTCCTGCAGGCTGAGAATACTGACAGCAAGGATACCAAAGATTCACTGCCCCAAAATAAACATTCAGATTGTTTTTGTACTTTTTACCTGTCATGTTCGAACACCTTCTGGAAACCCTCGAAGCATTTATTGCTAGAAACCTGCTTCAGTGCCATGGTCTGTTAAAAAAAAGAGCAAGTTAAACTTGAAAATAAAACACTCCAGGAGTAAGTTACAGGAACAGAAAAGATGAATACAACTTAAGTCATCTTTAATATCACAGTCTCTCAGAAGACTCTTACAAACACTTCCTGATCTTTCATTAACTTTCTATTGCCCTACATTAGCATCAGTTTTATTGCTGTCTTTCTGCAGAACTCCACAGTGGCTAACAGGGATGAAATCAGAATACAGAATAAAAGTTAAATTCAGGGCTTGGAAACACAGAAGAAGATGGGGGAGGGTGGAGAGGGAGAGCTGAACTCTTGAGCACAGAACTCTCAAAACTTTCCTGCTTTCTTACAGACCTGCATCCTCAATTCCTTCACCTCTGCAGTAATCTTAGCTTTCTCTTTGCATACCAATGCTACTATGAAACACGAAATAGAAACTGTGTGTTGTGGTTAGCCTGGAGCTACGCATGCTGAGTGGCCTGCTACCTGCGTTATGAACATGCAGGAGAAAACCTGCCCCGCCTTTGCTTTGCTGGGTGTCAGTACCCAGCCACTAATTATAATTATCACAGTACTGAGGACTGCAATCATCTTTAATTAACTGCGTTGCTCTAAAAGCCTGGGGGAGAACAGAAGTGGCCACAAAAGTTTCATGTGAGTTTCATGCCCAGGCAGCTGGTCGGTAAAGGGGTAAAGAGTCGGCACTGCTACAAACCAACCCCGATGCCAACCCAGGTAATAACTGTCCAAACTAAATCCGCCCTCTCCCTCATCCCGGTGCACTCCCATCCTGCATGAGGGAAGGAAAGCCGTCCCTTCGGGCTTGTTTACGCTCCTTTACCACCCCGAGAGGCTAGCGTCGGGCAGGGTCCTCACAGAGTGCGCCCTAAGGAGGCCACCGTGGCAGCTTGGGCCGCTTACGGGCTCAGATTTTAATTTCTGGGCAGAATTTCCCCACACCCCGCCGTATTTAAGCGCTCTCCTTTACCTTCCTTTCCACCCTCCCGCGCCGCGGCCCCCCTCTGCCCGGGCCTGAAAGCCCGCCCGGGCCCGCCGCCGCCCCGCGGTGGGAAGCGGGGAGCCCCCGGCCCGGCCGCGCTGCTCACCCCGAGCCTCAGGCACCCAGCCCGGCTGGGTGTCCCCCTTCAGCCCGCTCCCTTACCTCGGAGGAGCGGTGGGGCCCAGCTGCGCAACGAGCGAGAGAAGGGGCGGCACCGGGCGGGCACCGCCTCCCCTCAGCCCCGCCTGTGGCGGCCGCCATGGCGTCCGTCAGCCATGGTGCTCGCAGGGGCTGTCACCCGCATGGCCTCGGTGCGGTGGGGCTAGCTCGAGGAACAGCCGGGCTCCACAGGGAGGGATTTCCCCCTTCCTTCCTTTGCCCTGTGAGGAGGAGGAAGGCCTTTGTCGTCGTTTAGTTGAGGTCTAGAGTTGTTTAGTTGGCTCTAGAGTTGAGGAGAAAACCTCTTAGAACCTCCTCAGCTTCCCTGTTGAGGAGAAAACCTGTTACAAACCTCTTCAGCTTCCCTCTACTTTGAGAAGAAAGCCTCTTACAACCCTCCTCAGCTTCCCTGTATTTTGAGGAGAAAACCTCTTAAGAACCTCCTTAGCTTCCCTATACTTTGAGCATAGGGAGGGCTCAAACCTGCTCGAGGCAGCCAGCAGAGCTGCAGGGAGAAGGTGCTCCATGGCGGCAGCTGCCATTTTGCACCCCAGCAGGGGCTGTGTGGTTTGGGCACGGTAAAGTTGTGCTTGGAGCAGGCATCTTCTTCTGTAGGGGCCTGCTGGAGGAGCAGGGCATCCCCTCAACTGTCCTGTCTCTTCAGGCCCTTCTCCAGCTTGGCCTGGAGGCCAGGAGGGGAGCATCTATGTGTGACTCTGGTGTGTTTGTGCCCCAGTGTTTCAGGGACCTACCCACGTCTCTGCTGGATTTGAAGATGAAGAAAGTCTTGAACTGTAAAATGTCAATCCAGAGACTCTGATAATGCTGAAATATTCAAAACAAGTATTTCTGTTAGCAGTACTTTCATTCATCCACCAAGACTTTAGGGGAAAATGTTGCTAAATCATCCTGAACTTGGACCACAGCATCATAAAGTTTGAAATGTTTTACCTCTGCTATTTCACTATTCTTAGTAGCAACTGCCAGCTGAAGGACTCCAAATTTTATAATAAAACTAATAAAACCGATTTCTAGTTTTAGTGGCAGATCACAAAAAAAAAAATAATAATTAGGAAGTACTTTTATCCTGTTCCTATCCCAAATTCTCACTTCCTGCTGTTAATATATATATATTTTTAACTTGCAATTAAGCATGCCCATCAGATGCCAAAAAATGTCCTCAGCAGAGCACTCTCCCTCTTTTTAGTCTTCTAGCATGTACTTTATTAGAAGTAACTATTTTTGCCCATAACATTTTGCAGTCTGATTATCTGTTACTTTGTTGATGTGACAATAATTCTTTTCTATTTATAATCCCTCGTTCTAGCAATGCACAATAACGCCAGCTTTGTCCTCCCATTACTTTTTACTCTTCTCCAACAGTGCTGATAGATCCATTTGTAACGCAGCTGCTGGACCTTGGACCTTGGCTACCCATGCTGCATTCCAGACTGCCTTTCCTATCCTGTCCCCGTACATTGATATATCTCATACAAATAGTTTGTGACTGAGCTGTTTAAACCTTCTTCTCTTGGTTTTTCTTTTGCAAGCCGGGTTTAATTGCCCTTAAGCAAACTGATGTTTCTTCACTAGCATTTCTAAAACACTCCCCAGGTATTTTCTTTCATCTCTATCTCTGTGTGTTTTGTTATTTTCTTAATGTCCTAGTCTCATTAGCAAGATATTGCCCAGTTAGTTTGTTATTTGATCCAAACTTTAGCCAGGCTATTTTCTCTCTCATATATATAGTCAGCTGTCCTTACACACATCTCATTTTGCATGGTATCTGCAGTTGTTTTTAGCTATTTCTCTCTTGGCAGTATAAAACCTGCCTATCTCAGCACTGATGCTGAGATTTTTATTTCCTATCCAAATCTCTTAGATAACCCCTGTTCAGTTTGTTCCCATTTCACAGTGACGTTCAGAAGGATCCAGCTCGCAGCCCACTCAAGAGTTTCCTTGCCCTCCCCACATCTCCATGACATCAAGATATAATTATTATTTTATATGTCTTTTCAGTCAAAAATGACAAAATAAGTGCCTAGGTCAATAATGTGAGGGTTGTGTTGCAGCCCCTCCAGAGAGCAGTTTTCGTGGCATACAGCTGAGTGTATGTTGTGTGTAAGAACATGCAAAGTGGAAAACACACCAGGATAGTGTTGTAAACAGTTGCCAACCTGGTTCAATCTCTTCCTTGCTTTTTTGTTTAAATCTTTTTAGTATCTTAGATTATGCACATTTTTTAACCTTAATGCCATTTCTGTATCCTTTAAGACAGCATCTGCAGCTGTCACCGATGAATTCATTTTGGTTTCATTCTGCCTATCATTTCAGACTGTCTGTAAATAAAAGATGTGAAATGGGCTTCCTGTCCCTCATCATTAAATGGTGTTTCTTTATATGTTGCAACATGGCAAACAGTAGAAATGAGGATATTAAAAAGAAAAGAATGACAGGAATTCACTTTGGAAATTCTCATAGCTTATGTACTCTTGCTTTATTACTTTATAATTGTATTCCAAGCACAACATATACTTCTCCAAAACACTTGCTATATGTTCCCCCTAGAGACAGTACTTTCAATCATGTTACTACTGATCTAATCCAGTAGGGAGATACGATTTCATATGATCTATCTAGCATTTATTTTGGCATGTATAAAGATGGCTTTATCAGAAAATCAGAAAGATTTTTGCTTTTTCACATTTTCAGTATCATTTCTATACTTGGGGAAACCTGCCATTACCTTCATTCCAATCAAACAGATTTGCAGTAAAGACTCCAGCAAGAAAATTCCACACTGTAGGCAAGCAATCTGTATGTCTTAAGTTTATAGTACCAAATTCTTCCTGACCCATTTTCTTTTCAGTAAACACAGTCCTTCCCCCTGTCATGCACTTGGGTGCATGCTTTGCCAATGCTTTGGTAGTGGCAGTTTGAATTAAGAATGTTAGTTGCTAACTTCTTTTCCCTAATAGCTATGAGTCCCGTCTCCTGCTAGTGCTTCCCAATCCTTTTTTTCTCTTTATTTATTTATTTATTTTTGGCATATGGTTTAATTTTCACTTTGGTTGTTCAGACCACTGCATTCACACTTCACTGTCTGCTTAGATTGTTTATATGCAGTTCTTTACTGTAAACAACTTTTCCAATGTTGTTTTCAGTCAAAAATGACTGAAATATATGCATAGGTAAAGTAATGTGACGGCTGTGTTTCATCCCTACAACGAGCTGTTTGCATGGCAAAGCTAAATAGGGCAATTTCTTATAGCAGTTGTCCATAATTTAGTAATTTGTTGTTGTAATGCCATGCTTTTCTAAATTGTCTTAAACTAATATCCTATTGATGATTTTGAAGCAACATATATGGCTGTTCATATTATTATTCCTCAGTATATTTCAAGCTGGTTGTACTGATGTGATCTGCTTCAAGACTTCAGCTTTTCAAGAGAGAAGCCATACACAGGGAGAAGGAGAATTTATCTGCTGCTTCATTATTATTGATTTCTTTTTCAATTTACCCTTGTTTATCACATCCATTTATCTTTATTTTCATTTTTTTAGATGGAAGTTAGATTTTTCAAAGTTTATTTCTTTTTATTTCCTTCCTTACTGTCAAGATTTCACCTTGGTGCAACTTGTGATATCATTTAACTGCTATCCCTTCAAGGCAGTTCTTTATTTTTTCCATGACTTGCCTAAGGTGCTTCTTCTCCACCAAAGCCCATGGCAGAAGCTGGAGACTATACACCCTCACTTATTTTATCCACCTGCATTAATTTTTTTTTTCTTACTTGCTCCATTTCTTGCTTGCATGGTTTCCTTTTTGTTCATTAGAAACCTAGTGAATCATTTGAGTCCATAGCTTTTTTGTATCACTGTAATGCAAGTTACAGTACTGTCAATGCTGTCT
This sequence comes from Cygnus olor, assembly GCF_009769625.2. Taxonomy (NCBI): domain Eukaryota; kingdom Metazoa; phylum Chordata; class Aves; order Anseriformes; family Anatidae; genus Cygnus; species Cygnus olor. Next base: position 179,468,125 of record NC_049169.1, read on the forward strand.
CCTCTTCTTGTTCTTTACAAGTTTTCTCATTCTGTAGGAAAGACATAATCAGTCTTTAGTAAGAACCTGATTTGATTAAACATATTGGCAAATGGAGAAGTTTCCCTGACCAGTTTTTGTTAATTTGTCTTTCATCAAGTTACACAATCTCTTCTGTGCCCGGAGATGATGTCTAAATCAGCAATTGTCTTTGTCACTGTGATATCTGTATAGCTCCCCTGGCTTCTCTTTTAGTTTGGGCGTATTTTATATTGGTGTTTCTGCAGTACTGCACTGGTGAGCTGGAATGCCCTCAATAGCTCTGAAGTGCTATGAGGCTGGACATGTTCAAGAATCCTTTTTGCAGAGTGGCTACAGGAAATATATAAACAGAACATTTGCAGTTGCAGAAATAAACCATTTGTGATAAAAAAACTAGAAAAAAAAATAGCAGGTTTTGTTTTGTTTTTATATCTTTGTCTCTGGAGTGAATAAAACACTGAAAACTTCTATAGAGGAAAAACAAACAAAAACACTAGCATGCTTCTTTTATTACGGTAGTACAGGAAGAAATATTATTTTTTCTCATTACTTTGGTAAAATGCAAAAGTAAGCATGTGTTTGTATTGGGTTTATGTGGTCAGGGCCTGGTAGCAGGGGGCTGCAAGGGTAGCCTGTCTGTGAGCTGAGCCCAGCAGCTGCCCCACGTCAGATCAGAGCCAGCTCCAGATGGCTCCAAAGGGACCTGCTGCTGGCCAGAGCCGAGCCAGGGAGCGATGCTGGGTGGGCCTCTGGGAGAGCAGATTGAAGAAAAGGAAATAAATAAATAAATAAATAACCTGCTGTGCAACAGCAGCTGGGAGAGAGGAGTGAGAAGCTGCCCTGCAGCCCCCCAGGTCAGTGCAGCAGGAGGGCAGGAGGTGCCCCAGGCAGGCAGCAGCAGTTCCCCTGCGGCCTGTGGAGAGGCCCCTGGTGGAGCAGGCTGTCCCCCTGCAGCCCATGGGACCCACATGGAGCAGATCTCCACGCTGCAGCCCGTGGAGGAGCCCCCGGTGGAGCAGGTGGATGTGGCCTGGAGGAGGCTGTGGCCCATAGAGAGCCCCCGCAGGAGCAGGCCCCAGGCCGGAGCTGCAGCCCGTGGAGAGGAGCCCACGCAGGAGCAGGGGTCTGGGGGTGCCAGAATCCCATGGGAGGGACCCCACGTGGAGCAGGGGCAGAGAGTGACCGAGAAGGAGCAGCAGAGACAAAGCATCAGGGACTGACCGCAGCCCCCATTCCCCGTTCCCCTGCACTGCTCAAGGGGAGGACATAGAAGAGGGTGGATGGGGGGAAGGTGTTTTTAGCTTGCTTTTAGCTTCTCGGTGCTGTAGTCTGTTAGTAATAAGCAATAAATTGCATTAATCTCCCTATGCTGTGTTTGTTTTGACCATGATGATAATTGGTGGGTGACCTCCCTGTCCTTATCTCTACCCTTGAGCCCTTTCCATCATATTTTCTCCTTCTTTTCCTGTGATGAGGGAGAGTGAGAGAGCAGTTGTGGTGGAGCTCAGCTGCTTAGCAGGGTAAAACCACAATATTACAAATGATACCAAATCCAGTGAGGCGTACATATCTGATAATTCTGATTAAAAGTATTTTTTTTCCTTAATGCTATACAATTAAGAAAATGAAGCAGAGTTTTTTTTTTTCCTTTTTTTTTTTTTTGTGGGAAATTTTATATATTTGTATTACATCTTTTGCTTTCTGTTTCTTTCTTGTATAGATTAATTTTGTACTCACAAAGAGCGTGCTTGTGAATTTTTTTTGCATACAGGTTTAAGTTCCCTATGTTGGATTTACCAAGCCTTTAAAGCTGGTGTTTTGGATTCACATATCCAAGTAAAAATTGATGTTTACTCTAAAGAAAGATATAGACTCACACAAGACCTGACTTAGAGATCGTCAAAGCACAAATTTAAATTCCATTTCAGCCAATAAATAATTTATTGGAACATTAGGGCTTTTCTCATTTAGGGGTGCCCCAAGGAGAAGTGGAGACATAAGTGGTATTTGTTTTGACTCATGGGAGCCTTTCCCCAGAAGATAAGCTTTTCTTTAGGTCTGAGGGAATGAGTTAAAATCAGCAACACCAGCTGGCTATCCTAGGATTTCTTGATCCCTGTATGAGCCATGAGGTACAGTTAGGACAATGAACTTTCTTTCTTGGTCTTGGGGTGCAGTTCAGGCCACAGACTTTAAGTCATTTGACAAACCAAGGATCAAAATAGTAGAAAGAATCTTTGAGTTGAGTAGCATAAATTCTTCTTGTAAGGACTATCTAATTCTATTGCTTATAATGATGTAAGATGGAGAGTCAAGTAAATTATGGTGAATTGCTTCTGCTCTCTATTTTAAAGATTATTTTGAAGAGCGTGGCTTTTTAAAAAATGCTGAGGAAAAGGCAATATTTCAACTTACTCAGCAGCAAAGACTTTACAAAATGAGCTGTTCATAAAGTTGTTTTGGAACTCAACAACCGTCATTTTAACTACTGTTTTCTTTGCCTCCATTTCTTGTGGCCCTTGTGTGGTTGTATGAACATAATTTTTATTACTGGGTTCCTGGGAGCACTGAAGAAGTGCATAAGGATTTTCAGACTGCCAATCTTTTTTTTTTGTCCTTACAGAATACATTTCCTATAGCAGGAAAAATAAACGCAAACTCAGGAAATACTAGTATTTGTATTGTCAGTGAACTGTGACCTAAGAATTTGCAAATTGATTCCTTGAGGTCTTTTAGATCAATCACAAATGCACTTGCACAAATACTTATGGAAGAGCAGGAACAGAAAGATGAGGAACTGCTTAATTAAATTCATACCCATATCACTTCAGTTTGAAATCTAACACAAGAGCAGCTTAGTTGTATACACCAAAAGTCCATTCAGCCCATCACCCCATTTTCAGGATAAGCTGCAGCACAAAGCTGTTGAAGGAAGAACACAAGCATTTGGCAAGGAGGTCCAGGAGATGCTAACATCTAGCACTCTGAGACCCCTGCAGTGTTCTGGCTAGATATATCTGTAATCTCTATGTTAAAGAGCCCGTCCTGGATTTTTCTTTCATGAATTTCCCCAGTCCTTGAAGAGTCCCAATCAATTTGTGTATTTATCTGAATGGAAGCCATCTTGTAATTTTGATTGTCCTTGTTGCTCTTCTATGTACTCTTTAAAGTCATACAAAAATACTTTTTTAACCACTGCTGATCATTTTCTACGTGGTTCCATAACACAAAATATCATTCCCATGTGGCAACGGTCAGTTTAGAGCATATTATATATCATAAATTCATATCATAAAATCATATATCATAACTGATTTTTCCCTCCCAAGATGCATCACCTTATCTACTTCGAATTTCATCTGCCATTTTCAGGGCCATCACAGAATGTCATGAGGCCTTTGCATGGTCTTTGCAATCAATTCTCCACTGTGAATACTGCCACTTTTATATATTTTTTCTAGTTTTTTACAGTAATGTAAAACACCACAGGCACCATACAGGCCCCTGTAGGACTCACTGGTATCTTACCTCAATGGTGAAGACTGATTATTTAAGAACTTTTGATGAGGGACCATGTTGATGCACATATGGGGTGACTCCCTTCAGGGAGAGAGGTTTATGCTGTTTACATAGTCTCCATATATTTTTCTCTTTTACTTCATTATCCTTTTGCTAACAATTTTATTAGAGGCAAATCTGACATGCGTCTGTAAGGAAGTCTGCTGATCCTTCCCAAGTGTCCTCACTGTGAACATGGATTTTTTTTTTTTTTTTAAGTTTTTCTGCTAATTTATTAGGTTCTCTTAGTGAAAGATCCCAGGTTTCCATTCACAACCAGAGTAGCAAAGTACTCATAGTTAAAATATATTACCTTACACATTTTAAATAAAACCTGAACAAGTCAAGCATTTGAAAAATTACAATGCTTGGCTATATTGAACTCTAATTTTTCTCTGCAGCCACCTAAAGTTCTTTGTTTTAATTAGTATTTAATTTTCCATTCTGATAAATTTGCCAGTTGAAATGAGCAACTATTGCTATCACCTATTTTGCCTTACTTTGTACTGGTTACACAGCAATATAGATGCAGTTACTCCCAATTCACATCCTGCAATGGCTAAGAATATGGGTAACTTTACACATATAAAATGACACACTGATTTTGAATAAAACTATTGGTTTGTCAGGTTTTCTTTACCCTAAAAGTTAGTTTCAATCTAACTGAAAAATTATATACTTTTTTTGTGGTTAAGTATCTTTGAACATAATTAATTTTGGTTTGCAGAACCATTGTTAGAACCATTTTCAGTGTAAGATAACATGGTATGTCTTTGATTAAAATACAAATAGCAAAATCAAACATAATATGATTTAATCAAGGAACTTCATTTTACAAAATTTCCAAATATCCTTTTGCCATATTTCAAGTAGTCTCAGAAGATTACGCTGTAAACCTGTAGACCAAATACCTTCTTTTCCAAATATGTTCTTTGCTTTTAGGGGTTAGAGTGCCAGATGGATAAGCTAGATTTGCTCTGTTTCAATGGTCAGTGCGAAATATGCCAGAACAGGTAAATCTGGAAAGGAGTTTTCCTACTAATATGAGTAATTATTCTGTCCTGAAGCCTATGTCCAGTGATTTAGTACTACAGAGGTTAAATTGAGTGGTAATGTGTCAGGGATTTCACTCTGTGGTGCCTCACAGGTTTGTAGCTAAAATAACATTTACCTTTATTAGGTAACTTCTGAAAAAGATGCCTCTGTATACTCTCCTCTATGCATTTTAAAGCTTGATGAAACTTTAAGACTACATTTAGATTTGTCAGGGACTTCTTATTAACAGCCCTACTACTCTAATACACGTTGCAACTGTGAAGAAGAGCATGTATGCCATAAAATCAGTTTAGAGGAATACATGTGTTTTGGGATTAAGATGGAAAAAATCGAGAAGTAACAATATCCATTTTGAGTTCTCGTTAGAATACTCTCTATGAAAGGAAATACTACCAATAGATGGCACTGTGGTTCTGCGACTCAGGTGTTATTTGTGTCTGTGTAAAGTGCTGTAATGCTATTTATTTGTGATGCTTATTAATTTTAATCTTATAGTGTGACTTTTTAGGAAAACTAATGTACTTGGTTTATATTATTGCAAGTATGTTGTTTCTGAGGCTGAAATGTTGTAAGCTGTATGTATTTGTCCAAAGAGTATAAAACTTTTCATGAGAACTGCTGTCTTAGGAAAAAATGATTGCAATGGCTCATTCTGGACCACAGTCTTCTGAGATAGATAGTTAAATTCTGCAACACGGTCTTTCTCTTTGTTGGTTGAGCAAGATCTTTAACACAACTTTAGCTTTCAGCAGATATACTGTGGGTACATAACAGGGAAATTAAAGCAAACCAAAATTGCTACTTAAGACAAACCTCCGGTTTATAAAACAACTGATAGCATTTGAGCATTTTAATCTGCTTTACTAGCAGTGGGATCTGACAAAACAATAAAGCGTTAGAACACCATTTTACATTAACATTTACAAAATACAGCAAACATTTTTTCTCTATGTATTTACATAAGCAAACATACGGGTATTCAAAATAGAATGCATCTCACCATTTGGCAATAATTACATAAGTACAGTGCATGATAGGCTGAATGGGATTGATATAGAGGATTTTTTTACCCTGAAGTTTATAAATATGCACACCAGCTTAGGAGATACATGGTGAGCTTTATGTCTTTGGACATTTTCAGATGCAGTCTTAACAGTAATAAAATGTAGATCTACTTGAAAAATTGTTGATTAAAACATTTTTCAGATGAAGCGGCTCTTTTGGAGGCGGATATGACAGACTGACTCATCATGCTTTTCCTGTATGGCAGGAGAAGGCCCTAACCTCTGAGCTAGTCCGTGTGAATGTTTTCCTTTATTTGCCTGGAAATTTTCGAAAGTTTCCATTCCAGTCTGATGCATAATGAAAACACTCACTTTTATTTTTTTGCAAGATGGAGCTGTTGCCTGAAGCTGGTCGTGTTAAACTGTAGTGTTCATCCCTACCATAGGTCCAGTGCTATAAATTCTGGTTGAAAACAGCTGAACTTTGTCATCTGTAAGCAGTGTAACTACTATGTTAATTGCTATCTACTGATTAGACCTCCTGCAGACCTGGCACAGTGAGTATTACATATTCAGACACTGACTCTGTCATCCTCACTAAGGCAAACCATACAAAAATCTATTAAAATTTTGGTGCAAGGTGGCAGAATCAGGCCTCACAAAACTGCCAAAGGTGTTCGTAAGGAGCTGGAGATAATAGTTTTCATCTGCTATGCATGCTTTGCTTAGGTTTCTTGGGCAAGAGCTGATGCTCACTCCATAAAACCACCTGAGTGACCGCAGTACTAAAATCTCAGGCATCATCCCTTCTTCTAACCAAAAAAAAATATTAAATGTTAGGTTACTTCCAGCTGTCAACTGAAGAAATGCTGCCCAGTCTCTTAGCCCCAAAATATAGGTTTGATTTTAATAAGCGGGAAGGATTTTAATGTTCAGAGTCATCTTCTAATGAAACATCAAGTGAGTAATTGAAACCCTTTCTGTTTGTAATGAAACATTCCCCGTCAGTATTTGCAACCTGAGCAATTTGACATTGTGAGAGAGGAACAGAAGGTGAAACGAGAGAGAAACGGGAGGCTGATTTGTTCTGCCACATGGGTGAAATGCAGACAGTAAGCAGAGAGCATAGGCAGTGGATGTTAAATGTTCGGTAACAGCTTGGTAAGTGCAGCCGAGTGAAGGAGATGGTGCTGCACAGCAACCAGACCCCCAGGATTTTCTGGAAAAACTGAGCTTTGGAAAAGTGCAGGGTGCCCATATACATCTGAAGGTATGCAGGCCAGCTCTGCTGCCTGGCACGGATGGACAATGGGACCGGGGCTTTCTGCTTGTCTCTTTTGCAAGGACAGGGATGCATCAAAGTGGGAATGAACGGCATGAAAGGTGGCAACTCCCTCCACTTTTGGAAGCACCTGTGTTTCCTTTCCCCTGACACGCAGGATTAGAGTCTTTCGATCCTGTATCAGTGTTCACCATATGAAGGCAACCTGGTTTGGTGCCAGATCCTGAGCCTCAGACCTCTACTCAGAAAACACCTTAGTTTTGTTTGTTTGATTGATTGTTTCTGCCTACCTCTTCCCTGGATTTCATTGCATTTAGCAGCTTCCCCCTGCAATCTCTTCTCTGCCAATATGGAGGTGTGGGCTTGCACCCCTCTTGCTCTGCTGTGCAGGAGTGCGGGGGCGTGTAGGAAGGGAGGAGCAGTGGGCTGGTTTTTCCTTCTGCTGAAGCTGTTTCACTTTGGTCCTGGTGACCAAGCGTTTCCATAAACCAGCATGGTGAGCACAGTATTCACACCACTTGATTTAGCAGGGGATCCAAAGTTCCCATTTTTAGAGGACGGGGAAACCATTAATGGCCACATGCCTGTGGATGCCATGGGTACCATTGCTGCAACAGGGCTGCAGCACACTGCTTCGACCTGCACATGAATCCTGAGGGCTGTGGAGCAAGTCAGTGCCACCATGTGGACACAGGAGTGTGACCCATGTGGCTCAAACCTATCCTATGTTGGTGGAAACTGCCCCAAAATACAGCAGATTTAGCTGTCTTACTGGCAACTGGTAAAAGAACAATAAAAGGGTTGCTTGGAAATCAGCCAAATAACCAGCCAAGTTCTAAGTCTTTTTCTACCACAGAATTCAGTATTTTAACCTAAAGGTCTTCCTCTTCTAGTCAAATACCCCAGCTGGTTGGCTAGAATCAGATTTTTCTCTCCCCCCTTCTAGTGGATATGTAATTGTCCTGTGAAAACTGAACAGCTTCAAGAGAAGGGCTTATTAAATGATGAAGGCATTGGAGTTTGGCTTCTGGATAGGTAGTGCCTTTTCTCAAAAGGGACAGGATCTGAAACTCGGATGCATCCTACTTCTCTTCATTATGGCTGCAAAAATTCATGTAATGAATCAAATGCTTGGACTTCAGTTTTGCAGATGGATGCAACATCTGTATCTCTGCTCTCCAGCACGGTCCCACTGGCTTCGGTTAAGTTGTCTATGATGCCCAAAAGGAAAAGTTTAATGACTAGGCATTTCTTTCAGATGATGTATTTGATATTCTTTATGTAATGTTTTTTCTGCCCTTGGAGCTATGCAGGTGAAATATGGTGCTGTTTATAAGTCCTGTTATTTTCAAGTGGGCCTAATTTGCCCAAACATATTTCATTAAGGCTGAGTCCTCATAGTGCAAGCTACCTACCGTTCCTGAGCAATCTACCATAACAGCAAAACAGCAAAAATAGGGAAAACAATTTTGAACAAGTAACAGTTCTTAAATAATTCTGACTTTACAAGCACTAAAACAAAACCAGGACACCTTCATAACGGCCTTTTTAACCAAAGAGAAATGGTGAGAGAGACTCTGCTGAAACCTTTTACTAGAGGATTTGTTCATGCAAAACTTCCACTGATAAGTGGAAGTCAGGCTCTTCTGGAATCAAACAGAGGCATAGAATCATTCTTGAAATTATTTAGCAATGTTGTGCCTGATTTTCCACTCTTCTCTCCCTTCACTTCCCTGTCAACACCAATGGGAAGGAGCAGAGAACCATGTCCAATATTACTTTTGAAAAAACTACTTTCAAGTTTTAAATAGAACATATGAAACTTTTAGAATGGAAATAAAGTGCAAGACATGAAATAAAGATTAAGAATGGTGGTAGAAACAAAGGATTGTTCAAGTATAATTTACTTCTGAAGATTGCTAATTTGGACTATAGAGCAAGTGGCAGGAAAGTCCAGTAACATATCAGAATGGTCACTCAGAAGAAAAAATAGCCATAAAAACACCATTACCAAAATTTCCATATAATTCGTCTATACAGGTTTTAATAGATTTTTCTTTAATGCTTTAAAATTTATCTTAAATATATATTAGTAAATTAACCATCATTTTATTTAAAATTCCATAAAGTGCTCATTCAGTAAATGATAACAAATTTCCATTGCAGCAAGGCAAACTAGCTGGAACCTACTCTGCGAGGAAATCAAAGGACAGCTTAGCTTTCACTTGCAAAGAGAAAAGAAATGCATACATTTCTTCACAGCCCATGTTAGAATACCAGAAATTGCATTTTTTTCTTTAAGAAATATGTCCTTTAGAATATTAAAAAAATAAGTTTAATAAAGCCTGTGCTTAAAACAGCCAAAGTACTGTATGAAAAAAAATTGCACATTGGATACCATTTCAACCCTGCTTTTCGTCAACAGGATAATACGAGGTGTATGTGATGTTATTGGAGAGTCTCTCGAACAGGGCTGATTTTCCTACGCTATCAGAGCTCTTCACGGCGCAGTGAAATTTTCAGCGTACTCTTGGTGGTTGCCATGGCATGTGCTGATGGGCTGGCAGAGTCACACGCCGCTAACCTTTTCGTTTCCTGGACTGATGCTTCCCTTTGAGGTACCATCCACGTGATGTATTCCTATCGTGACCATTGAATAATCCTTAGTCATCATTTTTGCCTCTTTTTTCAGACTCTTCATTTGCGCCAGTTGGAGCTGGCTGGAGTTATATGCGAGCGCTGGGATAGTGTTCACTAAAATCAGCTGGAAAGGTTTCTTCTCCTCCTTGTAGCGACACTGAATGTAACGAGAGAAAGCTGAGCGGTAGGTCTTATTGAACAACGTATACACGAGTGGGTTGACAGCCGAAGAAAGGTAGCCAATCCAAACAAATACGTTCAGTAGTCCACCGACGACTTCTTCGTTGCATGACGCCTTGCAAATTACGGCCATCACATTGGTGATGAAAAAGGGGCACCACATCACAACGAACAGAAAGAAGACAATGCCAAGGACCTTGGAAGCCTTCTGCTCGTTGCTGATGGATTGCATGGTTCTCCTCCCAGAAGTCCCCACGTCCCTGTTCAAAGAGCGCTGAAAGAGTTTCTCTGAAGAAAGGGAACTCTGAGGGAGGAAACTAAATGAAGCAAACTTGGTCTTTGGGCCAATGTCATTCACACATAACATGGCTTCTTTCTGCAGCGACTTGATAGTTAAAAAGTAAGTGACCACCATGATAGTTAGAGGGATGAAGAATGCCACAAAAGAGCCTACTAGGACAAAATTTTCATCCGCAAGAAGGCAGCTGCCTTTCTTAAACACTTTGGAGTCATCTTGTAGTCCAAAGACAGGTATAGGCATGGAGATACCTGAAGGTGGATTAGAGAAAGAGAAGGTTAAACATGATAAGAAAAAATACTGCTTTCAGTCTCCAAGAAAAAATAAACAAAATGCTCTTAACTGTGAAGTGTTCATTTCTCAAAGAATTACCGGTTACAGGACATAAATGAACATTAACAGATAGAGGCATGATTGACAGGCATCCCAAAGCAAATTGAATTTACACAGGAGAAGGAAAAATACAGTGTCTTATGTTTCAGCAGCAGCAGGATACTAATCCTGTTCTTACTCCATTTTTACTGGGGCCACACTAAGAAACCATGCGGTGTGAAATGTTGGTCTTGCACATGTTGAATTTGATGAAGTGAGCTATGGTTTGTGCAACACAGTTGTTCTTTCTCAGCAAAGAAGGGCAAGGTGAAGAGCAGCACTGGCATTACACAGGATTCTGCTCTAATCTCAATTCCCTCTCTCCAAAAAAAACCTCAGCCACAGGTAAGATACAGTTGCTTCCATCAAAGGGTCACATAATACGTGGTAGCAAAAAAAGGGTATGTTCTTCTGTTCTTGGATCTTGGCAATGATCTTGACCCCTTGCAATGATCCCTATGCTTGGCCCTTGCTCCTGCCACCCTGGCAAAGGCTTTATCAACTGTGATCAAGGTGATATCTCGTCTTTCTTTTCTGGGGTGGCTGTCAAGAATGGTCCTGGGCTGTTTCTTATAAGAGGATTAAAAGTTTTCTCAGTACTGGTTTCTGACTAGGCTGTGAAATACTGATTTTAGGAGGAAAGATAAATTATTTAGCAAGTCTGAGAGTAATCGTCCATTGGGTCTTTTTCTGCTCTTCCTGTAATCTCCATACAGTCGACAGAGTCTAAATGCTAAAAAAACTTCCCATGGCAACAGCCAGAGGAAAGATGGGGACAAATTAAGCACTGAGAGACAACGATACGAGACAGCCTGCGATGCAGCTCACCCTCCAGGACTGCGAAGGTCCCTTTTCAGTACTGCCAGCCCCTGCACACTGCCCTGCCAAAGCACAGCCCGAAGGCAACGGCAGCAGTGCAAACCTTATCTTCCCCTGGAGAATGTGCGATGTCCTTGCTCTGTCATGAACAGCAAAGCCAGGTGATAACATCCATTCTCCTTGGACTGCTCCTCCTGATTCAAGCCCACTCAGCCATTTCCCCAGGGACTTCTGCAAATGCTGCTAGTGCCTGTGCAAAGTCAAACAGCTGCTGGTTTTTGCTCGTTTGCTTTGTTGTTGTTTGTTGGTTTGTTTGTTGGTTTGCTTGTTTGGTTTAAATTTCTCTCCTCGCCTCCCCCCAGATGGATGCTGTCTCTCCAAGAGAGGCAGTATTCAGACAGCAAAAGGGATGATGTGCTGTGAAGACAGCAAAAGTGGAGTTGTGAAGCAGTAACACAACCCTGCTTGGACAAAAACGTCTGGGAGTCTGACTCCTGTGGAAAGTTAACATCACCAGGGAGCCTCACTCCCCTTTGCATCTTCAAAGAGAAATCCTGGGTGCTGTGTTTGGCTTTTGGGGAAGAAAATGAATCAGAGTAGAATCTCCTATGACATGACTGACATGACAGAAGGATGCTGTGCCCTACCTGACCCCTGTGTGTCCAGGAATGTCCTTCCTGGTTTATAGATGAGTCCTGACACTAAGCCTCCCACTACCAGCACTTTAATGGCACTTGCTCTCTACCTCCTTTTCATTCCCTTCCCTTCTTCTCACTCTGGTGCTTAGACAGAGAGCTCTTTGAAAACGCAAGCTTTCGCTTCATTTCATGCTTGTCCAGTGCCTGAGCACCAGTCCTAGAGGAAGGCCCTGGAGTCCAGGCACAGTGCAAAATAATAATAATAGTAATAATATTAAGCTATTATTCTCCTCAAATGTTCCATTTTTTGGGTGCTCCTGGAGCTTCTACAAGGCTCTTTCTTTCTCTAACAGCACTGTGGCTTATTTTATCTGCACAGCTTTGAACTGAGTCATGGCAGTGCCTTGGGCCGATTCACAACAGTACCCTCCTTATCTGCCCAGGGCAGAAGGTGATGGAGAGCCTGTGGTATTGCCCTTTCTATTTCTGTTCCAAGACTGCACGAGCCTACAAGCTGGAGTTTTGGCCGTGAGAAGTCAGCGTGTCAGATGCAAACTCATGCAGTGAGGGGTAGCTCCTGGCTTGAGCTGTCAGAAACCTCCAGCAGCTCCAGGAAGGGTCGTGCCTAGAAAAGCCCAAGTCAGTCTGGTTGAAGACACCAAGGAAGAAGTCACCTGCAGGAGCCTTGTTGCCTGAATAATTCAAGGTGCTGAACCCTTCCATGGATCTGAGGAAAGTTTTGAACCTCCTTTTCTTTTTTTCAGATGAGTTGAAGGGATACTGAAGGAACTAAGTGCCTGCCAGCAGCGCATTTCAGCCTCATGGAAATACAGCCCGAGTCAGAGCAACACCACAGGTTTTCCGTCCGTTTCTGCCCAGTATAGATAACAGCAGGGCTGTTTTTTCATTTCATTCAAGGACCTAATGTGAGCTGCAGAGATAAAGTAAACAATGGTATTGACAGAGTAAAAAGATGCCTTTTGTTACTACAGACCGTACGGTTCAGCTGCATCAAGAGTCATGGGAGGAGAGTCAGCATCACCAGAAAGAGGAAAAATTTGGTGTAATTGCAAGCTTTTTCAAGGGAAAGGCCAAAGTCAGTTACAATTCGTCACCCGAAACACAAGGGCAGCAATTCTCCATCTGCTTTGTTTTGTTGTGAACATATTCAGAAGAACTGGCATCTCACATCCAGATTTTTGGCTTTGAAATGTGACTGAATGGAAATGAGCTTCAGCTTGTAAGCTGGAGTTTGCACATCTCCTTGTGATTCCTTCAAGTGCAAAAGTGCTGTTCACAGCAGAGCTGCAGCAGTCACTCCTAGTCCTGTATGTTTTTTTCTGAATGACCATTCAAGGCATCCTTCTCCTACAGCCAGAGGTAGCTGATCCCTATAAAATTTGAAAGTACCAGAGGCATCACACAGTTTGGTAGCAGAGAACATTGACAGCTGTAACCTCCTTTTTGTGTACATCCCAGTTCAGCTGATGTAATGGATCCCACAAGTGATATAGTGGCATGGAATAAGTTAACTTCCAGCCCAAATCTATCTTTTCATATCTCTATAGAGACTAACCTTATTGTTCCCCTTCCCAAAGGAGCAGAATTTGTCTCTCTTCGATGGTTAGCTTTTGGCCTTTGTAGCATGAAAATGGCAAATGTGTCCCAGTGAGGACACAGGGACAAAATTCAAAAGCAGTCATGCTGAAAATGTAAATATAGAAATTTCCCTGTGCAAACCAAGGCTTCTACTCTGATGGGATTTTTAGGAGGCGTTGTGCAAAGCCATGAATGTCAGCCACATAGCAATGAGGTTTGGACAAGATCAAACTCATACTGTAGGCAGAGTTATTAAAAGGTCCTGGTCTAAGCTGTATCCATGCATTCACTGATATGTGAAAAACGCATGCTGATATACCAGTTAACCTCGTGATAAAATAACAGAGCTGACAAAGGTTATGTTAAAATTACTGTACCCATGTACCCCATCTTGGCATATTTCAGAGAAAGAGCCTGAGCCAACAGATAGGCAGCATGGCACTTCCTAAAGGACCCCACGTTCAGGCTTCAAAGAGACAAGAGATGGGGAGATATGAAGCTGGGCTCCATAACTCCTGTCATCCGTGGCAGCAAGCATCTTCTTGCTGACCCAGATGCAGGAAGAAGGTGCTGGATCTGCAGGGAAGATCCCACGCACACCCAAGCCTGACCTCAGCACCCAGCCAAAGATTTGTTTGGCTTCCCTAGAAATCCCCATACTCCTTAAGAGTGTCAGCCACAGCAGCCTGTGTCACTCACCAAACAGTTGGCATGGGTCAACTGTTAGCTTTTATTAGGCTTTATAGCAACAGACTGAATTAATTCTTTAAAGATGATCAATCTATTTCTCCTTGATTCAGATATGTACTTTCCTGCAGTTTATGCTGTCCTTGCTTTCTAGCTCCCTGCTTTTGGTGACTGTGGCTGTTTAAGAAGACACAGACTGTGCAAGTGTATTCAAACTTCTAGAGAGGACCAAGCAGGAAGAGTTATCGCAGCTCAGCTCTTCCACACCCTGCCCACCCCACGTCCCTGGCTCCCGCTACCTCAAGGTCAGTCTGGAAAAAGTCTTGATATGCTCTGAATGCTTTTTTTATGCTTTGTCTTACTCTGTTTCCAAATCAAATTGAGCTGAGGCACAAGGAAGCTCTTGGCATAGAATGGGAGTATCCACTGAAGAACTAGAAGTACATCAGCTACTGCATTTCCAGTTGGTATTCCCATTTATATCAGAACATTTTCCCTTGTGGACAAACCCTAAATATTATGTTCCTCCAGTATAAGGTGATTTATTCATATAGCTTGATTTATACACAGGTGGCTGTTTCAAACTCTATAGACTTTAATAAACCACAAAACAGAACCCAAACAATAAAGATGAGTAATAAATCCTGTGTTAAACCTCAACCATTTGGGTACAACTTCAGAATGACAAAAGGCGCTTAAAAACACCAAAGGTTAAGAAGTAAAGCAATGGCATCCTTCATGCTGTTCTCTCAAAAATCCTGGTAAAACTGACAGAGGTTGATTTAGTGGTACACACTGCTGGCTTGCAAATCTTCAGAGATACACAGCAGCCATAAAAACAATTTAACTGGACAGGTAAACTGGGTTCGTAGCTGCCTTGAGCTGCTGAGATTATCAATGATTCAAAGCCAGGATTTACAATATGCCCCGAAGGCTGACAAACTTGGGCTATTTAGGATGAAGAGAAGTAGGGGGAATGAACTGATAAAGTCAAGGTTCCTTCCGTTAACTCTCCTTCAAGCAGAAACAGCTTTCAGCCCATATACACCAATTTCAATTGATTTTAATATAAATGAGCATTACTGTGCACCTAAATAAATGTGCACGAGTTAGGAAATACCTTTTAGAAATGCCATTACAGTTTCTTGACAAATTTCAGCACCTTTGTTCACCTTTGCATGAAAAAGAAAAGAAATCTTCCTGGCTCAAATTTTAGCAGTTGCATCGATTCTGACATACTTGGGTTATGGGCCAAATCCTGGGCCACTGCACAGAGATGTGCTAACAATTTTATTACTGCCCAGATTTTGCCAGATAGCAAAGTTGTGCAGTTTGCTGATGGGTAGCAATGCAGAAGCAGAAATTTCCACCAGGGGAAAGGATATGTTGAAAAGCACTGGGTGATTTGGGAAACACCATTGGAGGCTCCATCTAGTCAGCATGAATGTTAGAAAAAACTCTGAGCTTTGCTGTCAGCAGCTCAGAAAATCTTTCAGAAAGCGTGTTATTTAGCCTAGCAGGAGATATATTCAATTCTTTTTACATGAGCAAATTATTGTAAATGATCATTTATAATAGTATAATGCTGTAACTCGTCTATTTCACTTTCAAAAAATAGAATCAGAAAAGTCTCAGTGTCCTCCTGATATATTTGTTGTTGATATGAAGCCTATTTCTTACAAGTGCAGAGATCTGCCTGTCCAAGTTAATTTGCAAGGCTGTGGTAATAATTTAAAAAGAAACAAATCAGAATCAGTAGAGCATTACAGAGAGGACAGAGCAAGAAATGAAGGATGGCTGCACCTTTTTTGACCCAACTGATTAGAAATCCAGGGCTCCCTGGTTGGCTTATTTATGAGAAGAAACTGCTGATGGAGTTGCTTATTGCTTTGGTATAATCCTGTTCACTTACAAAATGTGCATGCAGTCCTATTTCCTGGGTGCAGCAGTTTCCTTGCTCTCATACCCAAGTGCCATTCTGTCTATATGCACTCCAAATCCCCTTTCTTAGCTGTGAAGCAGGACTTATTTATCGCAATTCTGTGTCCTTCAGGTCCAGTCTTTCCTACTTCCTTGCTGAATTTTCTAATCCTTCTGAGTATCTGATGAAAAGATGCTAATTTTTACACTGCAATTTCCAGTAGAGCCTCTCCACCAGTACAGTTGTTGCTTTTCATCTAGTGATGTTATCTTTGGTTTGGGAAGAGGCTTCTGCCAAGGTGCATATTGGCTCCTGACAGCTATCCCAGATCAAGGGAAGTTGTTATCCTCCTGTGTAATACGATTACCCCCTCACTAAGGGGACTATAAGAGGCACCTAGAAGTCTACACTTGTCAAACAGCTAGAAAGAAAGAAAGATTTATAAATGCCCTAAAGAAATTTCCTTTGAGAAAAGATTTAGGGACTGGGGATTTTGGATTATACCATGTATGCAGCGAGGAGCAATGGTGAATGGACCCCAGTGGTTTCAACTGAACAAGCTGAAATAGGGAGCCTTACTATTGCAACCAAAACCTGTTAGCTTAGTGCCAGCACAAGTTGGTCTGCATGGGCTGCCTTCACCTTCTGCTCACTCAGGTGGGCGGAAGGGGGGTCTCCAAGGAGAAAGAAAGCGCTGGAGAAACCTGTGCTGCCTGGCCTGGTCATTAATAAGCATGGAGGCTCCCAAAGCTAGTCTTGGTATCTCATTTCAATATTATATTTTTGTAGTTATTCCTGATGTGCTCGTAATTTCCAGGTAATCCCCTCCTTGGTCCTTGCCTGCAAATAGCCTCATTTTAACTGAAACTCTTGTCTTTGTAGAGTAAAATTCTTTCTGCCTGGACTTAGCACACTGGTGACTTGCAGGACTGCCCACCCACGGGTAAAATTTTCACCTCTAGGGCCAGCAAAGTATGTTCTCCTTGATCAGTGGAAACCTCAGAAGACTGAAAGACTTTATGCAAAAATTTCCTTTTTAGATGACACATATATTTGAATTCCAGCTGCTTATTTACTATAGCATTTATATCTACTGAGATTCAGAACTTTTCTTAACTAAATAAGAAACTGCCTAGTAGATAATTTTTTGTACAGTATGGCTAAGGAACAAAACAATGTGGAGCACATGCTGGATTCTTCCTCGGATCTCCCAGAGGTTTGATGGATCTTCCTGTTACCATGCTGGGCTAGATCTCAGAGTCTGATTCTGAATATCTGAGTTATGTTAAGCTTGGAGAAAGTTGTCAAAGACCCCAACCCTGAACTCGTTCAGTGTGTCAACTTTTAGATAAAAAGTAAGTCTCATTGCCTTGTGTAGATTACCATGCAAATACAAGTCATTATAAATGCATCTATAGAGAAAGAAGGGATAGGCAAGAAGGCATCTGGACTTTGCTTTTGCAACAGAAGGCAGAACAGGGCTGTTTAGCTGTTTAGTACAGGAGATTAAAAGCCAATAGTAGATTCTGGTCCAGAGAAACCCACTCGTCCTGAACTCCAGTAAGGAGAGTCATGGTGGCTCGCAGAGCTGACCTGTTCCCCTGAGCAAGCACCATCCCTGTGTTTCCCAGGTGACACTTTAGAGGGGCACACACCCCCAGACAAGAAATATTTGTGGGGGTGATTCACTAGTGTTTTGGCACCATGTTATCACATCACGTCTGAGATGAAAAGGCACCTCCTTTTCCCTGCTCAGCCCCATGGCTCCCAGATGATGATGAGAAATGGACAGAACCACAGCATGGCTGAGGCTGTCAGGGAGCTCTGGAGGTCCCCGTCCCCAAGCCCTGCTCCAGCAGTGCCCCCCAGCGCAGGGTGCCCAGGACCCCGTCCAGGCGCCTTGTGCCGCTCTCCCAGGAGGAGACCCCACAGTCTCTCTAGAGTTTGTCAATACAATTTATATTTTTCTATGGGTCTGGTGAGGTCTCCTGGGAGCCCTCTGCCTGCCCCTTGCCCTGGTCTCCATCCCAGCTCTCCCCTCTGGGACAGTGGCATTGCATTTCAAGCGAGGTTGGCAGGACACGTGGCCCTGTGTGCCAAAATTTCTGCATGGGCTCCAGCTCTCTCTGTACATCTGCCTGTGCTTTAATCCCTGCCTCCAACCAGGGGAGGCCTGCCAGGAAGGAGAGAGGACGCTGTGTCACATTACACAGTGCCTAGAGGAAATTGTAAAGGTTTCTAATGCAACAACAGCAAACTTTTAAGACCTCCCACCCTGCAATTTATCTGCAATATTATTTACTACAACAATTTATCGTTGGGATCACCACTATCCCTGAATCTGGAAGGAGTGGAGAGTAAGGAGGTGCCTAACTAAGCATGGACAGAGGACAGGAGAAAGCTCGCCTGGGGGTGGCTGGCCAAGCAGCCTCCGAGCCCAAGGTAGCCAGATGGCATCTGCAGTCCTGCTGTCAGCTGGGATCCGGGAGGGAGCTGGCCTTAATATTCTCCTCTGGGGGACACAGGCTGTGTAACCACTTCATCCATGATGATTAGAAATGATTGGAAGTGATTGACCTTATGATAAAGAGATGAATGTTTTGTCTGAAAAATTTCAAGATGTGCCATCAGTCTCCAGCCTAGCTATCCGCAGAGGGGCAAAGTGCTCCTCACCATTACTTAAAGCTCCTTGATGGACAAACCTGTTACTGCTGCTGCTCAGCAAAACGCAGGAGAGCAGGTCAAACATCCTTTTCCCTTTCTGTGTACACAGTTAAAGTTTAAATCACATTGGTGTTTCTAAGTTCCCTGTAGCAATGGCTTAATTTCTACTTGAAAGAAGATAAAAATTTATAGTTTTCAGTGGTTTGGTGAATGTTGCTGTCTGAAAAGCAAAAGAACCTGTAAGTGGGATCAATTCCTACCACCTGTGATATACCTCTTGCTTAGCAAATCACCTTTTTGTTTTCCATGACAGGTGGCTTCCTGCAACGTTCATTGTTCAGGCCCCCAGGAGAATAGGTCTGGATATAATTGTGCTTCAACATTGAAAAAAAAAAAACCACCACAATACGTTTTTATCAGGATCTTCCCAGATCACACGTTATCAGTCTGCCTTTTTAGCTGTGAAGCTCCTGAAGGCTCCTCAGGGCTAACTTATTATACTACGTGCTAAGTACACAGTAATGCTTCATAAAAAAAAAAAGCAATAGTAGCAATAAGCGAGAAATTATGGACAGATCTTAGGTATTCCACCATCATAAGCAACTAATGTGATGGCTCCTGGAGCAGTTTAAATGACAAGATCCTCTACTATCCCAGTTTTTACACTTCTGGGCTTTTAATTATTACTTTAGATGATTAGTTAGATGCTGGTAATTTACTTAACTCTGGCATAATCCTCCACTGGACTGAACAGATATTTCTGCTGGTATCTCTCTGAGATTTCTCCGGCACTGCTGTTTGATCTTGTCTAGTTTAACATGGCATTGAGGGTAACTGTCAGATAAGTTTTTTGGTATTTTATTTTCTTTAGCAACATTTTTGCCCTGAGACAGACAACCATCCCTGTAACTCTTCTGGACTTTCTGGTCCAGAAAGTTGAGGCTCAGGCTGAGACACATTATTTTTGCTGCCTGCTGCCTCCTTAGGGCCATGGTCTGCACCTCATGACCCCAGTTCTGGCTGAATTTTTGTGTCTAGATCCCACTTTTACCCAGATCTTTGTCTTGTCTCTCCATGCCTCCTTTTGTGGTTGCTTGCAGAGGCTGCTCATCGAGCAAATGGTCAGCTTCTTATTAGATATTAAAGGAAGTAGCACTAGTGGATGGTTATTGGCGTAGATGTCCCACCATGATGTATAATTTGCAAAAAAAAAAAAATAAAAATGCAGGACGTAAAGCAATTTATCAACATGTACTGGTCTGAACTTAATGATTTGGGATACTCTGCTCTATGCTTTGCTGCTCACCTGGTGGATAATGCCCTTCACAGAGACTGAATTGCTCTTTTGTCACATCAGGCAGTGCCCTTTTCACATCTGGAAGATTGTTAGAGTTAAAGAGCAGAAGGAAAAGCAATAGATGGTATCTGCCCATATTTTCCATCTACAGGCTGCAGTGTAGGTGATATGCAAAAATTGCTAGGCTTATCTTTCTGCTAAACAACACAAATCATTGTCACCTTGACAATGTAAAAAAATGAATACATGAAATACCTTTTCAACTAAAAATAGATACTCTGCTTGCTGGAGGGACCTCCTCATGTCGTGCAGTATTATGAAAACCAGGGCTTGTTTTACCTTGGGAGCGCTCAACCCCAAACTTTGGGGCACACAGTTTTACGCATAAAGTTATGCTGCTCACTCTGTACACCCGAGACCTAAAAACACACAGTATTTTTCTCAGCGGTCTCATGGTTCAGCTCAACCTGAGGCTGTGGGGTCTCCTCCTGGGAGAGCAGCACAAGGCGCCTGGACGGGGTCCTGGGCACCCTGCGCTGGGGGGCACTGCTGGAGCGGGGCTTGGAGCCAGGGACCTCCAGAGCTCCCTGACAGCATCAGTCGTGCTGTGGTTCTGTGATTTTGTGATCCTAGCAATAACTGTCCATTTGACATTTCAAAGCTCGGGTCAAATACAAAATTGTAACGAGGGTTGCGTTCTGCCCAAAGGAAAGAAGTCTTCCCAGTGGGTGAAATTTCCTTGCAAGAGAAATACAGGACTGAATACCGTGACGTGCACGGCTCCACCTGTGATCAGCCAGAAAAGAGAGCCTTTATTGTGGTGTCTCCACCTGCTTTCAGAAAGTCATAGGAGCTTGGCAGGCTGTTTTCCACTGGTGACTCTGGAGGACAGAGGAAAAATCAGCTGACAGGTACTTCTAAATTTTGTTGCAGGTAATTAGCAATATGTTGTCTCAGCTCTGACAAAACCCGTGACTTATTAGCTGGGCTTCTGCTTAGGAATGGTGCCAATGACATGGACAGGGAAATGCATGAGGGAAGTTAATTGCAGCCCAAGTGTGCCGTAGTTTGCAATGTTCATGCTAATTGGGGCAAATGTATGGGTTTCATTTTAAAGCGGAATCCTGTGATACATTTATCTTTCCTAACATTATAAAATGCAAAATCTGGCTTTAACGAATTCTAATTCTTTAAAACACATAAACGAAGCTGTGAGTTTGCTCTGTGCAATTTTAAAAGGACTTCAAATTTCTTTTTCATGACATTTTTTCTTTACGCAACACAGTGCTACTTTAACAACACTATTTTTAATTTATAAGGTGATTAAATGCAATTACAGTGTACAAATGACAGAGTTTATAAATCCCAACATGACTCCTTGTGCACTTCTTTCCCGTTCATTTATACTGCATGCGGCTTCTGCTGTGCAGAAGTCCCTGTTCCTCTGATTAGAAATGCTCAACTAATTTCTTGGTCAATATAGGAACCCCTTTTGGCATTATGGTGTTGTAGAGATCCACTAGATCTACCAGATCTACCAGAGAGGTCTGTGTACATGAACTTTCTGCATTTTGCAACACCTCACACAGCACTTTCTGGAGAAACGTTGGCCAGGGGGTGGGACCAAGACTTCCCTCTCCAGTGGGGGAAGTACATCTTGGACTGTTGCATGTATTGCACATTGTGCTGGGTACACAACTGGCCAAAAATATAGCCTTTCAAAGAAGGAGGAATAACTTATAATAGGCACTGTACTGTTACTGCCCTTTTTTTCTTAAAACATTCCAATTACTCTGAAATGTCCTACAAAAGAGAGACTGGCTGATTATAGGGCTTATTCATTCAAAGGGAATTGATAATAGGACCAGCCTGGTCCAATTGAACTTAATGCTTCTTTTGCCAGTAGCTTCAATGAGAAGAACACAGTCCTTATGGTCTTCTAAGCAAAGACAAGTTAAAGAAATAAAGAAAAGGACAAAGAACAAATTCTGTCATCAGTACCTTGATCAACCAAGTTCCTTCCACATAGCTGTGCTAATAAAAATACAGCTTGACTGCATAAAAACTTGCCCTTAAAAATAAAACCAAGCAGAAAGAAAAGACACACGTTAATGGTGTGACCACTCCTCGTTCCTTTTTTTTTTTTTTTTGCCTATGAAGCAGAATGTTTCTTGCAAAGGAGAAGCATATAAAACGAGTGCATATGACAATTTTATGGGAAAAGAAAGCCTTCATCTTGTCCTGACAATCAGGTAACTACACAAAGAAAATGGTAAATATGTATGTAATAATAATTACATATATTACATCTCTATTTGACAATACATATGTACTGGTAGAATATATTCTCTCCCATTCAAAAATCTGCCAGGTCACTCTTGTCCCTACTTCAGAAATTTGGCCCTATGGTTCTTTATGATGTTTCTTTATCTCTGTGTTTCCAAATTTGGAGAATGTAGACAGCAGCTCAATCAGGTTCAATGGCATGAAGTTCAACGAGGAAAATGCTGGTTGCTGCAGCTGGCATGGGGTAGTGCTGGACACAGGCACAGCAGCTGGGGAGCGTTGCTCAGCCTGCAATGTACTGAGGAGGGGAAGTGCAGGGGGAGGCACCGGTCTCTGCCCCAGGAACCCATGGCAAGACGTGGGAACAGCACAGAGCTGTGCCAGGGGAAACTCAGACTGGACATTAGGAAACATTTCTTTACTGTGGGGGCAGTCAGACACTGGGACAGGTTTCTTGGAGAGGTGGCTGGTGCCCCGTGCCCATCAGTGTTCAAGAGGCATTTGGACAATGCATCAATAACATACACAGACACAGACACAGACACAGATTTCTAGGTTGGAAGAGACCTCAAGATCATCGAGTCCAACCTCCGACCTAACACTAAGCACTCCACTAAACCATATCGCTAAGCTCTACATCTAAACGTCTTTTAAAGACCTCAAGGGATGGTGACTCCACCACCTCCCTGGGCAGCCCGTTCCAATGCTTAATAACCCTTTCGGTAAAGAAGTACTTCCTAACATCCAACCTAAAACTCCCCTGTCGCAACTTTCGCCCATTCCCCCTCGTCCTGTCACCAGGCACGTGGGAGAACAGACCAATCCCCACCTCACTACAGCCTCCTTTAAGGTAACTGTAGAGAGCGATAAGGTCACCCCTGAGCCTCCTCTTCTCCAGGCTGAACAATCCCAGCTCCCTCAGCCGCTCCTCGTAAGACTTGTTCTCCAGACCCCTCACCAGCTTGGTCGCCCTTCTCTGGACTCGCTCGAGCACGTCCATGTCCTTCCTGTAGCGAGGGGCCCAAAACTGAACACAGTACTCGAGGTGCGGCCTCACCAGAGCCGAGTACAGGGGGACAATCACTTCCCTAGACCTGCTGGTCACACTGCTTCTTATACAGGCCAGGATGCTGTTGGCCTTCTTGGCCACCTGAGCACACTGCTGGCTCATATTCAGCCGACTATCAACCAATACTCCCAGGTCCTTCTCGGCCAGGCAGCTTTCCAACCACTCATCTCCCAGCCTGTAACTCTGCTTGGGGTTGTTGCGCCCCAGGTGCAGGATCCGGCACTTGCACCTGGGGCGCAACAACCCCAAGTTTAGTACTTTAGCTTTTGCTTAGCCCTGAAGTGCTCAGGCAGCTAAATTAGATGATCTTTGAAGCTCCTTTCCAATTGGACTATTCTATTCTATTCTATTCTATTCTATTCTATTCTATTCTATTCTATTCTATTCTATTCTATTCTATTCTTATTCCCATTGATTTGAGCTTTTTTTTTTTCTTCTTTTCAAAAAGGTAAAATATAGGGTTAGTAACATCTCCTTGTCAGATAGTGAAAAAAGATACAGAAGCTCAAAATGCAAGGTTTTTTAACTCATGAGAGGGAGATAACTGGTAAACTGTTGCTTTGATGGGTGAGATGTGTTCACTTTTCTGGGAGGACCAAATCAAGCAAAGGATTCTGTTACACACTAAAGACGGCAATAACTTAAATCAATAAGGAAAGTAAATATGATATTTACGTGTCTTTTTCAGAACCATCTTAAGTAATGTCTCATAACCAAAATGCATGTGCTAGTCAACTCGGAAATGTGCATAACAGCACTTGGTATTAGCTTCTTTCGGACAACTTGCACATGAAATGTTCATTTATTTATTAGTTGTCATGGTTGATCATTAGGATGGCAACAAACTCCCTAATGGCATAACTGTTGCTGACTACTGAGCTCCATATATTGTATGTCTGTAAGGTAATACAATGAAGGTGATATATTTATGAAATGATCATGAAGCCCTAATGCTGTGCTTACAAAATTTTGTGCAATCACCCTATGGTGTCATTAATGCAATTTTCTCCATGTGTTGTGTCACTGTTTTTGACAATATCTTTATGGCTTTTTTTTTTTTTTTTTTTTTTTTTTTTTTTTTTTTGTGGCACCTGCATCCACATATGGAAAAGATGCCATGGGATTGTCCCAGCCTAAAAACTACAACGTTTTCCATTGAGATCCTCCAACTGAAAAGTGCGAACAGTGTGTTCACCCTCTCAGATGACTTCACAAATATATTAAAGAAATAGAAATGTTAACAAAGAAAATGATGGTAAATACTGCTAAGAATGCAAAGACAAGTTTTCAAAAGAATAAATGCAAAGAAAGCAAATGACTACAAGATAAAGACTGTAGTGTAGCAGATATTTTAAGGTTAGCTCCGGGACTTCCAAATTTCAGTGCTCACCTCTGAATCTTTGTTAGTGGATTTTAAAGCTGTGGTAATTATTTGTAATTTAGACAAGTATATTCCATGTAATATCAAGTAGCCTTTTCCTATTCTAAACCATCCCTAAATTAGACGTGAATGAACTGGTAAATTATAAGAAAGCCATTAGGAAGAAGTGGAGGATGTGGTGGAGCCAGAAGAAGGATTCCCAGCCTGCAGCCCCTTGGCTATCTGTGCCTTCTGAAAACAGTGAAGGGACTTTCAAGCAAAGGTTGTCCTTGTCCTAAGTGCTCAGTGAGCTGAAGGAGTCCAAAGCTGTCGACAAACCACAATTCTGACGTGCTGGTAGCTATGCTCTGCAAATCCCAGCTGCTTTCCTGGCCCTTCGTGCTCTGCAGGACAGCTAGAAGTCATGCAGAGAAATTGCAGGCTGCCTGAGAAAGAAGTGTAAAGCCTCTGTGCCAGCTTAAAGCTGCACACTGCCAAAATATCAGAGGGCTGAGATGCCCTGGGCTTCTTTTATACACCTGGAGGTAACTTTTTGTACCCTGCACTTTGGAGAATGTTGCTTCATATGCAGCACGATTTTTGTGGTTTTGAAACCTCGAAAGCAATGGCAAAATTATGGAGAGTTATGTTATGGGGAGTATTTCACCAGCTTCGTCCAGCTCCAGTTTGTACTTTTTTTTCCTGCATGAAAAGTACTGAATAAATCCAAGTTGTTAGTGACTGGGGAGAGCAGAGACTGCCTGAAGGCAGTGAGCAGATATGTAGGCTGAGTGAGAAATGATAAGCAAAGAGAAAACTCAGACTAAGAGGATTTGAGCTTCATCAAACTTCACCATTAACAGAGAAACAGAGGGAAAGAAGGACTGAGGGATGATATATATAAGGGCTTAACATTCATGACTTTAACTCTTTTATGTGGCCCTTTCAAGGATTTTTAAAGGAGAGAACGCTGATTTTTGGCCTCCTGCAGAGCAGTACATTTCCTAGGCCCACTTAGCACTCAGAGGTGTGTTACCTGTATTTTTCAGCATAGGCTCTCTTCGCAAATCTATAGATCCCATCTAAACACTATTGAATGCATTTCAGTCTAATTTTTTCAAGGAAGGGAAAATGCTTGGGCTTTTTACACCTGTTCTCACTAATGACCTCTGTGCTTTAAAACAAATGGAATAATTTTCAGGGTCTAATGGGCTTTTGCCTTCAACAGCTACAAATAATCTAATTACCTAGCCACTCTGGGTACTGGATGATTTAAGAATTAAAGACACGATTAGAATCTGTTGCAGTAATTATAATCCATTTTAAGCCAATTGCCTGTGGCATTACATGGTCTAGTGAAAGAAAGGCTGCTGGCTAAATGCTCTTCTTCCACCAAATGCAAAAACAAAAGTTAGTACAATATTTATTTTTTTAACAAAGAAAATCAAGATTGCAGAAGTCAAGTAAATCACATAACCTGTCATTTTTTTATGCTATTTATTTTTTAAATACTTCCCACATCATTGAAGCTGACGGAAGACCACCAATTGACTGGTCCTGAAGACTAACAGCATGGTAGGACTTACTAAGTTGGGAACTGAGAACAAGGCAGAAAACATTACGAAACAAGATGAATTCATGATTTGTCCATGCCTTGAATATTACAGTCTGGCCACCTGTGTCTCAAAGAGGACTCAGAAGCACTAGATGAGATTCAGAGAGGTTCCCAGGGCACCAGCTAGGCTGCAAACTGCAGGAGCAAGGGGCAGCCAAAGGGTATCTGAACTGAGGCTGGAGGGCAAAACCTTGAGAAGCTCCCACCTTTGTGAAGTTGTCACTGAAATTGCAGCTACACTGTGCTGGGGAGAACGTGCTGTGCCTGGCACTGGCTCTGCCTGTGCTAGCTGTACCCATGTGAAGGTGCAAAGAGTTAAGTAATTTACAGCACTGCCACTCTAAGTAGCACTGAGAGCCTGCAGATTGGTAAATGATACCTAGAGCACCTCTTTGTTCAGAAACCATTTCCTATTAGCAAATGACGTGTAAAGCACCTCATTCTTCAGAAACCATTTCCCATCTATTCTGAGTCGGACTAGGGTGGACCAGGACAGGGTCAATGACTGACTGACAGTAAGTTGCACGGGAGACCTGGCATCTAGCAAGTTTGCTCATAACACCAGCATTTTTCTTTACTTTATTTAGCAACATGCCATGGTGCAATCTCAGTACAGATAGCCAGTGGGCCACTCAGGAGCTCCTTTGTAACTTGCTGTGTGTTTGCACACCTGCACACCTCAATGTTCTTTTTTGAGTTCATTTGCATCTATTTAACCCACATGCTATGTTGATGATATGTGAATGAGATGGAGTTTTCCCTGTCAGTCCAACTATCTTTCTAACATCCCCCGTTGCCTTACACGTGTCCTTATCCAGCCACAGTAAGGCTGACTCCATCCTCCTCATTCATGCCACACTTGTGTGCTTTCCATTAAAGCCAGGAGTTGCAATTTTCAGATTTATATAAATAGGGACTGTGTTGCTGTCACTTGCCACAGTGATAACAAATAAAATCTGTGTTTTAGCTGATCACTGTTAGAGGAAAATCCTCTAGAGAGCAGAAAAGGTGTTTTAAAGTGGTAAGTTATTACCAGCTATTACTGCAAAGAATGTTCCTAACTTTTGAAATTAAATATCAATATATCAAGCAACTAAACCCACCTACTAGAGTACATGAACCATATTCTAGACAATAGGTCCTAAATTATAGATTATTCTGAATTCGTTTTAATAGTGACCTAGTTCAGACACTCTGACAGCGAGTCACTGTCTACAAAAAGATGCTGAGGTACGTGGAGCACTAGTTTGCTCACTCTGATCCTTCTGTGAATTTATTAGCGTTTAAAAAGCACAGTAGTTTCACGCACGCTAAGAACAGGCAGCGCACACAAATACAAACACAGTACAGATAAACTTAATGAACACTTTTTTATGTTATAGAAAGAATGTTTATGTTTAGCAGTGTCCAAGATTGGAAGAAAGTGAACAGAGAAATTAATGTGTTTTCTACTGGATTGGTAAAAAAGGAGGCTGTAGAGATAGAAGATATGGTTCGTCTTATCTAAATGAAGATGTCTACATCTGAGTGAGTTTCTCTAGGCTTTCTGTATAGTTAACAGAGGGCTAATTAATTTTAAGGTGGAGCCCACCTGGTTTGTGCTGGACACCTACATCTGATCAGCTGGATGCACCACATCCAGAGCCACATGTGATGCTGTTGGACCTTGCCAGGTCTGCGGTACCTTGGAGGATGCAGAACTGCCCTCTTGTTGAGAGAGGGCTCTTGCCATCTCTTGCTGTGCTGCAGAACATGCAGCTATTTTAAGCCATAAATATCCTGGAGTGTTTTTTCTCAGGCAGGGCTGAAGGGAGGCCAGGAGACAATTCAGAGTGGCAGGCAGGTGGCAGTGTAAGGCATTATCTCCTTCCCTGGTAATGGATTACAGTAACCACTTACACTAATTTATATTAGTCAGGGAAGTGGCTAATTACTTTTGATTGCTGGCAACATTCCTCTATTCCAGAGCAAGGGAGTGAATTTTTCCTGCTTCTGAATAAGCGAGCTGCCAGTGCTTAGGGAGCTCTACAGAAACGGATGAGCCGAAAGCGAGTTGTGCTTTCAGCCTGCTTGAGAACCTCTGTTCAACTTGCAGACAAAATGCCCTGATACCGTGATGGTATCAGACACCAAACCCTTTCTATCTCCCATGCCTTGAAGCAGCTCCGGACCAAGGGCACTGCTACCATGTAAAGGAGCAAGTGACACTGCCACGTCTGGTTTCAAGCCTCTGGGTTATAGCAGTGCAAAGAGAGATTCATCTGGTGAGTCATTCACGGCACATATTTAAGGCTGCAACTCTGGACTTTCCTGTGGGAAACATCTCTGGTTTATGGGGTATGCAGAGCAGTAATGCCTCCTAATCGGGATGGCGTAAATATCCCACCCTGTGAACCAAGAAAGCCAGAAAAGATCTGCCTGTATGAAACAACTCTGAGCAAATTACCCTAATGAGAAGCTGGGAACAACTGATTTACGTAAAATGGGGAAACCTTCTTTTAAGTCAAGATTGTATTTTTCTTTTCAGATGTTAAGGTAGTGATGGATAATCAATATGGGAAATAAACACATCCGTAAAGGAAACCTGATCTCAATAGACCTACTGCTGATGTGTATCCTTTCTGTGACAGTGCTGCTCAGCTTCTCCTCCTTTTCCTGTTGTCACTGTTGATTGTCTATTGCTTAATTACTACATTATAGCACTTCTTTGACTGTGGCAAGCAAAATATTTCAGGCAGAGAATACAGTTTTAGACTGTAATATATATGTCAAATCCTCTCAAAAGCTCGAAATCTGCAATTGCATGCTGAAATATTTCTTCACTTACCAACTGATATGGTCCAAACAGCGATTATTTTTGCAAAAGCTTTCGTTCTTGAGTTAAACCGGCTGTGGTGGATGGGGTTTCGAATAGCAATATAGCGGTCCAGTGAGATGGCACAGAGGTGCATGATGGAGGCAGTGGAGAAAAGCACATCCAAGTAGATCCAAATGGCACAGAGCTTCGTAGGTAGAGGCCACATGTAGCCTGTAAAAGAGAAAGCTGACATCAGCTATGAACGTGACATATTTGTGCTTTTGTTGTGATGCATTTGTCTTACTGCATATATACTTCTAAGAAGAGCTGGTAGTGAGTGATGCCTTCAGTAGAAGCTGCCTGACAATTTCTGTTTTAAGAAACCTTTTTTTTTTTTTTTTTTTTTTTTTTCCATTTACTTGTAACCTTTTAAATCTGTAACTTTTGGGGATAGCTCTGCTTTTTTTTTTTTTTTTTTTTTTTTTTTTTTTTTTTTTTTTTCCAGGCTACATGCTGGGTATGTATTTATTTTTTTAATTCTACGTGAATAATGCTTGATGTTGTAATCAACCATTTCTGGCAGCAAATCTGTGGAAAGGGAAGGAATTTTGTCACTGTAAATGTGGGAAGGAATTTTGTCACTGTAAATGTGGAATTTCTGAATTTTCTTTTAAGGTTTTTCTTTGGTGTGCTTAATGTATTATTAACACCTGCTGATCTGCAATGCCTAAATTCTGAAACTGAAACTTCAGGTTTACTAACAGCTAGAGAAGTATATGTGTTTAGTTGCATATCAGTGATATTTGTATCACCTATCTTTACACATATCTTCCACATATTTAATAAGGGCATTCCCTATATCATCAATGAACATGATAGGCTCCCCCAGAGAGAGCAATCCCAAGTAAATGCATTATTGTTTACCAATATCCAGCCTACATCTTCTCTGCTGCAAATTAAGCCTTTCTTTTTGCTTGTTCTTTCCAATGGCAATGAAGAATAATTGATTACTGTCCTTTCTGAAAGCTATTGGAAGATGGCTATCGTGTCTTGTCTAGCCTTTTCTTTCTCTCCTCCAGACTAAGCAAAGCCAATTCCTTTATCTTCTGCTTGCAGATGATGTTTTCAGAACTTTTGTACTTCTTGTTTCTCTGCCCTGGAATCTATTTAATTTATCTTGGTTATATTGCAGTGACCA
The DNA here is from genome assembly GCF_009769625.2 of Cygnus olor. Classification (NCBI taxonomy): domain Eukaryota; kingdom Metazoa; phylum Chordata; class Aves; order Anseriformes; family Anatidae; genus Cygnus; species Cygnus olor. The sequence continues at coordinate 179,498,486 of NC_049169.1, forward strand.
ACACTGGACTCTGTGGTGTTGCAAAGGCCTCCCGACTGCTAAGTGAAATGCAAGATTGCTTCACGGGTCTTGCAGAGAATGTCCTTACTTATGCAACCTGGAATGATGAGGGCCTTTTGTATAAAACACATCATGCTATTGATGCACGCTTAGCTTATGATTCATTTTGACAGCCAGATCTCATTCAATATTCCTGAAGTCTGGACTAATTTCCCCAACAGTAGTTGGTCTGGTATCTTTTTCCTAAGCAGATATCTTTGCATTTATCCTCAGTGAATTTCATTTATTCATTTTAGACTGTCTCTTCAGGGGTCCAGATCATTGTTGATGATTCTGATCTGTCCCTCTCAGTGCTTGTAACCTCTCCCAGCTTGGGACTTTTGGAAAACCATGCAAGCTCATACTCTTTCCAAATTTTTAAGAGCAGTATCGAGCTGACCCAAGCTAAGCAGAGCCCTGCAGGACTCTCATTCAAAGGTCCCTCTAATCCTGCAGGGAACCACTAATAACTCTTCTTGGGGCAAGTTTTACAGTTAACCTTGCCCATATCTTGTGGTGATTTAATTTTGAGCATATTACTCGAGCTGCCCATAACAGTTCTGCATGGGGCAATGCCAAAGCTGGTGTTGTGAGAATATGTTAGTGTTTCAGGGAGTGCCTGGCTCATTTGGAGATACAGTACAGCCAAAATTGCAACAGTAGGAACAAAGGCAAAGGAGTTAGGTCTGTCCCTAATTAAATGTAGCCTCCATAAGCACTATTTCCTGATGCTCTTGGACTTCTGTAATATGACTGACCCTGACAAGCTGTACGGTATTTATGGATATGTTTTATATTTTTCTTGGTTTTTAAAAGGGGAATCTAGTCTCTGTGAAGGCTGTCTAGTCTTAATCTAGTCTTAAGTGAAGGCTGGCTTTCAGGGTTATATCTTCCTAGCAGCCTCTGTCTGCCAGGCCAGGCCAGTTTACAGAGGGAAAAGGCATAAACTACTTCTGCACTTGACACCATGCATCTGTTCTCTGTGGGAACACATTTGTCATAGCCTTCTAGACCTCTTGTCCTTGCTCTACCTGGATGGGGAAAGGAAAACAGCACCCCTCAGATAAACCACTTTGGAGACTATGGGACCATGAAATGGGAAGGTAGATGAGAGGAGCCAGCTGTGGGTGAAATAGAAGTCAGGAAGGGTGTAGATATAACATCCTCCAGGCTGGCCCAAGGACATGGTAAGTGGCATGTGGAATGGGGCACCTCTTCCTTGTGCTGTGCTCTGGTCACTGTCTAATGCAACCCTCCATATATCCAGGGGAAAACAAGAACAAACAACAACAAAAACACGACAACAACAACAAAAATATGGCTGCAATTTGAAGTTTGGGTAGGGAGGAAAAGGTCCAAGGACTTGTGTGGTCCATGAGAGCTCATGAGGTGCAGGAGCTCACATGAGGGAGTCTCATCCAAATGACAGGCAAGTGATGTTTTTGCATCTGTACGTTTTCAGGTTGAGAGGCTGAGAGGGAGAGGGCACATGGGCAGTGTGGGCAGGACACCCCAATGGGAATGGCCCATACTAGTGGAAAGGCTCTAGAGAAGGAAATCATCTCTCTTTGAAGCAAAAAATTCACAATTCACCTTCTAGGGGCCAAGGGATAGGTGGTGGAGCACGCTCATCGCATGATGCTTGTTGCAAAGGTCCCCTGTTCAGACTCGGGATTATCAGCATGGGTGGCATAAAGTCATCTAGGTTGGAAAGGACCTTCAAGACCATCAAGCCCAACCACCAACCTGACCTACTGAGTCCCATCACTAAACCATGTCCCTAGGCACTACGTCCACATGTCTCTCAAATACCTCTGGGGATGGGGACCCCACCATTTCTCTGGGCAGCCCCTTCTGATTCCTGACCCCCCTCTCCATGAAGAAATTCTTCCCGATGTGCCGTCTGAACCTCCCCATGCAAAACTTATCGCTTGTCACCATGCGATGACACTGGGCTGATGCTGCCGGGGCGCTCCCCCCGCGCCGCCTCCAGGGGGTGGCGGAGCTTTGTGCCCGAGAATACGGCGGTTCCCCCTCCAAATCCCCCCTCCAGCCCTTCGGGTTTCGCTCCCCTCCTTCCTCGGCAGCAGAGCCCGGCCAGCAGGAGTCCCTGTTGCTTGTCTCAGGGAAGCAGGCAGGGTTTTTGCTCAGCTCAGGCACCGGACGGTTTCTGCCCAGCTTTACGCCGGCTCCCCCACCACGGAGGTAATTGTGCCGTTAATGCGATAAATCACAACGCTGCACCCTCACCGATGCCTAACACCGTTTTGGGGTGCAATCTGTGTAGAAACGCTGAAATCGTTTTTCTGGATGAAACCTCTCGTAAGTTACAGGCTCACGCTCAGAGCTACACTCCCGAAATCGTGCAGCTAGAGAAATCTTTGCAAACAACCTCACTTTCCTCCTGACATTGTCTGGCTTCTCCTTCAGCTGCAGCCACTCAGTTGTGGCACTGGAAAATGCATTTCTCAAAGTTTAGGGGTGATAACAGCCTGGCAGTATTTGTACCGAACACACAGGCTGCTGCTTTTTCCTACGTGAGCTGTGCTGCATTTTGTGAAAATTTTGTGCATTTTGGTGAAAACGAGAAGAAAAGTCTGCTATTAGTCACCTACATGGGTATGAACTGTGAGTCATAATCCACTTAATTCTTAAATAACTTCTCTTAAGAAATCATAGCCGATATTTAGCTTTGCTTCTGTAAATGTTACTAAAAAATAGGCAGAATTAACTCCCATCCATTTTTTTTTTTAACTCCCACAATATTTATTGCAGCCTTTGCCAGCAAGTGGAGGTCTGAGCAGGATGTTGGTGTTAAGAGAATTACTAGAGTTTGAATTACTTCATTAAAAAAAAATAAAGGGGTTACCAACTTTTAATCTAAAGCTAGTCATTAGTGCTTCTGTGCATATTTTCAGAGCAAAGTAACTGGCAGGACCATAAATACTCATCAGAAAAACTGGAAATTATAAGCCATGGGGAAAAATGAAAGAATAAGGAGAACAAAGCATCTTCATACACATTTTGAGACAATTCCATCAGCAAATGAGTAGTAAATTAATGATCTGGGCTGAGTTTAAAATGTCTATAACTAGATATATAAAGTGGGAAAAGGTATTTCACCTATTCTTACGTCCTTTAACCATTTACACGTATTTCATCTTGCATGGAGTAATTGCAGTTTCTTTGTGCTAAGAGACTGAAATAAGAACAACAACAACTTGTGCATGCAATGTTTAAAGCTTCTCTATACATGCAGCAGATTACACAGCTAATACTCACCGTACAGTATGGTTAACATTGACACAGGCATGACAAGAAAACCCAGCAGCATATCAGCTATTGCAAGTGACATTAGAAAATAGTTAGTGGCATTCTGCAGCTTTTTCTCCAGTGACACAGCCATGATGACAAGAATATTTCCAGCAATGGTTAAAACAATCACTATCACTGTCAGCAAAGCTGGCCAGTTTTTCTGTGAAAGCTGAAACAGGGAAGAGTAGCATGGTGGACTCATGTTACTTTCACACGAAAGATTAGTTAGGTTTTCGGAGTCCGCAGTCAAGTTAAAGAGATGTGTTATATTAATCTCTCCAGGTCCGTAAACGTTTCTGTAGAGTCTTCTCTCATGATTTATTTGTATTAAGGAGTTTGCGGTTGGGTTCACAGAGCTCTCCTCATCACAAAGAATATCCATTGCTAAGTCCAAAACCGGTGAGATAAATAGTGAAAAATAGGAAATTATCACCCTTTGTCACCATCAGGCTTTATATTCCTCAGATGTCCGTGTCCAAAGTTGATGGAGCACAATCTTTTGTCGACTGCGTTTTTGCCAGTAGCATGATGTAGAAAAACATACCAGAATTACTCCGAATGCTGAAATGTTTTGTTTTCTGTTCCATAGGAAGTCCAGTGTTGGCACACATTGAAAATCCAGCTGAACAGCAAAGCCAGACTGGAGGCTAGAGACTGTGGACTTGAGGCTTGAGAGAGCAAAAATGTTGTAGAAATAAAAGAGAAAAAAACTTTTGCAACCACTAGGACTCCCCTCTGGAGCTACATCTTATTGCTATTGGTAACTGTAATCACACAATTTTAAACACGGCAGTATTAAAATAGCTTGCCATACAAAACAGCAGAGCTCTTGCTTCCCTATTAAGAAAGTTGATTAAAGATTCCATCCAGCATCTTTCTCCTGAAATAATTAGATATGCTCTTATTTATAGTACATCTTCCATAATATGGCTGATAGTCTCTGACTTCTGTTGTATTTCAGTATCATGTTCAGGCTCATATCAGAGATCCCACATTCTGCTCCGTGTTGGTTTTTGTAGCTAATTGTGCCTTTTGGCCCAGCCTGGCTTCATAACGAAAATTAAACAACTAGATACTATGATTAAAAAAAAAAAAAGAAATTAAGGAAGACTTACATTGCACTTCAGAGCCCATGCGCAAACTGCGTTTAGGTTTGCTTTGTACCCTGTTTGACTGTATCCTTCACTGTATTTAGCCAGTTTGGGGTCCTTTTTCTTCAGCGTCCTCCGAAATGGTGGTATTTGGAATAGGGTGTTGGGTTTTTTTTTGTTGGTGGTGGTTTTTTTACTTCGAAACTGCACACTTCAGTGAAGCTAGTTCCCGTGCTGCGAGGCTTGCTCTTTTCTTCTGAGAGATAGGCTGCTTGCTGGCTCTTTCCTTGTGCATTTCCCCCGCCCCAGGGCAAGCTATATTTAAAATAATAATAATATCAGAGCCCTTCACAAAGTGACACAAAAGAAAGCACACGCACACACACATGAGCAAAAGCAGCCTGCACGGAGGAATTACTGATTTCCACAGGAACGGAATTTCTTGCTCACTGCCTTGTTCGGTTTGTCAGACCTCCCACTATCCGGATGTCATAAACTGCAAGGTAGCAACGGCAGGGGAGGGCAGACCAAACAGGGTCTTTTTCTGGTAAACCAGCAGCGTTTTCTTTGCATGTTGTGGAGGTCCTAGGCTTGGGTCTTTTTCAGCGCACACTTCCCATTTGCGGAGGGTTGCAAACACAGCTGCATGCAATTACAGTGTTTTACAGGATGCAGGCTTAAAAGAGACGAAATCTAAGGCTCGCAGTGGTAGTTACTAGTGAAAAAATATAAGTGTGAGGCTTTTTCCATGTAGAGAGGAAATCATGCCATCCTTAAAAGGAAGAAATAATGATCAATCCCTGCAGTTTTAACTCCAAGTCTGTGCTGGCACATTAATCAAACTGGCAGCAGATATTTATAAAAATTTGAAGTCACCCTGATGTCACTCCCATTTGTCAGGAGGTGGATGCTACAGTTAACCCCAGAAGCCTGTCCCAAGGAAGTGTCCCAAATGAAGCAGTTCAGTAAGGCAAAATGGTAAACAGCAGAGAGGGAGACAAAACAGCCCCCCCCCAGCTTCCTCTGCTGCCAGAACATGAACGAAGAAGTAGACAGCTCTTAAATTTTCCACACAACACAAAAGCTTCTCCCAAATTCACTGGGACTTACCGTTGCCCAAAATTGAGCTGAGGGGTTCAGCGTGTGCTCCCGTAGCCCAGCTCTACGTGCAGCATCCCTAACCCCACTGAGGGTCCCAGGAGGCTGCAAGCGTATGGAGACTTGTCGCAGCTCAACTGGCATGTGCTGATCTTTTCAGGGGTCAAAACTTTATTAAAGGAAGTCTCAGAGCGCACACCAAAGTCCTTCCCTATCTATAAGGCACTTTTGCAGTAAAGCCTTCCATACTGAAATTGCTCTGGGGGTGGTTTAGCTACCAGCTATGCCCCTTCCGACAGCTATCATAGCAGGACAGAGCAGCCAGGAGGCAGCTCCTACACGGGAATCAGAAATGAATCATCCCAGAACTGAAGTTTCCCAGTCCCACAGCTGAGCCCAAGAGACTGACTGCCAGGCAACAAAGCTGGTAAAGAAGGCTGATAATGCTGAGTTTAGCAAGAAATGTTTCAGCCCTGGCAGTGCCATCTGAGAGCCTGGAGAGGCCCTTTACTTCTCTCCTTCAACATGATAACTGAATTGAGTTACCATGTTCACCAAGTAAATTCAGCATCTCTGCTCGAGAGGGTTTGGCAGCTGTCCCCAAGAAGATGCCCTCAATGTGAGAGTGCAGACATGCTGCAGATATTGTGCTCCATTATTGCTGAACATCACTACTTCAAAAATGGTTGCAAGACCCCCAGGCTAGTGCTAGGTATAATCCTTTTGTAAGGAGATGAGGAGTCCTGTTATTTCTTTAGATGGCTCCCTCCAAGCTCAAACGAGCCTTTAACGTAACAGCCATGGGTGGGAAATACTTTCTGCCAGGTCAATACCTAAATTGTGGGTCAGAGGCTGGTTATGCCAGCAAAGCCCAGGCAGATCTGTGCACCTTTCTCCCTCTCCAAGATTGGGATGGAGATTTAGGACCTGGTCTTCCACTTTCTTGCATGAATACTCTAAGAAATAGGCTGTGTGTAAAAGGTTTGTGAATCCTGAATTCACATCTGCAGCTCCCTGTCGGCCTGAAGCAGATGCCTAAAGTGTAGAAAGAGGCAGAACTTTGTCACCTTCCTGTTCCATCCACATCAAGTAGCTTCATTTACCCCTTTGCTGTGGTGGGGTGACTCACTCAGACACTTCCTCCTTCCTTGGATCCGAAGTCTTATTCAGGAATGTGGCTTAACTCTGGACATCAGGAATATAAAAAGTAAGTGTGAGAAAGCTGAACGTTGCTATGCCTAAGACCTGTGCAGACACAGTCATAAGCTCTTCAGGTAGGTACTGCATTGTCTCCTTTGGCTGTAGACAGACACATCACGATACCATCTGGGTACCTTCTGAATGCTCTTCCATCCTATTTGTCAGATGTAAAACTGAGGCACAGTCAGATGAAATGCCCTTCCTTGCATGTGAAGCATGGATGAATCAGAAAATGCTTTTATATAGCTCAGTATGTCAAAAACAAACCCATGATCCTACCATGTCCCTAGTAAAGGATGTTGGATGTGCTACTGAGCAGAAGCATATTGTATTATTTACCTCAGAATCTTTATTACTACATCCCTGCCCCAACCTGAAAATAGCTTCCCTTCCATTTAGTATCATTATATGCATCAAGCAATACAAAAGCATCCAACCTTTTTGTGCTGAACCCAGTGAAAGGAGGGGACCTAGTCTTCTACATGTGCTCTTATCTCCTTACAGAATTGAACACGTGCTCTGTGTTGAAACAGCAGAGAAACACAGCTCCTATATTATTTGCAATGTCTAAAGCCACTGTTGATTGTTGTTTTTCCTAAAGGTGAATAGTTGTGGAAAACTGTGGGTCCTGTGACTTTCCATTTTTTAAACAAGCAAACTTGCACTCTGATAGCAACAGAGCCTCACATACTGTGCCCTGCAGTCCCAGGCAGTGTGTCTGCATTGAAAACAAAGACAGCTGCAGTCTGTCCAAATTAAGTGAAATCTTAGCTTAAAATGGTGATAATATGCTCTGCAGCTAGACATAAAGCACTATTCAGAAACAAAGCTGGCACTGGAATATATTGCTTTTCACTTTCTGGAAGACACCAATGTATCAGATTCAGAAGAGTCCCTCCTCTGTACCCTAGTACTGCTTGGAAATATTGTAGGACATTAATGTGTCCACTTGGGCAGGGTTTTTATGATTGGTGCGGTGCACATTACTGCTTTTCAATAACTTCATCTGATAGAGGAAAAGTAAAACAAACAAAAAAACCCAGCTCATTTACATAACTCAAACTTAGTGTTCTCAAGATAATTCCAGGCCTCTGAGTTTGTCCTTGCCTTCCTTGATGTTTTGAGTGGATTGTGTAATCAGTAAATGTATAAACTGCTGAGGTTAATTGTTCACTCTGACATCTAAAAGTCAGGCAAGGGGAAAGTGAATAATTTTTGTTGTGGTTGAACCTGCTGTTGGTACCTCTGTTTATATTTTCAGGGGTTTGCTGGAGCGGTTCATACTGTGATGCCTGGAGATGTGAATCAGAGCCTAGTTATTACAAACCAGGACACATAACTAAACAGTGCTGCTTTTTTTGTCTTACGCTCCGTAGTTGAACACATTCTGGATCTCTTGACCTTCTTGACCCATACTGTTGCAGTGGGGTCAGAAATGGTTGTCATGACCTTTCCGAAAACTACACCCAATCAACATCCCTCATCCTTGCTGTCCACAGGTGAAGATCCCAGGCAAGTTGGGTACTGTGGCACCAGCACCCCCCGTCCTCTTTATGGGCTACAGGTCCTGAGGGCTGAAAACCTGCAGTGAGTAAGTTGGTGGTTTGCTGTGGGGGTCTTTGCTGTAAAATTGATTGTCTGTATTGACTAGGTCTGGAGTATTTGTGATGACAACACTTTTGAATGAGAACTAGATACCAGAAGTTATAATTAGTATGCATTTCGTAGTTAACAAATATATATATCAAATATACACAAAAATAACAAACTTTCTAAACTTTCATGTCTATGCCCTCACACAATTGTTATCATCAGTCGCTATTCAATCCCAGGTGAAGCTGTGGTTTATCTCTTACTTTCAAATCCTCACTGTCTCATGCATCCATGAATTTTGGATGGATGTACAGTGTTCCTAGTGATTTGTGGCATGCCCTCCTTTCTCACTGCATGTTATTCTTTCAGGATCTCCAAGCTCCTCTGCATATTTACAGACCCAACAAGGAGGTAAATGTGAGAGAGAAACTGCAGTACTTCATGGCACATCTTTTATCTGTCCAAAGATTTGCACTGGGATCAGTATCATCGCACCTGATGCCACTTCTAGGCTGATGTGATTTCAGTGGAGCTTAATGAAGTTGCTGTGTTATAAAACTGATGTGGTGATTTGGGGGCTGTAAATCACAGCTGAAAAAAACAATCTCTCTTGTGAAATGTTGACTATTTAAATATTTTTTCCCTATCAAATCTTTTTCACAGGAGGAAAAGTTCTGAAGAACTTCACCTTGGAAGTATCCAAACATTTTTACTTCAGTATTTTTGAACTAAATGTAGCATTTTAATATTGCTGAATTAAAAATGTTTTCTTGTGAGCCAGCTAACTGGCTGTGATGCAAATTGTCTTATTCCCTTATTCTCCTGGACAATTTATATCCACCATAACAGCAAGCCCAAAGGCAGTTTCACGTTGAACTGAGTCAAAATCAAATATTTTTGTTCAGTTAAAAAATAAAGTGAAACATTTGATTTGGGTTAAGTGAATGTAGTGGAGGAAACATTTTGTTTTGATTTTCCCAAAGGAAAACTGAATGCTGTGAGCAAAATTAATTTTTTCTTGCATAAAATATTGACACTGCGGAAACAATTTTCCACTAGAGACCACATAGCTGGGAAGTGTCCATTAAGCTGTTGTGCTGAAGCAATGAATGGACCCTGATGCTTTAAGGATGAACTCTGCAGCCTTATTTAAGGAAACCCCTATAAAAACCTGTGCTTTCTTTTAGTGAGACCTGAAGGTTCAGGTCCTTCGTGTGTTTCTTTCAGGTGTAAATATTAACTCTTTATACATCTGACAATAGCTTTGATATGATCAGAGGCCTCTGCAGACACTTGGTTTACTAAAACATGTTTGGCTTTGGAGATTTCCATTTCAGCTTTGCTGGGAAGAAGCTGAAAGGTTGGCTTGTTCTGAGTCAATGTTATGCTGTGTTCTGAACACCTGATTTGTAAATTGGGCATTTCCTCTACAGGTAAAAATGTATTTCATCCAGACAAACATCACTGCAAGTCCTGTAGCATACAGTTCTATACTTCAGTATTAGTACCAAAATATATTCCTTTTTTTTTTTCCCTCAATTTAAACTGCCAAGCAATAGTGAGCATTTTCCATTGGATTTACTTCAGTCTACTGTTCAAAGATGCACAATCTTCTCCTGCTGCCCCAAATTAACACTGGTCATCATCCAAAGCCTGAATCATCTCAGCTGCTATCCAGCGAAATAACGTCTTTTTAATGGGGAGATCGAAAACATATGCCATATTGCAAAGGTGACATTGTGGTAACTTTGAGTCAAGCCAGTATCATCTGTGGGGAGTCTTGCATGACTGTTAAAGGGCATCTTATCCCTTCTGCAGGTGCTAGGTGCTGCAGAAATCGGGTGCAATTCACCCTTCCCTCCGTATTTAACTTCCAACACTTTGTTAAAGTTGACAAACTTGTGGTGTCTTTTGTTTGTTTGTTTGTTTTTTCTTCTATTTATTCTTTGTTGATGCTTACTTGTAATTTTAGATCCTACAATATTTGAATTAGACAATTTTTCACCCTCAAGGTCAGTATGGTACTACAAAAGGCAAACAAAAACTCTTTCAATTTTTCATATGTGTCTGTTCCAGGCACTGATTTGTCAGTATTTCTCTGTGGTGTTTTTTTTTGTTTGTTTCTTTTGTTTGTTTGTTTGTTTTCCTTTTTTCCTGTTTTTCTGGTAGAACATAATCAGAAAAGCAAGTCTAAACTGAAGCCATGAGGACCATGCTACATTTCTACTTGGACATTGATGGATGGAGAACTATTTAAAAGAAAGAAAATCAATCTGGAATCCAAAGAGGTGGGTCACCTCTGTGGGTTACCAGCATTATGTGGTGGCAGGTCCTAACCCAAATGTGTTTGTTCTTCCCATATCCCCAAAATATGTCAGTGGCTTCATCAGCATAAGGCAGACATTACTAGAGACCTGTGAAAGAGGGAGGGACCTGCCAGACTAGCATGAGATAAGACTATGAATATTTTTTCTTGGCATGCCCTTCGTTCCCTTTAAGTGTGGCAGAACCAAACAGCTGCAGCTCTGAAGTAATAACCTTATACATATATAATATATATAGCTGCTATTTGTTACAGATGTCTGTTAAAAACTAGCAGGTGACTGCTGTTGTGTTTTCCCTCTCTTATGCCTAGGATAGCACATTTTCCAACTTGTTAAGTTACAGAATGTAATTTATAACCATCACAGTGGAAAATATTATGCAGCACACGAATTAGCATCAGTATGAATGTTATTGAATGAGTGCTATATTTCTAGAAATATGCAATTATGTTTATTCCTCCTTGGCAAACATAAGATTTTTGCTATCATGTTTTGTTTAATTACATTTGACTGGTTGGAACAGCCTTAATGGATGAACACAATAGTTCTGTAATGCACACTCCCCTGCAGGTCTAATTTTGTGTGAAACTAGTCAAAGGTGTTGACTTTTGGCAAACACAGTCCAGCATTAAATCAAGGTCATTTAAGCAATCTTGACTGGCAAGAAGGTGCAGACTTGTAACAGAGAGAAACATTTGGCTGATTGAGTTCTTAAATATTGGTCATGGTATTGTGACCGTGGCTTGTCAACGGTGTAAGAATTTTAGGCTGGAATCCAGTCCGTTTGTTTAAGATTGATATCCACCCAACTGTAAGTGCATAGAAAGCAGTTGTTTTAGTGCAAAGTCAATTAAGTCTCTCCACTGAGAGAGTCAATGAAAAATACATGCAAAATTTGTTTTTAAAATTGTGTTACCTCTAAGTTTATAAATATTTTTAACGTGTAGATGCAGCAGGGTTAGAACTAGTTGACTCAGCTCAACTGACTGAGCTGAGACTTTGCTGCTTACTCCCAGTGTTTTAAATGCCGTACTTCTTGCAGACTGATTTTACTATCATTTAAGGTGTTCCAGAGAAAATGTATCACTCTTTTTGCTTAGTGGTGCAACCAGTTCCTAACTTCTTTTTGGACAGTTTGTGAGCCAATAAGTTCAGAGTCCATAAAATTCTTCTGTGAAAGTCCTGGGGAGATCACAAAAAATTTGCAATTTGATTTGTAAAAGAAGCTATTATTATTTACCCAGCTCAATAGTCACGGCATTATCTGTGCTCTAGCTCCTGAATATCTCTGGAATTCAAATGCACTTCTTTAGAACACTTAAGGCAATCAAAACTATTTATTTAAAGCACCAAGTCACTTAGGAAATAAGTGGAATGTTACTGAAAGCTGAAATATTTTCCAGTGGGGTTTGATATCTCTGTAAACATTTTGGCTTTCATTTTCTTCCCACTCATTTTTTCAGTCCACCAAGGACCCAAAAAATCACATTTTCTATCAATTTCCACCAAGTACTGTAAGTCAGAAGACAAGTGGAGAACCTGATCACTTTATGTAGTACAATTTATACCCTCTCACTCTCTAATATATGGGTGAACATCACTGTTTTGTGGAGTCCAATAAAAGCCTATTCTGTTATATTCTTTTAGGAAAATCCATGCTGTTGGCAAAGCAAGGGCCCATGCCTGTTCTCCAGACACATGGGGCACCTCCACATCTTACACACCAATACCATGTAAACATGGGCTACAGCTGAGCATCAGAGCTGTGCTGGGCAGGCTTGGGAATCCTTGAGGGCGCTTCTGATCTGAATGTTAAATTAGCTTTATTGCAATATCACTTTCAAATGAACCGAGCCTGATGTCTCTCTCTTACAGGAATATGCCTTCTTAATGATGCTTCCTTGAAAGCTGTTGATGAGAGGCAGGAATAAGGGAACAGTCATTACCATTAAGAGTATTAGATTGTTGAATGGTGAAAGTCATTGACTTTCTTCCAACTGCATGGCTTTATAAAGTCAATTAGTAGAATATAGGGCACAAAATCTTTCTGTGGTACACACAATGAGTCACTGGACTAATGCATAGGTCATCCCTTTGCACACCACTAAATCCCAGTTAGCAGGCGGTCTGCTTTGGTCATCTATAGGAATGTCTGCAGAGGCATTCAGGGGTGACCCACTGTCATATGTATGTGTCTAAAGGAGTCCCAGGACTGGGACAGATCAGAACACTTCCCACACCATACACAGCCCTCATGGGGTGGCTGCTAGCATATTATGTACCAGAGCTATCACACAGTGAGTGGAGGTGAGGGTAAAAATGAAGGTATTTTTAACGCAGACATAAAAGCAGATGTTCAGGGCAATAAAGAGAAGAGATACCAGGACCAGGGGCTGCAGCAAAGTGTCAGGACCTACATAACAGAAAGCCAAGGTTATATAGGAGGACAGGGAGGGATTTGGTGTTTGATGGGTGGATGGAAGAGAGGGAAAGAAAATCTATCTCTTATGTTATGAAGATTTGTATGACCCAAGTATCAGGCAAGCAGACTCATAATTTTTTTTGACAAAAACTCTATTCCATCTCCTGTGGCCATCTGGAATCCTTTGTAAGCCCAGGAATGACCTTTTCTTACATCCATGGTTTGAAGTTTGTTACTTCAAATGCAAAAACTCACAAAGTAACAAAACAAAAAACAAAACAAAACAAAACAAAAGATTTTATTTCTGTCTTTAGGGTCTTAGATGGCTCTCTTTAATGTTTTAATCATTTTATTGGCTTTCATACACTGTCAAGCCCTTATTTTAATGCCTTTTTAATCCTTCAGCATTTCTTAGGCTATTTTATCTTCGTGCGTTTGTCAGGCATGCTATAGAAGGAGAAACTTCTCCACGTAACTTAGAACCATATCCCTGTTTGGAATAAGAAAACGAGAGCTTGGCAGAGGAGTGCAGTAGCTTTTGAACCACTGGTAAATCCAATGTATGTGGAAAATCTTCTGCTTTCTCTTCAGTGTATTGGCAGTTGAAGTACAGAAACCGTTTGTTCAAGCCAGGTTCTGTAAAATCTGGTGCATCGGGATCTGGTGCATCGGGATCTGGAAACCCAGTATCAGTTTGAGAGAAAACAGACAAGAACCTGTCTTTGTGAAGGATGGCTTGAAGTGGGCAGGAGATCTTTCAGTACGAATGATGTGTGTGCAAGAAATCATTATTAGTTGCACAGATAATAATGGAGAGCAAATTCAGAATAGGGATATGTGAGCTTTTGTTTGCAGAAGCAGGCTCCTGGTGCTCCTGGGAGTCCCACCGTGGTCAGCTTGGCAGAGATTAGAAGCTGCATGTTTATATGTGCCAGTTTGTTAGTAGAGAGCTTATGAATTTCACAATCCGCAGAAGAACAAACATCTCCTTTCATGGTTGCTTTGTAGGAAGAGTTATCACGAATACAACCCATTTGTCAGCAATATATTGCTTATTACAGCTAGGAGTTGTGCGCAGGGCGGTTTGGAAGTGAGGAGGACAGAAGTGCCTACAGCACGTTGACCTTGGAGAGCTGCATTTATTACAGATGTCGCCCTACACCTTGCCCCCAAGAAACACACCAACAGGGGAACAGAAATCAAATTCTTCCACAGTGCTGGAAGATTTCAAAGCTTTGAGGCCTACCTGGCACACGTGAGGTGGAATCGATAAATCACACCAAATCGCAGCTCTGATGCTCTGTCTGTTGTGTTTAATGTAATGCCTGGCATTAAAATGCAAAATTTGAGCCAAAAGGTTGCTTCTGAACATAAATCAGGCACAGACCCAAAAGCCTGACAGGAGATGAGCTCTGTATTCTTTTCTGATGGCCGAAACCCACGGGGTGTGCCAACCTGGCAGAGTCCAAGTCCGGCTGCTGATTGAATGCCTTTTCCTGTAAATGTGTGTTTAAATACCAGGCTGATGAACTACCCCGTCCAGCTTGATTTATCCTGTGCTGGTAATAGGGGAACAAAGAAATTAGCATGATCCAAGACAAATAAAGGAAGGCTTCAATAAAGGAAGAAGTTCTTTTTAACAGAATAACAGAGTCACTGAAGTTGGGAGGGACCTCTGCAGGTCATCTGTTCCCATCCAAGCAGGTCACTGTTTCTTAACACCAAATTCCCTGAAGCCAATAGTGTTTCCACTAATGTGGAGTGAATGGCACCAACAAAATTTAAGCTGGAGAACGTAGGAGAGAAGGGCCTGCATCAAAATACATAAATTATCTTCTAAGTGGTAAAAAGAAGTGGCCCAGGGACTATTTTACCTCCTGCACTCTCCAAAGTGCTTTCTGATACGGGAACAAAATACTTACTGGGACTTGTGTGCGGTTCTCCAAAATAAACAAATCAGTGCTATCCACCTCACTATCCAGAAGATGGAAAATTAATTATTATAGAGAGTCACAGTAACTAGAGACCGCCTGGTGCTCAGTCCTTCGCTGGCACACGCTTTCAGGCTGACGAAATTACCCGAGATGTTTAGATCTGTTGTGCCAAGTTCCCGTAACATCCCCAGCTTCCATGTGTGCTGGTAAGTGAGAGCAGTTATTCCTGTAATGTCCAAACAAACCAGCAAATTACTGCCTAAACTCTTCTGCCTTCTGTGTGTCCCCCATGGCTTCTGGGATGAGCTGCTGGCTTTGGTTTGCATATGCTGAGCTGATTTTTGTGAGATAAACAGCAAAGAGCACTCACCTCATATCTCTCATGTATGCACCTTCCCTAGTAAAGAGCAGGAACAAGCCGCTAGATTAAGAATTTGAAAATCAGAAATGCTCTGGGGTGTGTCATCAGCTGGAGACAAATCCCACCACTGCACTGCTACTATGGCATCCACTTTGTTTGTGCCTCCAACTCAAATGCATTAAACTTAATTACACAGTATTACAACTCCAGGACAGTTTTACCATATTTGTGTAGGAAAAACTTTAAAACGGCACTCCTTCATTAATAATTGAAGCGGTGCTTGTGCTGGAAGCAGAGGAAAGCAAAGTGATGCCAGCCTGTCGGACACAGTGCAAAGAAGCGATCTTAAACTGTTTTAATAAATGCATATAAATCCTGTGTTCATGGTCATTTTACCCAGAACATGGAGGCTACAGATGGAAAAACACAGTAGGTGATCTACTGCGTGTCCCAGGCAGTGCAGAACTGCTGCTAGCAGCGTGTTTCCATTGAATAAATATAGCTCTCTGTACCCCCAGCCCTTCCTGGTGTACCTTCCTATGATAAGACTTTTTGATTTTTCCCCTCCACAATGGATAGTTTATATTTGCCTTGTGATTTCATCCACCCCTCCTAATTGCATCCCTTCTCCTGAAGGAGGTAACTCCCCTTGGTGTTCAGACCCTTCAAATATTGATTTAAAAAGAATCTCCATGCCCCTTTTCTTTTGCAGAAGTGTTTAAGCCCTGCTTTGTGCATATGTAGCCTGTCAAATCTCTCTTCCTGCATTCCCCCGCATCCTTTTTGCTGTTCTGCTTTTATGATTTCTCACTGTGCCTAAGTCTCAACACTTCAGCTTTGGTGGTAATAGAGCAGTCAGGACAGGTTTGCCAAACCCTTGCATCCAAAATGTAAGATGATTAATCCTATTGTTCTTCCATTTTACAACTGGGGACAGACAATTTGTTTTTGCTTGGACTGTCTTCCCACTGCCTTCTGGGCTGGAACAGTTTGTCCCCTCCAGTGCAATTTCAGCCACATTCAGTCCTTGAAATTGTGTTTGCAGCATTTATCCTTAAATATAGGCGGGGAAAAAGAGAATTAAAAAAAAAAAAAAAAAAAGAGGGAGTGAATTAGGAGCTTTTGCCCTCCCCTCTTCCCAAATCTTTTGTTCCATCATTAACCCTGTCAGTGCTTAAAAGGCTTGGGAAAAGTCAGGCATGAGAGAACATGACAGGGGAAGGGGATAAGACAAGGCAGGTGCTCTGGAGAATTGATGAGCATCAGTGGGAAAAAGGCAGTTTTGAGCGGGATGGTTTTAGAGGGTGTAGTGAGGATTAGATTGGGAGGTTGAACTGGGGAGGCCAATGAGGCAAGATATGGCAGGAGTAAGAGATATACTGAGGAGTAGCTGATGGGATGGATGGACAGTGCTGGATAGGTTCGTGGTGCAGTACTGCTGTCTGCTGAATTTATTGCCTGCTGGATGTGTAGGATGAATAAGAACAGCCTTCATGGTGCATAAGAGGAAATGGGAAAGGTGGAATTGTAACCTCAAAAGAGAGCTAATGCTCTGGGAAAATATACTGAACTGAGAGGAAGTCTTGATTTAAGATTACATGTTATGATAAGACGGAGCAGATGGGAGAGACATTAAGACAGAAAAGTTTTCCACCACCATGCACCTGCATTTTTGGTGTATCAGGACACTGTAACAAAGGAGATGTAAAAAGTGAGGTAAAGGTTTTAATGACAAAACTCCCCTTAGGCTAACAGTGACCTCAAACTCTAAGGATAAGCTCGAGGTAGGAAGTACCTTTTTTTTCATTGCTTGACAGTCCTCATTCACTAATCATAGTGTAGTCACTATCCCACGTTCCAGCTACATGTGCTAGGGCAGGGTTTCAGACCATGCAAGCAATCCCATTTTGCAAGATGTTCTGTGTTCACAGTCCAGGTGGTATTTTCCATGGTATATGGACAGGCAGGCTCAACTGCAGGCCTTCCTGAGCACATGAGCAAGGGTTTGGGCAGATCCTTTTTGTGAAGCAATTCAACAGCCAAAGTTGAGGGTCTGTGAGTGGTTGCTGTAAAATTTGCCCAGCAAATATTCCCCTTCCTGCTCCTGGCAGGAAAATATTTATAGGTGCTTACCCTGTCCCATACATACAAATGAGCAAAACAAAGCAGCGCTGCCCCTGAATGTAATTGTGTCAGCTTGTTTGTGTCCAGCACCTCAAGATATGTTGAATTGCTCTTCCCTTGTGGAAGAATAAAAGATGTATATTTGGGTAGAATTCCAGGGCAGGTTTCACCCAAGGGATGCCTGGCCGGTAGCATGTTTTTAACTGTATTTGATGTAGCTGATAATCTCATCTCGTTATGTTTTATAAATTACTGAATGCATTTTTCTTGCATTTGACCACACACAACTTTGACTCCTTCATTCATTCACTCATTTTTGCTTGTTTTCTGACTGCATGCACTCCCTGCCACAGATGAGGCTTGAGAAATTGCTTCTGAGAACTGAGCTGAAATTGCAAGGAGTCCCATGTCTCTGCTTCACAGATTTCTTTACAAGATATTACATTGGATCTAGTACAACATTTTACAAGCCACACTGGAACAGCTCAATAGTTTAAGCTTTGCCTTAAATAAAATAAAAAAAACATCCCCTTTTGGTTTGAAAACAAACAAAAACCAACAATCTCATTTCTCACTTAAGGTAAGGAATAATTCCTGTATCTGCAATGCCAACTGTTCAAGTTACGGAGCTCTGATAGCAACAGAGAGCACTTTTGTGCCTAAAGTTTTACCTGGGAGGCAATCACTTTAACTAGTGTCTGCTTAAAGATTTAAAATCCCCATGCAATACATTCTAGAGCATAACTTGATTTGAGGGACAGCAGATGCTGGGTTGCTGCCACCAGCAGAGACAGAAGACAGTCTAGGAGAAGGCAAGACCTCCAGCTTTGACCAATGTTGTCTGCAGCACTGTTGGCAAAAGATGTACCTCCCCATCCAGTGGTGTTAGCTGAGAAACTGCCCACCCTGGAAGCCACCCAGGGATGACGGATGGATTTGAAGCACCAAGGAAGACACAAGGCCTTGAGAAATGACAGTGATAAAGCACCAAACATGGCCTGAGGGAGGACAGATAGTTTGGTTAGGTTTAAATAGTTTTGGGTTGTGTTTAGTTTCTGTTCCTACCTGGAGAAACAATGCACAGTGAACACTAAGTATTCCCTGAAGACATGTACTACTTTGGTGCTACTGTATAAAGAAAACAGAACATATCAGGGGTCCTAAAAGCAACAAACAAATGCAGGGGCTTAACTCAACAGGCGAGACTCAATGTAGTTGATTATTGTTGTAGGTGTCCAAGAAGGGATGATACAGGCAGGAAGCATTTGTGGAGTTCTACAGAAAGGAACTGGAAGTATCAAAGTCTAAGCAAGGAAAAGGATGGAACAGATAAGAGGCAATTTTTCTTCCAGTGCTTTACCTCCTTCCCTTTCTGGAATAATCCACCACAGGGAACCATGTGAGTGAGGATTTTAGAAAATACACAGATGACAGCAAATGTTTTGTGTTGAATTAGACCTGATGTCCGGAGAGTGTTTTTCTCATTTCTAGCATCCAGCTCTAACTGTGACTGTCTAGAAGATGACAACAAAAGCCTAAATCCTGCTGAAACTTTTATTTGTACAGTCACAGTGAAAGTTGTCCAGAACAATATCAGTCTGAGGAAGCACAAAGAATACCAATTTCTGACATTTCTTCTTCCATCAAAATCAGATGCAATGCTGAATTCAAAATAAATGTACCAATAACAACATTAAGCTATGATTTATAAAAGCCACAGTAAGGTCAGTGTAATGTTATCCTGGTTTGGTAATGTACATGCCCAAATTGTCTGTATTTTGCATAAACCTATAACCTCATTTTCAAAGGAAGTTCTTCACAGTTTGTAGTATTTCCAGCTAAAATGTCACCCCCTGGTTTAGGAGATTAAACTAATATTCATCTCATCGTGACAGCCCTGGTTGGCATCCTAGCACTGCCGTTGACAAATGATTTTGTAATGTTACACATTCATGTTAAGCCAAATTAACAGTAGGAGTCATACACCGAAGTTACACTATGCATCATCATCACATAGTGAGAAATTGCTTGATTGAAACAATTTCCTATCTAGCCACAGTGGGCAGCTCCTAAGTGGTTTAGGGCTTTGCATTTAAAAGAGTTTAGTATTGAAACAAGGCTACCTTGACAACTACATCCTCAGCTGGTGTATAATGCCCTGACTGAATGGTGGAAAGAGATGTATAAGACTCAGTGTGTTAATTATTGCAGGACCACTTGCTGGCATGGACAGAGTGGTGCAATGCTACAAAATTCTCAGTGTCTTGCAAAATTCACTGCATGACCGTAACTCTTTGGACTTCAGCAGAACTAACCTGAATTATAAAAGATTATATCTTGACCTGGATGGATAAACAATTATATAACTAGTCATTGACATATCTATTAGAACTGCTTGGAAAATGTCTTTAGAAAAATATTGTCAGAAAAAAAAAAAAGGAATGTATATTTGATTAAGAAAAAAGTTTTTCCTCAGATCTTGAAGAATTGGAAAGAGAGCAAAGCTGTCTGCAGAAAGCCTTTGTTTAAAGAACCCTTGCATTTTCTGTTTACTTCAAAGTACAAATGGAAAACAGTAGACGAGTCTCAGTGCTTGAGAGTGGATGACCTTAATGGACTGCTGTAGAATGCAGAAAAACAGAACCACGAGTTCCCTTCCCTCCAGGGTCTTTGCTCAGGAACAGGCAATGAGCAAATCATAGCTGAGGTCCTCAGATGCAACAGAGCACACATGTTCCCACTCACCAGAGAGGACAGCATTTACCCCCATAGACATACTTTTGGGCACGTGGCCTAAAACAGCATTTGCCTCTTTTTCCTTTTCATTTCCTTCCTCTGAAGCCATTTCAACAGTGCACATTCACATCTAGATTGCTTTTTTGTTTTAGAGGGAATGCTCTATCATTGTAATCCACAGGGCTCAGGATCTCACAATACTAAAAACATTTTTTTGATCTTTTTAGTATTATACCAAATGCTGGTAAGCAATTAAGTGCAATAAATCTGTGTAAACTGAATGTATAATTTCTCTTAGGAATATAAATGTGAGAAAAGTAAATGTCAACATCTACCTTAGTGTTTACAAGCGGTACAATGGAATGTGAATTCTTTGTCTTTCCTGAATTCCAATTTTGTATATATTGTTGTTAGAGGGATTTTTTTTCATTATTTGTTTCTTAATGAGTTCAGAAATGTAATCTCTTTGGTAGCACTGAGTATCCCACTTGCGAGGGACTTTCTCTGACACTGTTACTACTGATCCCATAAATGCAGGTGCACCATGTCCAGTGAAAACCTGTGTCTGAAAAGGCAGTGGTGTAGAGACTGTGAACTGAGTTCGGTTCTACAGCTGCAAACCCAGCTAGGCAAAACCATCACCAGGAAACGCCATCACTTGTACACCCTGTAAAATTGGGTTCCCTGTGGATGTGATTTTCTCTACTTTCTGATCTCTGAACAAAGATCCTGCAAGAAGAAATGTGCCTAAGACAAAAAGACAAAGTAATTCAGTTCCCTGGTCTCAAACTGGCAGGACTGAAGATGTGGTTTGGGCCCGGCTATTTGATAAATACAGAGCAATCACTGTCAATATCTTCTGCGGTCAATTTTGAATTACAATTTTGCTGTTTTCACAGGACATAGCAAAGCCACGCTTCATTTGATACCCACAAGCCTCCTTTGTTGTAATCACTTTCCAAATGTCTCTTTCCTACTAACTTGCCAGGCTTCTGGTTTTTCTAGCAATATTACTTGAATTTGCATTGGTCAAAATTCTCCAGGAACATTCCCAGCTTGACAGACAAAACTGAAGTTAAGGTGGTATCACGTTTTCTTCACTCACAGAATGTATATCCTTCCCCTTGCACAGGCTCATGAAACTACAGACATCCCAACTTTGGATCTCTCTTCACTAGCATATTTTGTTTCTCATCAAAGATGATAAAGAGTTTGAATTTTGCTGATGGCAGTCCCTCTTCTCAAGTGTAAGACATCCTGTGAATGTTACCAACAAGGAGATACTATATGATAAGAAGTTCATATTGGAATAAATGAGATGCTTTCTTATACTTTTAATGTTTTTCTATTAGATACTAGTAAAAAATTTATAAGCAGACTTGTGAAGCTTCTCTCAAGAGATGGTGATTAATTGACACACCCCTGTGCACTGATATGTTGTCCTCTGTTCAATGAACTATACTATAATTAGCTGCATCCAACACAATTTAGAGCTTCAAGTGTTGGTGAAAGCAAGAATAATTGTTACCTACTTTGTGTTAATTCATATTTTGCATAATACTGGGCAATGGCAATGCCCCTTGAAGATAACAGCACGCTTACACTGCATCTAATTCTTCTACACTTCTGGCAACATTAACTTTTAATAGTTGTTTACATATCCCTTGGGCGGAAGAGCAGCTCTAGTGTCTGGCTTGGTGGGTGGCTGTTCGACCTGCTTGGCCTCAGACCCCAACCCCCTAATACTGGCTGTAATCCTGTATTCCAGTGTCTGGAACCAGACAGTATTTATTGGGAAGAAAATACCCTTTTTGGCAAAGGTCTAAGACAGGTTGTAGGAAAAATGCTTAAGAGACTAATGGAGTTGAAAAAAGAAAGCTTGTGAATCAAAAGCTAACTCTCCAGACATGTAGTCCCACCAGCTCTTGGGAACCACAGCCAAATTGACTGGAGTGTAGAGGCACTGGGACCAAATTGCTTTTTCTTACCACATTCTGAGTAGTGCTAACAGCATCTCGTGGGAGATATAGGTGTTCATTCTTTTCTTTCCCTGTCTATTTCTGAGCGTAGAAAGGAAGATTCTGGTGCCAGGAGAAAGACAGCTAAAACCACGTTGTATCTGGCACAGCAGAAGTTCTTAGAGTGCTGGTATCTTTTCTTGGGAGCAGTCATTGTCCTTTATTACATGGAAGCAGAAGCATATACCTTATATTTTCTCTGCAAAATTATTAGTTTGAGAATGTTTGGTGCAATATTATGAAAAACTGAAATCCTCTCAGCTTTCAAAATATTTTTTTCTCAGTTGTTTTCTTTCTCAGCTAAAGAAATAGCATTAGTTTTCTATTTTTCCCTGAGTAAGAAGACAAATGAAAACTAAAATTTACTTCTTCAGAGAAATAGAACTGATCATGATATATTTTAGGTTTAGCACTGTTTTAATTTACTGTGATGAGGGCTGCTGCTTGTATAAAGAGAAACATAAGCCCATCACCACACAGTTTGCTGACATTGGCTAAGAGAACATATGCCCGTGCTTTGGCTGGGGGATGGCAGATGTCTTCCTGTGGAAAGCCTGGGGCAAAAGCAAAGATGTGACCTCAGACTGTACTTCTGCCTTCAGCCTGGCAGCACAAACCTTTCACTGTGCCCACCCCATTATATGTTGTGTCTAATACCTGCATCGCTCGAAGCTGAAGATGCTGCAGTCAATGAGGAACATATATAGATGGGGTTTGTTGGTTTTGCACTCTCAATGCTTGTCCACTATAGTGAGCTCCTGATGAACATGCAGGTTCCATAGGGAAAAGCATGAGCAACAGGGTTAAATTTCTGTGCTTTGGGCAGAAATGGACTCTCTGGTGACCCTTGCTCTTCGAGGGCTTCAGAGGCTTTCACAGTGCAACCACTGAAACTCAGTCTTAAACACAGATGTAGGCATCTTCTCATTCAGCACAATATGTGCTGTTTCTGTGCTTGTATGGAAGCCAAATATCCTCTTAAAGTACAGAGGCCAACTCCTGTGGAAGTTGTGTTGTGTTGCAAAAAGTTGAGGGCAAGCTAAAGTCAAGAAGAGAGACAGCAGAGGGCAAAAGCTAGATGAACGTGTAATGTGGGGGGATTTATGCAGAAGTCTTCATTACTGCAGACTCAGCTGTAAATAAACTGCCCACAGCTGCTCGTTCTCTGCCACCTTTGGAAGTGGGAGGTGCTTTAACTAGCAGAAAATCCAAAGGAAAACCTTAGGTATATAACCTAAGATCACAAGTTGCTCACTGTCCCCTAGGAGTAAACTACTTTACTTTACTTTGTTACTTTCATCCATGATCAGAATCAAATAAACTGTTTTACTTTGAAAAGACTTTAAAGCAAATTGTCTTGAAAGGTGAAAAAACACCTCAAGTTCATATATACATCTTGGTGGCTTATTCCCCTTCCCAGTGGGAAGAGAAGATCAAAAGAAAAAAAAGTTTCAGGGCTATCAGAGTTTCTTTTACTTTCTTGCTTTCTACTTAAAAAGTGTGCTTGTAAGAGAGAAAGGGAGGGAGAGGAAGAAAATAAAGAATGAGACTCTTTTGAAGAAGAAAAACTGGGGGAATTCCATCATTCTTCCTATTTATACTTTTTCCCTACCTTTTTCTGGCAGAAAGAAAGAGAGAGGAAAGGAATGAAAACCGCCAAATGAGGAAGGTGAAGGCAAGGAATCCATCACCACAGTTTTTGCTTTTAACAATGTAACTAAAATAAATTAAATTTTTGGTTAACATTTTAAATGAGAGGGATACTTTTAAAACCAGCCCTGCTTATTACCAATAGTTATTTGCGTATATGGCACTCTTCTTATCTGCAAGAAGACAGAATCCTTCTGAGATATTTGCCTCAGTGCTGTCAGATGTGGCAAGAATACTAGCTTTAAGACACCTGAGTAGGAATGGATGCTATTCTTGTTGGCACCAGGTAGGTCTCTCCTTGAGGTAAGAAGATAGACAGGGTACTATAATGCTGCAGAAATTATCTGGGAATAGACAATCAAAGAATGGACTGAAGCTGAGGTTAACTCTGGGAAGCTTGAATTGAATTTCCAAGGTAGTACTCCAATAGCATGTCTGAAGAACAAAGTCTGCATATAAGAAAAGAGGAAAAAGGATTGTGGATTTGCACACAGGAAGTAAAAAGCAAATTGATACCCATGCTGTAAAGCTTGGGATATAAAGAACAAGCTAGAACAGAAGGGAAGGAAGCACAGAGTATAAGAGACTATTATCTTCGAAGGAAAGAATGGCAGAGTGTGGGAAGCAACTTTTTTTTTTTTTTTTTTTTTTTGGCTTTTAAAGAAGCATTACATATAGGAAGACAAAACAATAGCCCGAGGGTAGGTGGGAAACCCAGGTTACAGGCAATGGTTCCTACCAGCAACACAGTAAACCCTTCAGCACTCTTCCAATTACAGACCAGTACAGGTATAATTCAGATGCACGCTTGCACACTCACAAATTGCCCTATAGGAAATGACACCAGTATAATATGCATTTGTGAGATGATTTTTTTTAGAGGCAGTCACAAAAACTGCATTGCTAAATTGCCACTTTCCTGTAAATATTTCTCTCTTATGTGTCCTGTTTCTTCTTATGAATTTCCAGATGGGACAATTGGCATTTTCTTAATTAAAGATACCAGGTCCAAACATGATGCTTTTAGGTTATTAGCTTTATATCAGACTGTTCTTCAAATGTTGTACTTTGCTCCTTGAGGGATCCTGCAGCAAAGTGAGATACTATGATCTCCTTAATCAGAGCCTCTAAGGCATCAGAGTCAAAGCTAATTAGGATTTATGAGGCTTTGGAGAGAATATAATTTATATTCAAACACTATAGGTGATAAGGGGTTGCAGATGATAACTTCGCATCTCAGCTGAGCTCTGTTACTACAGTTTGACAGGATAAATCATTAGGGGTACATTACACATTATTCTTCCACTTCATCTTATTTTCCCTGAGAGGGCTAGGACAGGGAAAATATACCGCACATGTGACAGAAATTTGTGGCTCACTTTTTGTTAAGATCCAGGCTGGGACTGAAGCAGCAATCAACACCTCCTGCTTAAAAAGCATTTCTGAGTAAAATCTCAGCCACTGGAGCAAGCTCCCCATTCAGTCGTCTATCCTGCTTTCCTTTTAACACCTGGATCATTTCACATCAGGATTAGGCTTTTGCTTGCTGAGTGTTCACTAGGGTGTCTGTCAGAGGGATACAGACCTGCTCCAGTGATTTCAGAGTGAGTGCTCCTGAGGGCTCTATGAGCAATTCCACCAAATCCAAGACAGCTGTTCCATTGTAAATGCCTGCTTAACATATGGTTTATAGTCTTCATATGTTTATATTATGTGAAATATAAAATAAATGAAAGGTGCTTGAATTATATGAAACCAGCAAATTGCTATAAACAGAAATGGAGAGAGAATAGTGATTATACACAATCCATACTAGACTAGCAGGAAACATTACCAGTAGAAGGACAGATACCATGAAAGGGAGGACTTCACTGCTAGGACACGTGTCTCCTCGGTGGCTAATATTTGATGAATGAAATCTCTTCAGCAGGTTCTGGTGCTGACAGTAACATTACATTGCATTTGGCCTGCTGTTCCATGTTGGGGCAGTTTGGTGTTTGATCTCTTTAAGTTGACTGTGTAGGATTTCTGTTGTGCTCATGTATGAATTTATGAATTACAAAAATTATTAATTGAGACTTCAATTAACAATTCAAGAGACTTCTTCAAGAGACTTGAAGAAGTCCTCTCCCATCTTTGGGGAAGGACAAGTGTATGTCCTTGGCATTGTGCTTATAGCCTTGCTAAAAGTGTCAAATATTCCTAAGATCCATGTTTCAACGTATCACCACCCTTAAAAGAGTTTTGTCTTATGTTTGGATTATTTATCTCTTGTGGCAAAGAACTTTCTGTTCAACACCTGGTGCAAGAAGAAACCATTTATTACAGTCCTCTTTATGAAAACTCTGTTTATATTGGAAGACACCCAGTGGACATAGAAAATATATGACCTGCTTCTTTTTTAATAGTAGATTTTCATTTATGAGAGGTCAACAGTCATGTCCTTCTTCAGGTCTCTATTCTGGATGAATGAAGCAAAATTCTTGACAACCATTTCTTACCAGTCTGTTTTCTAAAGCTGTCACAAACTATTACCATTTTTTTGATTTTCCCATTATTTTTACATCTTTGTACTGCAGAGAGGTTTTCAACAGAGCTGTGCAAGGCAGAAAAATTGTATTCTTTGCCACTTATGAAACCTCTGTTCATACATCCCACTACTGCATTAAAGTTTCCTGCAGCAGCAGCATGTTCTTGACTCATACTCAGTTTCTAATCCTCTACAATCTCCATATTTATTTATTTATTTATTGGTTGCCTTTTTTATAATGCCTTTCCTTTGTTATCAGAGGCAGCGATGGCTAATAGAGATACAGCTTAGAGGTCTGAGCAAGTGGTCTGCTCACAAGCTGCTCCATAGTCTACATGGCTGTGTATCTTGGTGTAATCTCCAGTCAGGATCTTAAAAGCCAAAACTGTAACAAAGTCCTTAGACTGGAAGGAGAATTTATTTCACAGGAAATTCTAAAAGCTGTAAAGCAACAAACAGAAGGAAATAATTCTGGAGTCAAGTTTTAAATACAAGGCTCACTATGTCTTCTACTCATACTTCTCACAGAAGAAAACAATTTATATTTAGGACACATGGCCAAAAGTGGCAGCAATGATTTGGGGACTCAATTTGGAGCTGTTAAAAACATTTCACTCATCTGTAAATTACCTGAGAAATCGAAGTCATCAGTTCGACAATAGTAGGTGCTGGCAGTGCTCTCAGCTTGTTTCTGCACTATTTTGGGGTAGGTGTGGAGAAGTGGGGATATCACACACAGAGGCAACACTAATGCCCTGTCTCCCATATGCAGCTCTTTATTTCTCCCCGATGATTGTGCAAGAACCTCAAATTGCCTCCAGAAAATTACAACTGTAACTCACCAATTTAACTCTGTTTCCTGCCATGACAAGGAACTGAACAGTCATAACCAAAGGAAGAAAATTTTGAGCTATTTTGAGACAAGAACAAGGCAATGTGGCTTTTTTAATGAGAAAGGCATCTTCCAGTGAAGGAAACAGACTTTTGTGACAGAGCTGTGGAGCTGCTGTTTCTTCAGCAGAGAGTTTCAGGCTGCATTTCTATTTAATTGGCATCAAGCCTAGCATCAAGCCCACCTTCAGAGTTACACTTTCCTCTGAGCTTTAATTTGCACTTAAAACTACACTCCACTGACTGAACTTGCTATTCTCTCACCTACTACTTTTTCTTTTAGAAAGAAACTCTGCACTCACTTAGGTGCCCTCACCAGGCTGTTTCTCGCCTGGTTCCTCACCGTTTCTTCCCTGCTTCACTGCCAGCATTGTAGCTGAAGGGATAAACCCAGGCAGCAAGCAATCAAACAAGTGGTGGTGAAGGTAAAGATGGTATATGTCCAATGGAGAAGCTTACAGGGCACAAAAATAAATGTGCAAAACTCAGCAGTGATATGCAGTTGCTTTTAATAGCATCTGACCACTGTGTTGTCAAAGGAGCAATGGGAACCTGGGGTATTTGGGTACTGAGGAGTACATGGGGCACCCAGCCACAGGTGTCACAGGCACTTTGTTCTTATCACTCTTTAATTTTTTTCACATTCTTCCATTGTGGTTGGTAATGTTTACATCAGAAGCTGCTTTTCCTCTGACAGCATTTATACTCCTTTTCTTCGTCTGTCTTATTTAGGGAGTGGTAAATCACACAGTTGCAGGTACTTTTTATTTTCCTTTTGAGGGTCAGGTTAAGAATAGTTATATATCTGTTGTTGGTGGGTAATAACAGGGTAGTTTGCACCAGCTAAGGGCTGTTGGCCTATACCATTGCTCTCTTGACTGTTTGCCATCCTTCTTCATCTTTCCTCTCTATTGCTCTCCAGCTGGGCAGCATTTCCTAGGCGTGAGGCCTCATTTCCTAGGCCTCATTTCCATGAGGCAAGTATAGGGATACAGCTACCTAGAATCTTCTAAATTAAACATCTCTTTCTGCTCAAATGAGTCTCCATAAGTGTACACAGAAAACAACATCATACATCCCAAGGCTTGGGAGGTATCGCTTTTCCAAACCACAGCTCCACAAGAAAACGTGTTAAATAGAACCCTAATTTGAAGTAAGGTCCCAGCCCTGATAACTGCCTCTCTGGGTACCAGGGTAAGCCCAGGTTATTGGACTATTGTTACTGCCAGTTCGTGTACCTGAGCTCTCCATTATCAAGTTAAGCCTCTCTTATAGGTTGCTACTCCCATTTCATGTCACTTTTGTTAGAATCCTGTGTCATGTAGAGCAGGGCAGGCAGAAAAGCCGTGTGTGTGCTCCCTGGGCCTGACACATGGTACCACTCTGTCCCGAGATGTTGCTGGTGGAGTATGGCTGTCAGATGGAAGGAGCTTGCTAACACCTCCAGAGGGAATAAAATTTGAAGTCCAAGGTCAGATCCTAACTTTTACCTATTTTTATTCCTGAGAAATACATATACATGCCTTTATGTGTGTATTTGAAGAGTGTGCTAATGTGTGTGAGAGTAAGGAAGAGAAGGTGGAGATGGAGAAAATGATCTTATTTGTTGTTCTTATCTCATTTCCTATAACAAAAGTTGTCATTTTCTTCTCTCCTTGCTGCAGCTGCATGGCCATTACAGTGTCTACAGTAATAACGTGATAGTGTTACTAGCAAATGTAAAGCTCATTTGCTGTAAACAGTGATTAAAAGATTGTTGCACAGAAAAAGGTGATTTTGTG
The DNA here is from genome assembly GCF_009769625.2 of Cygnus olor. NCBI lineage: Eukaryota > Metazoa > Chordata > Aves > Anseriformes > Anatidae > Cygnus > Cygnus olor. The sequence continues at coordinate 179,527,593 of NC_049169.1, forward strand.
CACAGCTAGTTCAAATGTATGCACATTTTTCCTAGACGTGCTAGCAAAATAAGCACACGTTTAGGAGCCATTTTCAATTAACGTTAGCTTGCTTTTATGCCTGCACATTTCACGTTCCATTAACTGTCAGTACCTTGTATGAAAATTTGTCGACATAAAAGTTCTTCTTTTCCCCCATATGAAATGAAAAGCTAATGAAGATATGCTACAGAGACAAATAAGTAAGTAAGTTCTTCTATAAAAATTTCTAAGTTTACTGAAAATATTTGTAATTGAGAAACTGGCATCTAAGTGAAAAAGTTACTAATAGTAATCACGAAAATCAGAGTAGGACAGACAGGTTTACAAAATGGGTGTCTAAAGAAGAACTAGCTCACTGAAACAAACCCCTCAAAATAAGGAGAGGAAGTCTTACAGCTTAAGTGGTTTGTGGTCATGAGCGAGCAGCAGGTGACCAGGAGGTGTGAGGCTCGTGGTTTCTCAAGAACAGGATAAGTCAGAGTACAGCAGATATGACAGCAGCTGTGTTAGCAATGAGAAGCTTGGCTGGACCTCCTGGAGCAGCATGCAGCTTGAAAATACAGGCATCTATATGTAGGTGCCTAACAAGATCCCTGTCCTAAGTACTTTTGTGTACAATCCTACTAGTCAATATGTGCTGGAAAGCTACTCATCTCTCCCTGACACAGACACCCGAATCTGGCCAGTTGAATCACCCTGAGGACTCCACTGACTATAGTAACCAGTGACTTGAAGAAGTAGCCCCAGCACATAAGGATGCCCTAGGATATCTTGGTTTATCTCCAGCTGCAGATCTGGTGTCATTCCTGCCAGTCCTACGTGGGTGCCTTGGATATGCAGGAGTATTTTAAGTGACAATAAACATTTGCATTGTGGCAATTAAAATGAGGTGCTAATATCAAGAACAAAAGTTCTCAGTCAGTTCTTTCTGTCCATAAAATATTTTCATGCACTCTTCATTTTCTTAGTGCCTTGGAAACTTTAGAATAAATATTTTCATATCTACATCCAGAATATCTTTGGGATTATACTGATACCACATCATGATGCACACCTAGCAGCCTTGCATCTACATTGGTATCCAGCTCTGCTAACCATTGTTTTTGCTGTTTTTCTATCTTTCACCCTTGATTCACTTGTTTAATCCTAATTCATCTTGATCATGATAATGAAAACATGGTCATCTAGAAAGAGGCACACTCAGACATTCACACTGATAGTTCAGTCTCATGGAGGCAGTGGCTGAGATGTTCCATTCTTTGTCCTTTCAGTAACAATTGTAAAGGGTACCAGAATATGCCAGCTACCGTCTTTGAGGGGAATAAGGAGAAATGGCATGAAAAACAAAGGCAATTTATTTTTTGAGGGAAATTTGTGGAAATACCATTATCCTCCAGCATGTTGTGTCTATTTTTCACTCTAGTGTATATTTCAACAATTTTAAAATATCCAAATAAATTATTAAAAACTTCAATTTATTACTTAAATTATACCCATTAATAGGTTCCATATTTCAATATTTTTTGTTTTCTGAAATCAGTTCATTAAGTTCTTCATACAAACAATGGAAATTAACTTTAATTTGAAGCTCTGCCAGAGATTATTAATATTGAGCAGGATTCTGCAATCTTCCAGTGTTTTTACATAAAGAAAATACCAGGGTTGCATGTGAGTTAAATTGAATGTAATATGATTTTTAATAATGTAGTTCTTCAGCCATATGGTTTAAGAAAATGAAATAACCAAGATTAGAAGGTAGAATACTACCTATTTTCTGACACAAGATTCCTGAAATATGTATAAATAGCTCATAAAATTGCTCACTACGTGACATTTTTATACATTTATATATATTTATCATCTAGCATTTTGTCAAGTTTCAACCTTTCAGTAATGCTTATGAGTTCTGAAATACATCAATGCATTTCTTTTTCTTTCCCCCCAAAACAGAGGAATACATCAAATTAAGGTATTTTTGTTTCCTCAATTCAAACATAAGCTCATTGAATGTAATTTAATATCTGTCCCTGAATAAAATCCCATTCCACTTTTTTCTGCTTTGCAGTTTCAACAAGGAATTCTCAAACGACTTGTAGGAACTTATAACAGAAAGCCATTCTCTTTCAGTTGCAAGATATAAAAAAAAGCCATGGAGTAGGCCACCCGACAGCATTTCCCTGCTTCAGACTGACAGAGTGTAAAATCGTCAGTAGTTTCGAGACCTGGAAGACAGAGAAAATTATCAAAATTGTTGCTGTACGGTCCTCAAGATTATCTGTTGATTTATCGTTCAAATCCTTTGCTGTATTGTATTGACAAGGGCAATGACCAAGGAGTTTTCTTTCTCCTTTTTCATCCGTCTGTGGTCAGAACGGTGTATCCCAAAGTCAACATTAGAATTACAGTACTCTGTTGTCACAAATGATGCATTGTCAAATTCCAGCTACTTGACTGCAGTACATGTTTTGCATCTGTAAGCATTACTTACAGATTTAGTGGTGTCTTGAAAATAATGGATTATTCCCCTTTCAGCCATGCAGTAACAAACACTTTATCAAAAGCATTCTTATATCTTCATGGTTTGATTCATCAGTGGCCACAGAAAAGTGTGCAATTTTCTACATTGGCTTTAAAGTCTTCCCCAATTGAAAAGTAAGTTAATATTTTGTGAATGATGCCTGAAGCTATTGTCTAGGGAAGATAAAACATTTTAAATATTATAAATCTTGGAATAACACTATTCATTTTGCTGTCAAAGTAGAGTGATCTGCATTAAAAAAAAAAAAAAGTATGTGGTAGGGTGCAGCAGAGGCCATTTCTTTTCTGAGGAAGAAATATTTCAGAGGTTTTCTTTCTCTCATGATAGAATTATTATGATCATTTACATGTTTACAAGCAATTGAGAAAATGTGTCTCCGTGAAGTACAGTAAGTCTTATGAGAACTATTGCTTTCTCTGATGAACCATGAAAAGTCATTTATGTACTCACTCCAGGAATACTCAGTTCTGTTTCATTTTTGGGACTGTGTCTTGATTTGTTGATAAAATACTGTTATCATAATCTCTACTACATCATCAGCTACATAAAGGCTTATTGTGATCAACTACTTCTAGACCACTAATGTTCCGATTCCTGCTTGGATGTAATCAGTCACCTTAGCCTGAAGCCACAAAGTGTTGGGCTAATAGACAATTTTTGTGATACAACCAGTAGTCAGCTTTGCTCTTGGTAAACATTTTTGGATAAAATCCTCTTCAGATATGAAAATATTCTGTGTGCAGTATAACCCCAGCTGCAGTTATTCTCTTTTTCATTGCCGTGGCAGGTGGAATAATTTCTGTATACAATTTAAAAGGAAGTTCTACATCCTTTGTTTTTAAATGTGCTCTGCAGATGTAAACAGATGCCTGAGATCCTGTCCACAGGCCCTTTCTTCAGACACCAGAGTGGCTTGGGGGATGAGAGCTGTCTTCAGGAAAACACAGTTCCATTGCAGTTGTACAAAGTCCATATGGTGCAATACTTCTGTCAGCTCTTCCCAAATTTTTGATGGCTTTCTTGCTTTGCCAGCAAGTTTCTGAGGCACTTTCCAACTTTTTTCTTCTTCATAGCATCTTCCATCCCATTCTTTCTGAAACTCCTTCCTTTAGGTTGAACGTGAAGGGAACATATTTATTTCTCTTCCCATCTCCAGGTTCCATTTTGGCCAAGGACAGGTTATGCTCAGTGTACAGAGCCCCATGGTGCTGGAGTCCTTCTCTTCTCATAAACTGAAGAAGGTGGATGAAAATATCCAGAGATTTCTGGTAAGACATCTGCCAAGGAATTCTGGCTTCTACTTAAGTAAGGCTTAATCCAGGATTCAAAGCCCTACCTTGCATACACTCTATGAAAGCTTTGCAATAAAATTTGCTAGTAGGACAAAGTAGGACAAGTGTTGTTTTTTATATAACCATTCCTTCACCATTCTAGAAGTTTCTCGCTTGTGCACAACCTACCCAAGTTGTAAGTAAAGGGCAGTTATATACATAAATGCCATACAACATTTAAAAGTTCACAAAATTAATTCTCATATATATATATACTTTAGTTTCAAGTGTGAATTTCAGAGCAGGAGTAGAACAACAAAGATTTTTATTTTGGAGTCTCTCAGGTTATTTTTCATTAAAAAGCTAGATATTTTTGAGCCTCAATTCTATGATGAAAACAGCTTTTAATCAGTAGCTACATGACTGTGTTGGTCTCACCAGGTTTGATGATTGATTCAATCTACTTTTCACTCATACAAGAAAGGAAAGCATCTCCTGAAATAAGGGCTCACTAGCCATCTTCCTACTGCCTATAACAATCTTTCATCTGCCTTTACATTTTTAACAGCTGTAGCAGGTTGCAGTGGTACTCGGCTGTAAGAGAATTGAGGTTTTTGTATGCTCTGAAGCTAAATTCTGCAGCTCAGATTACTTGTTCATTAGCATTCAGCAGTATGAGAGACCCTGCAACATCACTGCCAGAATGCCTGATACAACGGAGACAATCATGGGGGACCTTAATGTTTTTAACTTGCATATTTATCGTCTAGCTGAAAACTTTACTACCTGCAAATATTTGACTATTTTAAGCAGTGATGCTCATGAAGGTTTTTAAAAGACATACCTAGTAACAAAGGCAAGGAATTTAAAGCCAAGATTGAAATAGGTGAAAATTAAGAACACAAAACCAAAGAAACTATTTGTGTCAAGAAAAAGTTTGCAGCAGTAAAATCTGAGGGAGGAGAGTCATCTCAATACACATTCTGTTAACTCGTCACTTAAGATAACTGCAACAATTTTACAGCTGTTAGTAGAGAGAAAAATGTAGTAATAATAGCAGCACTGATTAAATGGTGATACACTTTCTAGCTGTAATGAAATTTGTTTGCAAACAAAATTAAATTAAAATAACTCTGTGGCACTATCAAAACAGAAAGTTAGAAAAAAGTTCAGAAAGTAAAGAATTGTTTATTGAATCCACATCCATTTACTGTCATTTCATCTATGTTGTATGTGGGGAAAAATGATCATCATTACAAGACCACAAAAAAAGTCATATTGTGGTTGATATGTAATCACTATTCTCTCCTCTCTGCAAGGAATATCATTACACTGTGTGGGATGAATCAGATCACAACAGGAGAAAAAATAGCACATAGGGTTAGAAGTAGACAGTATCATGATAGATACAGAGAATTAATCAGAAAACCAAGATAGTTCAGGTGTTTATAAATTTAATTTTTTTTTTTTTTTTTTAAGAAGAAGAAGAAATAACCTGAAAGAAATCTGTCTTCACAGACTTAGTAATCTCCTCTTCAGGAGCAGGTTAGCATGAGGAGCTTTCAGTGGTCCAGTCAGCCCAGTGATCTAGCACTCCTGGTGATGTATCAGCAGCTGGTCAGAGAAGACTGTACATATTCCATACTACATATTCCACAGGTAGGACCCAGTGGAAATATGTATAGTACGACAAGATCACCAAGTCCAGGCTCAGTGTCCCATTTCTTAGAGTCTTCTAGAGATCACGGGAGTTGCATGGCAATGTAATAAAGCAATACTCTGATGTTCTTTCTTATTTTTAACTTGTTTTGGCACTTTGCAAACAGTATTTTTTTTTCCTAAGGATTTCAAGCTTTAGTGGGGAGTTTGTGATTTTCAACAGTTCATAATTCAGCCAAAGTTAAATGGAATTTGATGGGACAAAGTATTTCTTTAGCCTGAGGGCTTTCTCCCTGCTGAATTTCGAGAGTTATTCTGCGAAGTGCAGGAATGAATTAGATCAGCTTTAAAAAGCAGCAAGAGTCTTGCTAGAATGGGGTGTGTTAGCTTCTCTTATGGGGGTTGCTACCAGCTCACTTGCAAAGAGACTGGTGGTCAATTTTTTTAAGGTCCTCTTTTGATCTGTGGGTATTGCGATGCATCCCTACAATATGGAATCCCAATGTAAAAAGAGCACTTCCCAGCAGAAGGAAAACTTGGTATCCCAGCCTCTCTGTTTACCTCCCAGAAGTTGTACCCGACACAAGAATCTATACAGTCCACAAGAGAAACAAGGAAATGTTGTTCTGAAGCCTAGCTGGGGTTGGGAAGGGAGGTGGGGTGGGCTTTTTGACTCATTTTGGAAAAAAATAATACAAAAATCATCTTCATTAAGTGTTAATACCACAGTAGATTTGTCCAGTCTAGTTGTGTAGGGTGATTCATTTCACATGTTTAGTATGCCTAAATAACATCGGTTCTCTTTTCAGTCAATAGAAATAGGCACCTTTAGGGGACAGTACATCTTACAATATGTCCATGTACACTAAGATGCGATGAATTAGACCATGCCAATGCTATTTCTCTCTGTTAATTGTGAAGGGGAAGTTGCTCTCAGGTGGTCATCTACAAAACAAACATCAACACTAGGTCAGAGGACTTCCCTCAGGGTGTGAGCCAGCACAAATTAAGATGAGGTGTAAGGGTATGTCCCTTCACTTTAGTCAAGATGGTCCATAATGCCAGGGGCCTGGGAGCAGCAAATCTGTCAGACCTCATAGAGATGGGAAACATAAGGGCTTCCACTTGCCCCTGGTCATTGACAGCATGAAGGACTGGGACCCTGCTGAAACTGCTTTAGCCTTGGGCTGTTTGAGCTCATACCCAGAACACTAACTGGGGGCCTAGGATATGTTTTGACAAGAGAGAAACCATGGCAAAACTTAAATATTTCAGGGTGTCTGTTTCTTGGGGCTATTAAAAAAAAAAAAAAATCAGTTCTTTGACTTTTCTGCAAGACACCTATCTAAAGTCCCAGGGGAATCTGCAGAACAAAGATTCTAGCTGTTGTCTCCCTCTGTTAAGTGTGTCATCTTCATGGAGAAGAGAAGGCTTGATGGCTATCTTGACCGTTAGGCTTGGTTCTCAATAAAGTGACACATTTTATTGTCTTTCCTTGCTCTCTGGCAAAGGACTCTTACACTTGTAAAAGGGATGAAGCTCAGGGCTCGTCAACAAAGGGCCGCAATACATGGTGGACAGACATCTCCTTCTGGTTGTGTCTACCAAAGTTTGTACCTTCCCCATCAACTTCTTACATCTTCTTACATTTTGTACCTTCCCCATCAACTTCTTACATCTTCTTACATCTTCTCATCACTACCTTATATGCAGCAGCAGAATGCTTGGCATGGGTATGCTCAAAGAGTCCAATGGGCAGAGAATAAAATTGCTGTCCTTTGTTAAATCTGGTGATGTGAGCCAGGGAGTAGCTTTGCCGGCAGATGTGAAGCAGCAGAAGGAGGGTTATGAACAGCTGGAGGAAAGATCCTACACAGTCTTCCATGCCACAGGCACAGCTGTTTGCTGAATGCACATCTGACAAAGAAATATTGGCAAAATCATATCACTATTGCTCCAAGTCAGGTCAGGTTGGATTTCAAAGTATACACTTTGGGATTTACTTTAGTCTAAGAGTAATATGGACAAATCTCTTTTTCTTTTCATGCCTGGCTAATGAAAAACTTAATTTCTTATCTGGCAGGTCAATTGGATGAACTGTTTATTTCTGACTTTATTCATATTTAATTGTTTCTCTTAGAATAGTTACTATTGGAGAAAGCTACTGAATTTTCTGTTCCTCGAGGAGACAGGTGCTGCTGAAAAGTGTACCTTTGACACAGTGTGATGTACTAGCAGAGGAAAGCATCTCTAGCTGGTTCCACAGCCAGATAAACTGGAAATGCATTCGTAAATGATTTCAGGGTAATACTGGTTTCAGAGCTCTGGAAGGGCCACATATATTATTTAGTGTGTTGGCTCAGCAGTGATTGTTGTGACTGACTGTGACAACATACAGGAATATATTTAAAGCAGTTGTTTACACAAAAATATCTCAAAAAAATAAAAATAATAAAAAAAAAGAAACATAAAGGAGTCAAGTCCCAGTCCGTCTCCAGCAGAGTTTTTTTCCACATTGTTCAGCTTTTCCTTTTAGAACATCACTGATTTCTAGTATTTGAGGATACATGACTTTTAGCTTTTTGTAATCCCTCTGTTTGGATATCTGTAGGTCATATTTTGGTCATAAGACTGCATTATATTATAAACAGCTATATTATAAATGGCTAATAATACTCCGGTCATATTCACCGAAAAGGAATCAGAAAGCAATTAAATATCTAATCTGCACTTACTTTGAAAAAAGATTTTCTTCCAGCTCATCTTATTTGTATAGAACTTTTAAGATTCTTGTACCATGAATTAAATATTCCACACATAAACAGACACCACTAAAAAATAACTCAAAATGCATGCAGACATTTATGCCCTATGCCTTTTTTTCTTTCCTTTGTTGGGAATTACAGTAGTAGCCTGTCCTTTTACGAAGCATCTGACTCTCTCTTCTTTCTCATACATTACATATTACTATTTACTGAACCATCTGTAATTTCATAATGCTTTCTATTAAATCATTTTTCTTTATCCACTGTTTCTATTAACAGTTCAACAATTCATCTTGCATGGTATTTCTCCCACATAATTATAATATATCTGACAGGACTAAATTGAAGGCTTAATAACTTCTCATTTTGTTTACTTAGAGGATATTAATGACACTAGATCTCTAACAATCAGTAGCCTTCTCTATGATAGCCTTCACTTACCTTTGAATACCCTTTTCTGAACAATTATATATGAAAGCATTTTCAGTATTAATAGTGTGCTATAACATCCTAATACTTCAAAGATATGGTTAGTAGCTTCTTTTTGGGACATCATAGTAATGTAAATCAACACCACTATGCACGTTCTGGTCACTTTATCTGGTTCCTCTTTTATTTTAGGATTAAAATGAATGGCAGGACTTAATACTTACAAGCCAAAGCTCCTGCCTAGAGAAATTCTAGGCTTTGCTCATGTATCTCTCATTTAAGTGCTCAGTCCCTACCCATCTGCCTTCTCTTGTAAGCTCCACCATGACGTATGATTTTGGAAGGATCACTTAACCTCTCCTTAGCAGGAAGCTAACCAGGAATATGTCTGAGTCTTCCTCAGCTCTGTCAGTAGATTTCATTGCTTGAAGATGTAAACTGCCTGCTACTATACAGTTTCTCAGAAAAACAGTGTTCATTGCTAATGTGGGTATAAGTATATATCTTCCTGTGGTTTACAATGCTACAAAGTGTACCTCCTTTATCTGGTCAGTAATCTGAACTCTATTCTCTGCTGACCTGGTGAGAACCAGTGAAATCTGATGTATCTTCTTGTCCTTTGATCAAAATCAAATGCTAAGTATGACATTGATCTACTCCTGGTTAAAAAGAAACCCTACTGACACTAGCTTCCCTCACAGCTTTCTGTAATTTGTGGGGTTTCTTTCAGTACATCATGGTCCTTTACTGTAGACAAACACTTCCTGGAATTAGTTTGTTCCATAGTACAGAACGATCATGAACTTCAGTAGTAAATTTTTGCGCTGTGGTAGCAGAGAAGATACCTAAGGATTTGGGAGCAACTGTCTCTGCGTGTTAGATTTTTCAGAATAAAGAAGATGAAATGTTTTTGGAGATGCTGTTGGTAACAGGATGTAAATTGTCAGGGACCATCTGCTGTGAAATTGATTGACCATGATTCAGACAAATATCATTTAGAGATTTCCTAGCAACATTTAAGAAATTGTGTAGAAGCTTAGCTTCTTTTTCCTTTGCTTTCCTTCCTCAGTGGTCACCTTTTTTTTTACTAAATTTTTAGTGAACTTTTATTTAAATTCCCGTTTATGCAAAAAGGAAGGCAATGCAATACTGACCCTTTAGTTTAATGATACTAATATTATTTTGTTCAGTATAAGACATAAGTAAGCTCAAAATATCTATTCCAAACATAGCATTGCAATAACAAATTTAATTATATGCAATTATACATATATATATATGAGTTTTTAGAAGTTTATTATAAGGTATCCTGTTTTTGTGAATTGCAGAGATGTTTTGATGAACCTGATTTTTAAGAACAAGTTTGTGATTTTAGACTAGTTCCCATGTACTCAGTGCTGGTGAGATACACCTGGAGTGCTGGGTCCAGTCATGGGCTCCCCCGTGCAAGAGGGACAAGGATGTGCTGGAGAGAGCACAGTGAAGGACTCACCGGAGCATCTGACATATGAGGAGAGGCTGAGAGATCTGGGACTGTTCAGTCTGGAGAAAAGGAGGCTCAGGGGGATCTTATCCATGTGGATAAACACCTGATGGGAAGGAATGAAGAAGACAGAGCTAGACTTTTCTCGGTGGTACCCAGTGAATGGAAAACAGGCAATGGTCATGAACTGAAAGACAGATTTTATTTTATTTTTTGATTGTGAAAGCAGCTGAACACAGGAACAGGTTGCCCAGAGAGGCTGTAAAGTCTCCATCCCTGGAGGTATTCAACACACAGATGGATACTATCCTGAGCAACCTGCTCTAACTTGCCCTGCTCTGAGCAGAGAGCTGCACTCAGCGATCTCCAGAGGTGCTTGCCAAGCTCAGGTGCTCTGTGATTCTGTAATGCTTAAACTTACCTTCTTCTTTGGTTTTATCCAAGCACTCTAATCGTGCTTATTACACTCATCAAGAAATGAACTGAACAAACAGTTTTGAAAAGTGTCCATTCATTTGTGGAAATATTTGAAGGTTTTTTGGCTAGTTATTTGGAGAGAATCTAGGAGAGCATTTGCTATGTGACCTCCAGCTTGGTGCTATGATAGTCTTTAATAAACTCAGCTATGCTCAGTTGATGTTTTCCCCTCCATATGTTGATGTCTAGTTGCAGAGGTACCAAAAAGGTGTGCAGAACCTAGTAGCGTGGGGCTTGCAGCCAATCTTACCTGATGCCTGCGCAAATTTCTAGGATTGTCTAGGGAATCTGGGAGGACTTCCCATACACACACTTGCACATCATATTCAAGGGCCAGATACATTTACTAGCTGTCCCAAAGGCAGCAAGTGGATCCAAGCTCCAAACTGTACCATTGGTCCAGCCCTGTGTCTGTGCTGGCTCCGCAAGCTGGTGTCCTATCTGCATAGGTCCTTGTTCCCTTGGCCTCCTCAGTAATTCCCCTTTGAAAGACCAAATCTCACTTGTCTGTCACTTGGCTTCGCCACCTCAAGAGCAACATTACTGGTTAATTCCAACACTTGTTTGGAATTAAACAGTTAAAAAGACAATTCTAGAAAGATATTTTACCAAACTGTATTTTACTTTCCATGATTGTGTCCAAAGCTGGTCTGATTCAGCATTACAGTACTTTATTTAAATCCTTACTTCCTTTTTTTTTCCAAAATGCAAGAACAATCAGTTGAATTAAAAAAACAAAACAAAACAAAACAAAACAAAACAAAACAAAACAAAAAACGTTTTATTTATTAATCTTGGTGTCATGTTACAAATGGTTTCAAATTTATTTTACCTAACCAGACAAGTACAAGGAATTTGGATCTAATATTAAGGTGAGTAACAATCACAGTGGCAGTGAATAAGTTTCCTATTTGTTTTTGTGTTTGTGCACTAGACTGCAGCCCAAGTCCCAGTCAATTTGGCTGAGTGCTCAGTTTTAATCACATCCCGTTTATGGGGCACAACACTGCTGAGGTACATTAGGTTGAACATATACTTGTTTCCATGTTAGCTTTGGTACTTTCCTCCTTCAAATATTCACTGATGGGGAATATATGAGAATATAATACAATCTGGCACGTGTAGGTTGAAGCAAAATAATCAATTAATCAGTATGAAGTGACAAATTAATCTGTATGAAGTTATAATTTTCTCAGAAAGATTCAGAAGTAGTAAATAAAGCTTAATAGTTCCTTGAGTTATTACAGCCAGAGCTGAGGGGTAAGCCTATTTTCACAACCCAATTTTAAGGACTAGCCATCTTAACGAATGCCAGTTCTTCAGCTTGCAGAAATCTTACTTATAGACCAGAAATCCATGGGCTTGGGTTTAACACAGAGACTAAGGCTCCATTACTGAACAGTAATGATGCAAATCCTCCTCCAAAGAGCCACTACAGTGTACAGTATATTCTGAATGTCCCAGTTATAGGAACTGCCTGATCCATCCAGAGAAGGAAAAGCAAGAGTGACTTTAAGGATTGGATCTCCCTCTACTCTCCTCCCACCATTTTTTTTCCCCTGTTGGTGGGCATTCAGCCTCCGCAAGAACTGGAAGGAAAACTTCTTGCCTGGACAAAGGTTAATGTATCTTGTGTGCCCACAAAATGGGCCTACACATCCTCATCTGACCAACTAATGCCATTCTGATCAGGGAAGGAGAGATCCTCTTCCTTCCTGGGGTTAGAATAATATTATCTCAGAGACCTGTAGGTGTGCTTATGGTAATCATCCTTGAGTTCAATGCCGTCCTCTGGCAGGTGTGTTGGACTTGCCTGCCTGTGGTAGGATTCATCACAGGCAGACTGCCAGCATCACCTTCCCAACCCCCTCTTGGTTCCTCTCTTGTCCATAAGGAGAGAAAACACATCTGCAGATAAAGCCCTATTAAAGCTCTACTTTGATAAGGAGTATTGTGTAGATAGCTGTACTGTGAGTAGAGGGTTTGATATATACCTGAGAGTCCTTGCAGATAACTTCAAAGCTGACTCTAATAATCAGTGTAGTTATGTGTTTAATGACCACTCTGTGGGTTGTTGTTTTATTAAAAAAAAAAAAAAAATCAAGGAGTAAAAAGAGCCAGAAACAAAATTCATATCACACAATTTAAAGCTGCCTGTATTCCTGCCAGCAAAATTTATATCCGTTGAGATGTGAACAGGCAGCTAAGTCCAATTTGAGTGAAATTGGAAGCTGTAAGAATTGAAAACATCATTTATATTCCCTATCACGGAGGTATGGCTACCTCTAAACAAAATACATATGCAAATACTTTAAAGTAGGGCTTACGTATATGATTGAAATCTCTGTCTGAGCAAGAATTCAGATAGTTGCATAATTTGTCCACGAAATAAGTCAGGCACCCGAGCTTTTGCAAATATATGTGCTTCTAGCATTTCAATATGGGCTCTATTTTATTTATTTATTTTTATCTGTCCCAGCCAGCTTCCCTTGTGCATAGAGCAAAATTTGATTACATGATTTCATATTAAATGGTTTACACAAGAACATTTGCATTTGCCTTGAAGAAACAATGATTTTGTGGCTGTATTGAGAACTGTGGCTGTAGTGATGATGACAGGCATAGCTAGCTGCTCCAAAACCTAAGCACAAGATACCAATTAAGCCATTCTTATCTAGTGCTGTGGCCTCTGACAATGAAGGTGTGGAAAGAAATAGGTGCTACCTATGTTCAGATCTCTTTTTTGTGTGCCTTGCTTTGGTGTCCCAACAGCCATCTCTCACTGCTTGCATAGTGAGACCGGATTTTGGAGCGATAGAGGTCAGAAGGTTTTTTCTGAATTAACATGCCAGAGTATGTGGTGTCATGTGGCCAAGTCCTGTGTCACTTGAAAGAGGACAAGGGGACAGGACTTTAGACCTCGATGAAGAGCCATATATTTTGACAGGCATACACATTCATCCTTTCCCGCAAATACAGTATGACAGCACCACAAACCAATTTTTGATACTGATAATTAATACTTAAACCAATTCCTGCCATTGATTTAGCACTATTTGGGTATGAATTGAAGTCAGATGAAGCTAAGGAAAATCAGATAAAATTTTCATTTTTATTATGTTTTGTTGACATAATTTAAACAAAGAGAACCTGAAGGCTTTCAGTCAATGCATGTTGGTGTATTCTTCATTATTATGACCCATACCAGGTGAACTCCTTTAAACATGGGGAAATCATTCTATCTAGTTTAGCCTGGACTGTAGGAGGTACTTAGGTTCTGCATGAGACCAGTGGGTAAGGTAGGAAGGAAGAAGAACACTAGATGAAAGTTAATTTTTCTGTTGTGAAGTGCATTGCTACCTGTCTGATGGTAAGAAGAAGGGGTTCCTGCATCCTGAGATCATAACATTTCTGGTTTACCTAGGTGGCACACCAGGACTAGCCAAACTATGCTTAGAAAGAGGAAAGCTCAAGATTTCTGATGGACAGGGCTGTAGTGGGTTGTGACCGATGTGCACAAATGAGTAAATGAACAATGCTAGGCCCATAATGAAGTATTGTGTGTGTACCTGGGCTCCTCTCAGCCAGACTGAAGAACTGGGGATTCAAAGCCTGTTTTGACAATTTCTTCTGTTTTTACTAGCTCTCACTTTGCAGTGTTAGTGCGACTGATTTTAAACAAGCAGACACAAATACTCTATTTTATTAGACTATTTCCCAACTATACCAAAAACTTCACACATTTTAATGAACTACAGTGTGTGTGGATATATCTCTACAGTCAAGGAAAGAAGACAAGGTGGGCAGGAGGAAATGTTACTCTCTAGTGATGTAACAACTAGTTTCAGTTTGTACTTAACTGTAAAGAAGTCATGCATTTGACATCAGCTCTAGAGATACGCAAGTTTTCAGCATTATGCCCTGCACTGCTGATAAAAATCTCCACATGAGCTAAATGTAGTGATCCAGGACAGGTCTTTACAATAATTAAACAGAATTGCTACATGCAACAAAATGAGTCACTAGTCCAGTGGGTCAGGCTTTTTCATGCTTTTCCACGGTGTCCCCATTCAAGGGTGAGGATGAAACAAGAAGAGGGCTGAAGGACATTTTTCCAGTACCCCTCAGTGATGCTGCTGTTGTCTTTGGCCTGAAACAGCTCACCGTACCTTCTGGTACTTCAATCTGAAGCTCCTTGTTCTTCCTAATCATTTGTCTTTAAACATCTGCTCCTTGATATTGACCTCCTCTTGCCTCTCATGATTGCCTCACTTTTCTCTCCTGTGTTGCTGCTCCATTTTGAAGCTACTGTATTTGGCTGCTTTTTTTTTTTTTTTTTTTCCCAGAGCCTCTCACCTTTTCATACAAATTCCCACCTTTCCTCAACCTACATTTCTTCTACTCTTTGCCACTCAAATCCCACCATAGGAACCAGTTCTTCTGTAGTGGCTACACAGCATTGTACTATAAACGATCACATTCATCTGGAGAGTAGCATCCAGTGGGAGATACAGTAGCCAAGCCATAATCCAAGATCTCATGATGTTTTTCTCCTTCTACTGCTGGCAGTCATAGTTTTCTGTTGTGCATTAGAAGATAAGCCAAGAAAGGTCAAAATGATAAGATTGCTTTTATTGGTAGTAAATGCTGCAGACCTGCATTGAGGCAAACCAAGCTCTGTGATCTAGAAAGGCAACAGGGCTCAGCAGTTTTCTGAGGTGCCCACCCTGAAGAAGAAGAGGTAGAAAAGATGTCCTAAAGTTTACTTCCCTTCATAGGTTGGACAAGATCAGCCACTATCAAAGGCAAAAGTATGTGCCAAGGACTCTGGTCACTGGTGCTTCTGGAATATCTGCTCTAATGGACAATCCACAAGAGAACTGGACAAAATAAAAACCAGCACTAGTCATAAAAGTGCAAACCTGCCAGAGAATCATTAAAGCTGTGATGACTAACACTCACCTGAAGAAGCAGGAAATGCATTTCTGTTTGTATTTTTCTGCTAAGAGCATTTCACCAGGAAACCACTTTGTGTTGAGGAATATCGGCTTTGCAATAAGAAAATACAATAAGAAAATAAACAGCTAGCATAAGGGTTCTGGAACTGGGTGGTTGCCTTTGGGTACTAAAAATGTGTAGTCATATAATTTTTATTTTTTATTGGAAAAAGCTTAGGAACAATTTTGGGTTCATTATCTGTTGTAGATATTACCACTCCCTAAGAATGTCCCGTGTAAGTTACAAACTAGGCCAAGAAAGAAATTTACATGGGGTCAGAATTACAAAGTGCAATGGAAGGAATATTTATCACCAGTGGGGACAGAAACTGGTGACACTCACTATCATTTTTTGAATCATTTACATTGTTTAATTTACTGATTCAAATTCCAATCTGCGAGAAAATATAACACTCCCTTCCCTCATCAAGTGGAGAAGTTGAAAGACAGGTTGAAAATATAAAATATTGTAAAAGATCTGAGGTGCTGCAATACCACAACAATTAAGACTGCGCAACTGTTCAAATTACACCTTTACTGTAAAGAGGTTTATTTCCAGATGTTTCCTTCTCTCTGTGCTACTTCCAACTTATTGCTGATGAACTAGAACAATAAAATGTGCATCTATACACTCTCAGAGTTGATGGAAGCCACGTTCCTGAGGCTTTTAAGTTTATTCAACAAAGCGTAAAACTTTTGACAGCAACATGCACTTTTTCTGAACCTGCTTTAGGATCTGCAAAAGAATTCAGCAAGAGGGATATCGGAGAGCTAGCAGTAAGTATGCACTCTTTAAGTGAGGGGAAGGGAGTTAGACAGCCTGAATTAAGTAGTTCCCAGAAATACATAATGTGTCCTGGGGCTGATGCAGGATGTTGGTGCAAGGTGTCAAATGAAGAAGGATTTAAATAGAGCCAGTAGAATTGCTCTGAGCAGGGCTTTCTGGCAATATTTCTTTGCCCTCTGGCCCTCAGTTTTAATTGCTTCATTCACACTGCACTCACACAATTACCCACAAAACTGATGAGGGGATTTGAGAGATTAGTAAGATAACCACTTAGAACATATTTTGGTCATATCTGATGCATCATGTGTTAGCAAGGTAGAGGAGGGACGTCTAAGGAGATCATGCAGTCTGTCCATCCGCAACGGAGAGGAATCAGATCTTCTTAAATCTTCTCTGGTAGCATTTTGGTGGAGACATAGCAAACAGTACAGTGAATCATTGCCATCCCTACAGCAGTCTTTTGCATAATCGAAGACTCCTACAACAAACCCAATTCTTTCTTCCTAAATTATGTTTTCTATGTCTCTTATCTCTCTTGTAAGCTCCAATAATTTCACATTTTTTCAGTGAACAAGGATCACAACTGGACTCTATTCCAGCTGTGGCTTCCTCCTTAGCAAACAGAGTAATTACTTCCCATGTCTACTGTGTAACTCCCCTGTTAATAAGGATCTAAAATTGTCTGATTTTTTTATCTGGCAGGGTCTCATAATTGACTGTTATTTTCTTTCTGATCTATTACATCCTGTAGTACTGCTAACTGCTACATCATTTCCTATTTTGCCCTCGC
Source organism: Cygnus olor (assembly GCF_009769625.2). NCBI lineage: Eukaryota > Metazoa > Chordata > Aves > Anseriformes > Anatidae > Cygnus > Cygnus olor. Next base: position 179,544,811 of record NC_049169.1, read on the forward strand.
TCATTTAATTTCTTCCTTAACGGACCACTTCGCTCTCCTCTTATCTGAATTCTACCTTGAAAATTTCAGACTATTTTTTTCAGTTTGTCAAGATTAATTTGAATTTTGAACCTGTTCTCTAGTGCTTACACACTTTTCTGCTTCACGTCATCTGCAAATTTATATGCACTTTCAGTTCATTAACAGTCCATTAAAAATACATAATTAGTGGGGTCAGGGCAGGTTTCTGCAGTGTGCTTGTGTGCTTTCTGTGCTTGTCAGAGTGACAAAAAGGCACTGATAGCTACTCTTTCAGCACAGCTGAAACGTATTCTTCCAGCTTGCTGTTACAGCTACCTTCTTTTTGCAGCCCTCACAGTTGTTTTATTTTTAATTCTTTTCACAGATTGCTCTGCTTCATGCGCAATCCCAAAGGAAGGTGGGAAGAGACTGAATAAACAATGAAATTCAACAGACATTTTTTTTGTTAAACAAGCAGATCTTCATCAAGGTGAAAGTAGTTGTACATCCTTACTGAAGTCAGCACAGCATTAGGCACAAAGATCATCACTGAAATCTAAAAGGACACAACAATCTAATGAAATCACTTTGGTTGAAAATATTAGCCCAGCATTGTGAGGTCTTGATGGAGATTATGTGATGAGTACCTGAGTATCCCTTATTCCATTTAAAAATAATAATAATAATAATTAAAAAAATAAAAAAAGAAAAAAGAAAAAGAAAAGAAATAAAACAGGAAAATAAAAGGAAATAAAAAGAAAAAAAAGAAAGAGAAGGTGTGGTCTACTTACATGATGCTAAATGTACATTTCACAGAATCATTGAAATGTTGGAAGGGACCGCTGGAGGTCATATAGCGAATGCTTCCATTCAAAACATGGCCTACAGGCTTATACCAATGCAGAATTAGCAGTTTTGGCTTGATCCAGCTAAATCCTGGAAACCTCCAAGGATAGGAACTGCACTACTGCTTCAGGAAGATGTTCCAGTGCTGTGATACCTTTCTAGTGATAACATATTCCTTAGTGTCCTGTCCAAGCCTCCCATCTGCTTGGATCCTGAGATGTTGATCTCCTATTGCAGATAAGCAGTGTGAGGACACCAAGATGGGGGTGTCTATTGGTCACTCTGAATAGAAACAGCATACTCACAGACGGTAACAGCTTGTAGGGTCAAAGATGTAACAGCAGGCGTAGCAACAGAGGGAAATTAATTTGTAGGACTCCGTGATAAAAGGTGATGGTTGAGCATTGTTCCATACTATCTATCTTCTCTACAGCCCTGAGCCTGACTCATCTATACCTACTATCACACTTTTGACTGCAGAAAGCTCATGACACTATGAAGATGAGATTTGGTAGTTATCTGATGGGTGGAAACACACAGCAACATCTTATAGGTGATAGCTGCAGTGAATGTGGCTGTAATGTGCTCAGGACAGTGACAAGCCTGTTGCACTGCTGATTTGGGCATATCTAATTTCTAGAAGCAAAATCCACCTTGAAGGTAGAGGGTTTAAAGAACTGAGTTATATTTGTATGTGTGCCCTTGAGTAGTTTTTGACATTTCTCAATCATATCTTATTGTGGTATCATTGATGTTTATGGTATGGACAGTGCTGTCAAGGTCTTTACTCTAAAATTCCTATAATCTTTTACTGCAAGTTCATCCTGAGATGAAATGGTTAGCAATTGATCAGCCTCTTTTTATCAGCAAAATGCCTCCAGCTCCTTTCATTTAGCTTCTTTGGTTTTCTCCCCCAAGGCTGAGAAAAACAACTGTGACAGTGGAAGTGGTACAAATAATACATTCCAAAGGTAGAATAATAATTGTAAAATATAAACATTACATTTTTAAAGTTTCATAAAAACTACCAAGCAATTCCTGTGGCTTTTGGGTTTTATGCACACCATATATAGCAGAAGAGAAGTTATAACTTGATCATACAGAATCAAAAAATTTCATTTTCAAGGCATCCAATATAGATACTTCACCAATATAGACACCCCATTTTTCCATTTTCTCCAAGAGAAGGAAAAAGTTATAATGAAAACAGGCTCAAAAGTTTAAAGGCACTGATTTTTCCTTGGGAAGTGTACAATGCCCTCAAATATTACTTCTGACAGTAGGTATTCATGGGAGTTTTTTGTCTTATGTGAAATTTGCTCTCCTCTTCTCAGGATTTTCCTAATGTTTCCCATATTGAAAAGGACGTTGTTTCTAAGGAAGTCTGCAGAGGCTGGTTGAGGTTTGCTTTGTGGGGGTTGGAAACTACTATTCCCCAACCCCAGGGAAAAGGTAAGAATGAAATTAAAAAAAAAAAAAAAAAAAAACTGCAGTAAAAGGCTTACTTTTTACAAGAACAACAAAAATCCTATTAAAACTGGTATTGTATCAAGATTGATAAATTTAATTCCCTTAAGTTTTAGGAAGCAGAAAGAATTATAAAATGTACAGTTTAAAGCAGCAAAAGTTATGTGTTTTTTTTTCTGACAAATAGGCTAACACTAGGACCAAGCTTACTTCTCCTCTGCCAATTGCAGTGACAAGGCTGGGGTAGCTCTGTCAAAAATCCAGAAAATGACAGTTATACCATAGTGCAGGAGGACAAGGAGACAAGGGATCTGTTCCCTGATTTTAGTTTTAAAATGCTAATGTAGTGAGGATCTGTCTTCTGCCTGTTCTTCTCTGCTGGTTATGGGTGGAAATTCAGCCCTCACCCTGTTTCTCAGAATACTGTCATTGCAATTGGTGTAAGCATGACGAGTATTTAAACTATGAAGAAATGCACTGGTTCTTCTTGTGTATGCTGTTTGTTAACGTTTAGAAAATTGGGAAAGGTTTTGTTGCATTTTTTTTCATTAAATGCAAAGGAAAAAACATGTATTTGATTTCTCCCTTACAGCACACACCACCCATCCTAGTATTTTGTGCTATAATTACACCTCAAATGAAAACGTGGAAGAGGTCACCATATTGAGAACACCTCCTCAAAAATCAATGAGTGTTTCCTATTCTGGATTGCATTACAGATAAGAATGCTGCAGCAATTCTTTTCATGAGGGAAAAATATAGAAACCTTTATATAGCACTATAAATGATGTCTCTCCAGAGTGAGCAGCAGCGTTTCTCAAATAGCTGCTAATAAGACTAAATATGGTAGAGCGTTGCAGTGAATCACAGTGTTGTATTGGGTTACGCAACCCTCGAAGGTCACTTATATAAAGAAGTGAACAAACGAAGTGCAAGCAAGCTCCTCTGTTAATTAACTTGTAAGGTGAGCAACTGGCATTTAAAGAGGAAACTTCTTATGGCTGCCTGTTGGAATGGAGTAAAATTCTCTATTGCAATTGTTCTGTAAGTTTCCTGAGCTCAGCTGAAACATAACAGGTGACTCCATAAATTGTCAGGAATAGTGCTGGTAGAACCCACTCAAGCCCTTCCTTGGATCCCCTTTGATCTCAAGCAAGAGGTAGATTGCTGCAATTGCTCAAATTTGTTGGCTCATTTCAAAATTTGTCTGGTCGGGGGAGGCAACAAAGATGTAAACGTTCCAGGAAACATCATCCTGTGAAAAGTGGGAGCAAGAGGCTCTTCCAGCAAGTTCAGAAAGTCCCCCCTTTCTCTCCCTGAATGCTACTGACTTAGCTGCACCTCTAACATTCATATTGCTACCTAATTTGTGCTGTTTAATACCAGGAGCCAAATTCTGGGTTGTTCACCGTCACTGATTTGCCTTTCTGTGTTTTCTGTGCTTTCAAAGCCATTCAGCATTTTCCACTGGAATGGGAAAAGAGGATCCATAACATCCAGTAACAGATATAACCTGAAAAGTCAGCTTGCAGCAAAAGCACTTCAGAGCTTATGAAAAGAGGGAATATCTGTGCATGCAACATTTCATTTTTGTCCTTTAAAGAATTTTAATATATACACATATGTGCAAAATCATTCAGATTCTGTATGAAGAAGAAGGATACCAAAGACCAACTAATCATTTAAGAAGGGCAAGTTTCATCTCACATCGATTACTTGCAGCTAAGCTTATAACAAATTAGCCAGTGAGTTAATTACTAGCAATGCGGATGACAATGCAAATTGAACGTTTGCTTTACAGACATTGTGGTACTTCCCCACATGATCAAAAGGGCAGAGAACTGCTCTGCAGAGTTTTTCAGCTTAGGCTCTGTACTCAAAATCTCTTTAGCCTCTAGAGGCCTAGAAGATTCTCAGAAGGACTGAAAGAAGGGTTTGTTTGTTTGGCAAAGATCAGCTAAAGATCAGATCTCACTTGTTCTCTTGGAGGTGTTGAGGAGGACACAACATACTGGAGAGGAGCTAGATGAACTCCAGAGTCATAAACTTGAATCACTGAAGTGTTGTTTTACAGGTGGTATTTCCATGCTGTACCAAGGAAGAGGATCCTTAGATCCTGGCTCTTCAGAGGGAAATAGGTGACTGCTACTATTGATGCAAGACACGAGTGAAGGGATAACACAAAACAGCTTATGGGACATTATCTCAGAGACACCCTTCGAATAGAAGAGAAAGGCACGAGATGGACTTCTGCTAACCCTTCTCAAAGGGTCAGGATATACTTGCTGTCTACACAGCATGTTCTGCCATACTCTCCTTAGTTTCTGGATATGCTGTCTTTCACTTGGTTTGTAGAAAGCTTCAAGTGCTTTTGAGTGGAGGGACTGTACCTGCTATGGGTGTCCAGAGATAAACCATTTTGTTCTCTCAGATATTGAGAGATGGGACATCCCCGGAGAAAGAGGACAGCCCTGTAAGGAGAGATCCTCGACATGCAGTCCTCAGTCCTTTTTGCTGCTGTCAGCCACAATGGAAGGTTTCCGTGTGATTTATTCAGTCACTGCAATTTAGATTGACCAAAATTACTGCGAGCACCCTCAGAGCACTTCCCTCTCTTGCAAAGCACTGCATTGCTTTCCTTTTACCTTTGGGGACTTTGGAGAGCTTGTGGCTTGCTCTCTTGATTGAGAGTCCCTCCAATTCTGTCAATCACTCAGGGATTTCCCTAAGAAAGTTTGGCAAGTTTTCACTCATTATTTCCACCACTTCAGGAAGAGAAAAGCTGATCATTCAACAGTTCAGGGAAACAATAAGGAAGCCAAGTTTTAAGATTTCTTTCTTGATGCTAAATCTATGCAATTTATAACAGATTGTAAATTTGCATGAGAAAACCCAAAGAAATGAGAGCACAGTGTACAGGTTTCATCCTATTCAACAGGATCAGTTATTTGTTCATAAGAAGTTATGGCTTGACATATCTCTCTGTTTTGTTCAAAGGATTTTATCGTGAAGAAATTTGAGTACAGCTCTGGTGAAAACACAGCCGTATGTCAGTGTGGTGGTTGACAGCACTGGGGTAGAATTTACAATTGAAATATGTATCTTGCACTGTAAATTCAATACAGACTATAAACTCTTTCAGGTTAGAGCCTGGCACCACATATCCCTGATCATGATAGAGGCCAGAACTGCAGAAGAAATTATATGTATATATGTATATGTATATGTGTATGTATATATATATATAAGGAAATGGTTGTTGTGGTTTAGCCCGGCTGGCAGTCAAACACCACACAGCCGTTCGCTCACCCTCCCCCCTCCCTCTCCGGGATGGGGGAGAGAAACGGGAAAGTGAAGCCTGTGAGTTGAGATAAAGACAGTTTATTAAGACAGGGAAAAGAATAACAACAATAATAATAATAATAATAGTATTAATAGTAATAATGTGTACGAAATAAGTGATGCACAATGCAATTGCTCACCACCCGTTGACCGATGCCCAGCCTATCCCTGAGCAGCCGGCCACCCCTCCACCCCGGCTAGCCACCCCTATATATTGTTCAGCATGACGTCAGATGGTATGGAATACCCCTTTGGCCAGTTTGGGTCAGCTGTCCTGGGTCTGTCCCCTCCCAGCTTCTGCTGCATCCCTAGCCTGCTCGCTAGCAGGACAGAGAGAGGCTGAAAAGTCCTTGGCTTGGTGTAAGCACTGCTCTACAACAATTAAAACATCAGCATGTTATCAGCGCTCTTCTCATTCTAATCCAAAACATAGCACCCTGCCAGCTACTAGGAGGAAAATTAACTCTGTCCTAACTGAAACCAGGACAATGGTTTATAACAAAATGCCTGGGTAACACAAGGAAGACTAAGAATAGCCTGAAAATATTGCAACATAGCAATGGACTATGACAAATTGCTTATGTCTGTGATAATTTATGACTGTACAATGATTCACACAATATTATCATGGGGCAAGAGATGGTTGCTTTTTTCAGTATTTCACCTTGCAAGAGTTTTAAGAGGGAAGATCTTCTGTACAGGGGTCTCTAGGAAGGGAATGCCATAAAGAAATCATTTTAGGCAGGATGATGGAGATGCTGTGGGAGGTACTCTTTTCCAGATTTCTCTTCTGCTGGAGTTTACTTAGAAGGCAGGATCTAGCTGACTTCTTTCCTATAAACATCCTGCTGGCTCTTGACCAGGCCAATTGAAACGTGACTTGAATCATTTATACTCTGAAAGGACTGAAAAAAAAGTTTATTTTGGCAAAGTTATCCCCATGAGCAAGCCCAACAGTTTGAGTGATTTGTCTACTTACGTTCTGAATATAAGGTAGTACAGATAGAAAGGGGAAATTCAAGAGAGGGAGCTGAAGAAAGGAGAAATAAATTGCACAAGCATTAAAAGGGCAAGAAGAAATGTAACTAGTTTACTCAGCTCCTTTTCATTTGAAAAAGAGCTTTTGTTTTGATTTTCTGTTATCTAAAAACTGTTGAAAGGTGGGAAACAGCATGAATCCATTTTTGCAATTTTGTGTTGCCTGAGAAGCATTACAGCAGCAGGTCTGAATGGATGGGAACAGGAAAGTAAGTGAAAACAGTAGAAAGCAATCAGGGGGTGACCTAAAGAGAAACAATTGCCAAGGTTTGCAGCACCAAAGAAGGAAGAAGGCAAGATGAAGAATGGGCAGGACAAAAGGAGGTATAGTCCCTTTCTTCTCCCAGGGAGCAAGTCTAAGGTATAAGAAATCATGATTGTTAGATTCAAACCACACATTATTAACCCTGAATCTGTGAAAAATACTTGTGATGAGGATCACCTATAGGTTTGTATCAACACTAGCAAGCAGTATTTCCTTCATTTTTTCACATCCTCAAAGAATGCTATGACGCAAATGAGAAAAAAAAATCAGTATTATTCTCAAGTTCTGTAGAAATACAGAGAAAAAGTCTGGTTTTACCTATTGGAAAGTAAAGTAAAAACACTAAGGTCAGACTTCCCAGAGTCTTGCAAATAATGAATAAAAGATTAAAAAGTGCTTGGCAGAGAGTTTGTGTTAATCAGTGTCTTCTCATATGGGCATGTTTCCTCCAGCAAACCTGTAAACTTTGATTTTGTGTAATTGGGAGGTTAAAAGTTCTTCTAATTAGCATCCACTTCTATGGGGAATGTAGCACCTAGTTTGCAATCATAAAGGTGAGGGTTTTTTGAAGTGCTGCTAATTATGAAATAAATTTGCCATTTGAAGCAAAAATCAAGTATGGAGACAAATGAAGCCTCAGAATCCCCATTTTTGTCAATGTAGAAGGGAAGGCTATACAGCTACATTTTATAATAACTTTTTTATGGCTGTGGAGACTGTGAAATGGAAGTGAAGAATGAATGGTCAAATGTTTATTTAAGAAATCATTTCATGATTGTTACCAGATTTTTTCTTGGTGTGATGTTAGTTTCTTTAGTTGCCATACAAATTCATGAGAGAAACCTTTAAAATCAATCACTTACTTTAAAATGTAAGGGAGTAAGGGTGAAATCACAGTCTCTTCTGGAAGAGCCGTCCATAAGGCTTTTAAAATATGTGGTTAAAGATGATTGCCCGAAACATATTTTGTCTGACTTGTACTTTCTGACTCTGGCTCCTAGGGACAGAGAAACAGGGATTTCTCCATGAGACTCCAGAATTATTGCTGGATAAATGCTAGGGTTAGTGAGATTCACTAGAAATAGCCCTCAACAGAGATTTACCAGCTTTTATTTCATATATTCAGCACATCACTGGAGAGCACTAGCTTCTGTACATTGAAATTTATCATACTGGGTTTTTTCTTTTCACATATTTCTCCTGTCTAGAGTACAGATGTAGGTGAAAGTGTTATACTTTAAATCAATGCGAAACATAACTATTTTCCCTTTTATACATTATATAGGCTTCTGTGCTCTTGACTCATACTTCACAGAGAAGAGCACTTTGTAACAGAGAGCAATATATAGTAGTACTATGGTTTACCTACAGAGTCTCTTGATGGATCTGGCATGGAGTTGAAATATAATTTCAGAGCTGAAGAACTGAAATCTGAACACAAAATTATGGAGTAAACTCTGTCAATCACTAGTCTTATTGATTCTGACAGATGCAGGGTTAGACAATTCCAATAGCTTCATTTTTTTTTCTACAAGAAAAAAAAATAGGAGTTATATTGACAAAGCCTATTTTTCAAGGGTGGAGAGTTTGGAAGATAGAACTACAAAATGATGCCACCTTGCAGGTGGAATCTTATGCTGGAATTTTATAGTGGAATTTCTTTCACATACGCATGGCAATTGCAACGTAAATGACCAAGCAATCTGCCTTTTAATTAAAAATTAATGTTACACCTTGTTTCCCCCCAAAAAAAGAAAAAGAAAAAAGCAGATAACAGGCTCCACACTTCATCTTAGTGGTGATAACCTGCCTTTTATACATGGCTGTAATACCTGTGATCCTAGTATAGCAGCACATTTTCACAGAATCACAGAATCACAGAACTGTAGGGGTTGGAATGGACCTTGAGAGACCATCGGGTCCAACCCCCCTGTCAAAGCAGGTTCCCTAGAACAAGGGAATTATGGTTGATTACAAAACTCTCAGCCCTCAATAGCAAGAGTTATACCAAATGCAGAAACACACCTTGCCTACAGTTGGGGTTACCACATTCCCACTGGACCTATTTTCTGTCCCACTATGTTCAAGGTCTCACATCCTGACCTGTCAGGAGCTCATTCCACTAAATCAGGATAGACCAAGAATGCCCCAAAACAGACACTGTTTAATTGGTGTCTCCACTCTCATGGCACATTGGAGGTGTCTAGAGTGAGATCTTCTGTTATGCAGAAGACATAACTCTTGAGGGGGTGGGTAAAGGCAGTCTCAAGGCACTGAGATGAAAGTCTGCAGGAAATAGGACCCAGTGCACAGGACACCTCACTCAATTTCAAGTGCAAAGCTCAGTTCTTTGTTCTTGTCTTACCAACAGGAACAAACAGCAGTCAAAAAGGAGGGCTAGCAAATGAAAAAGAGTGCACTGTCTAATGGGTTATTAGTAGATCATCACACCTGAGACTAATGCCTCATATAAGAAAGTGAAAGGATATTTGCAGCTTCGGGAAGATCAAATGAACTTAGATTTAGCCCTCCTTCAAGTCCATTTTGTTGTTACAGGAGATAATTTGAAAATCATGGTTTGACAACTGAAGAATTGTCAAAGGCTGTATTGGAGAAAGCTTCGTTAAATCAATGGCCTTATTGACTGAAGACCAAACTTCGGTTTTAATGAAATTGTCTTTTTGACCTACATCAACTGCCACAGTACAAAAAGAGAATTGAATTTTTAAAGTCACGGGACTTTGCCTCAATCTCTTAAGTGTTATTGCATGATTGAATGGAGCTGTAGAATGCTAAAATCTTTAATGCTGCTTTTATCTTGGGGGTAAATGTAAGTGGCTAAAATGTTTCAAAGCATATTGAGAAGTCTAAGTCAAAGGAAAATACATATCGTCACTGTGAGATGGAAAGGTTTCAAGGGACTAGAGAGATCTGCCAACCAAGGTTTCTAAATCCTGCCTACACAGATAAAAAGCATAATTTCTGGCTCAGAGGTCTAGTCCATCTTGGCAATTAGCACAATATGAGAAGACAAGATTCTAAATTAAACATAAGAAAATAGAAAGCCTCAGTTCCAGGCTGTCATGAAGAAACTAGAACGGTGAGATTCAGTGCAAAATCAAGACACTTTAATTTAGCTTCCATGACCAAAACACCTTAATTTATGTGTGTACCTGTAAGTCAGATGCCTATGCTCCTGCTATAGTGAATGAAAGGATTTTACAGCTGGTGAAGCCTAAAGAGTGACTCACCAGAGTGACCAGATACCAGGGTGAATTCAATTGCCTGAAGAGAAGTTGCCCAGAGAAGCTGTGGATGCCCCACCCCTGGAGGTGTTCAAGGCCAGGCTGGATGGGGCTTTGGGCAACCTGGTCTGGTGGGAGGTGTCCCTGCCCATGGCAGGGGGTTGGGACTGGGTAATCTTTAAGGTCCCTTCCAACCCAAACCATTCATAAGCTTATTGAAAGAAAAGGTCCAGGCACAAAATTTGTGTGCCATTTGCAAACTATGCATTCTGTGGCAAGACTGCAAAACCAGTAGAAAGTGGTCAGCATTGGAGAAAACCTGTTTATGTCTGAATTAGAGGACAGTTAGAGGAACTAATACTTTTGAAACAAAAGAAGCCCTGGCACTGGTATAGATTACATACTAGATGGGAATTTTAATAGTGATGCTGAAAATGCAAAGAAGCTAAGAAATATTCTCCAGACTCTGCTCAGAAAGGAGCAGACTGAGGTTTGTGAATTATGAAGAGTGTGGCAGAGGTATATTGCATTCTGTTATTTAATGAATGACAGATGACCAATATTTCTAAACTGTCAGTCCTGTACTACTTGCAGTCAAGAGATGGCAACTGTATTTTATATTCATCAGCAGTGTAATTTCCTAAAAGGTCTTGCAATATCAGTGGAATATGCAAGACCATGAAAGTGCTTCTTCTGTGCTAATATTTGAAAATGCAATGGACTGGCTTGAAATTTGTATGGCCACTGAAGTACATCTGCTACAGGCAAAGTAACAGACCAGTAGACCTAGGAATAAGTACATGCAGAATTAAGATATAGGAATCAGAGAATCACAGAATGGCCAAGGTGGGAAGGGACCTCTGAAGATCACCCACTCCAAACCCCCTGCCAAGCAGGATCACCTAGAGCATGTTGCACCGGATGGCATCCAGGTGGGTTTTGAATATCTCCAGAGAAGGAAACTCCACAGCCTCTCTGGGAAACCTGTCCCAGTGCTCTGTCACCCTCACAGTAAAGAAGTGCCCTCTCATATCGAGCAGGAACCTCCTGTGCTTCAGTTTGTGCCCATTGCCTCTCGTCCTGTTGCTGGGTACAGCTGAATGTATACAATAATGTAATTAATGACATTCAGTACATCTGAAGGAGCCAGCTGTTATCAGACAAACCTGATTTCATTTTTTGTTATGATTACAAGTTCTGCTGACAATGGTAATTACCAAGATGTGGTATAATTCAGATCTCTACAAAGTGGCTGGGTTAGTATCACACAACATGGTGATTTACAAAGGAGCTCTATATCAATAAAGTGTACATGGAGTAGCTTAATAGCTGGTTGTCTCAAAACAATTATTGTCATCAGGGATTTCTATCAGACGGTTACTTCTAGGAGTTTCTGTAGAGCTTGGCAAGAGATTTGATGATGTTCAACAGTCTCATGAGAATAAAAGGACTGCCAAAAACAGAGAGGTTCACTGCATGGTATAACACTGCATGGCTAAAACACAGGCAAAATCAAGGCTAACCATTTAAAAACTAGCAGCACGGACCATTCTTACAGAAAGGAGCTTTGTACCCTGAAAACAGCACTGGCTTGTAGGGGGGAATGAACTAATATGAGCTCCTGCATGATACAGAGACAAAAAGTGCTAATTCAATTCTTGCCAGTATAAACAACAGAATAGTGAGTAGGAGGAGGAAAGTGACTTTTCTTTGCATGTGACATTATTGGGACTGATGCGGAATAATGTATACAGTCCTGATGTCAATGTTTTAAAAGGGATGTGGAAATACTACAGATGATATAGATATAAGACACAGATATTTTGATGGCTGGAAGGGAAAAAAAAAAGAAGAAGAAGAAGAAAAAAAGTAAAAAAAAAAAGAAAGAAAAAAAAGAGAGAGAGAACAGTGAGAGCTCAATCTGTTTATTTTATCAAACAGATCAAAAGACAGTTTGATTATAGCATGTAAGAACCTTCATGGGGAGTAAATACCAGTTACTGAATGGCTCTTTAATCTAGCAGAGAAAGGCACATCAAGAACTAGTGGCTGGAAGTGAAGCCAAATTCAAATGATAAATTAGACAAACTTCTAAGAGGGAGGGTGATTAGCCGCTGGGTACAAAGGAGCTGGTGAATTCTCTGTCACCTCATTTTTTTTGCAGTCAAGAGTACATGTCCTCCTCAAAGCCCATGTTTAATTAGATCCAGAGGATGTGGCTTAGCATGGAGGTAACAGTGTGAAAAATGCTAGCTAAGGATGCAGATCATGCTAGATGGCCAGATAGTGTCCTTCGACCCTGATCACTGCAAATCTTGAGGGTACAACTTCCAGCAATGAGTCTAACCTTGATCTTGATTGTTGATTTCATCTATAAGCCATGGTGAGGTTCATTCTAGTACTTTTAGAAGATGTCTGGGGCTTACACATCCCCCCTAGGAAAACAGCGGAGAGGTGATGCAAGAGAAATGAAGGAGGAACAACTCACCTAAGTGTTCCTCCTAGGGAAAGGGGAGAACAAGGAAACAGGCTGCAACATACATCTGACCATTTAACAGTGCTCACCAGTACAACAGACACACCACAGTTCCTAATTAAATATTGAGCACAGGATAAAAAAGGAGAAGAAGCACCATCTCTGAGAGATGCTGCAGCTCAGGGATATACAGAAATACTCTTCACCCAGTAAGGAAGATTTATTGCCTCTATATTAAATGTCTTTTCCTCTCCCTATACCCCAGGACACATATTTTGCAAGCCTGAAGTGAGGAACATAAACATGAAATATAACATGTAATTTTGAAAATTTGACATCAAACATATTAATTGTGTTGTGACAGTTATCTAGTACTTTAACACAAGAGAATTCCAGAGCTCTTTATATTAACTCATGATCAATAATAGAGGAATTGATTCTAGGTCAGGTTCTGACATTTTTACCAACATTCAGTGTACTTTCCTCTGTGCAAAGTTCAACCAAATTAAAGGGAGTATTTGCATGATATAATGGCTTTCACGCACTTATAGCAACACTAGGCTTTAAAACCTATTGCTTGGGATATCTTGGGCTTTTTCTAACCCTGAAAGTGTTGAAAAAAAGATAAAAAACTGTCTAGAAAGCTACTTCTAGAGCAGTTTTCATAGCCTTGAAATCCCCTTCTGCTCAGCATAAGAGTTCTTCCTCTCCTCTTAATGTAATTCCTTGGGCTGAAGGAGGGGAAACACTATCAAGTCATGGGCGTGGTTTGCCCTCTTGAAATGGTTAAAGACATGCTTCCTCAGAGAAAAGAAAACCCTTATGAAGGTGGTGTGTGATACCCATCCACCATAAAATCTCAATCTGGAAAGTCTATCACTGAAAGAGCAAGCTGTTCTGATTTCATAAGGCAATTTATTTATTCAGAAGAAAATCTTCCTAAATTACCATCTGACAGATGTTACTCTCAGAAATGTTTTATTAAATTCCAGCACCTTGAAGATATTCCCACTGAGTCTTCCTCACAACAACACAAGCTTTGACACCTTGGTGGATAAAGTGCCTACAGCAAGAGGAAAGCAGATGTGCCAAGTCAGCTAAAGCTCAATGTGCAAAGGGAAAAGGCAACAGTTGGCAAGTATGCAGATATGATGTCTGTTAAAAATACCCTCCTAGGATTGCTTGTATGCAAGGTGTTATATCCTCAGGATTGCCTTTATGATTAGAAACCCTCACCAGCATTGCTCCAGACTACAAAATCTCTTTCTTATGCAACACTGAATCTTAATGTGGTGGCTTTGTGGCTCCATTTCATAGCAATTATTTAACAGCTTTGGATCTAACATGTAATGCAAAAGAAGATGACTTACCTCAGGGCATGTTTAAAAGATTTCTTGCTAATATGGTCTGAATCAATACTGTAGCACAAATTAGCATGAATTGCAAAGTAGTAAACCAAACCAAAACAAAAACATAATATTGAGAAGGTTTTTTAGTATTAGTCAACAGAAACAGGATGGATTGTGATGCTTTCTTGAGCTCAGTACTGAATACCCTTGGAATCAGATAGCAACATATTCAACACAACTTTTAGTCATACGTTTAATTTACAAGGATTTTGTTGGACAAGCATATCATAGGATTTAGGGATTAAAAGGATTTATTAGATTATCATGTTCACACATTTCCTTATTCTTTTGTAGTGTCAGGGTAAAGAACTCACTATTATTGTCTGCATTTTTTTCAGTGTTCTGTCTAGGTATTTCCTATATTACTGAGCTATAGAATTTATGCTACTTTCTCTAGGACATTATTACTCAGTCAAATGAACTTCACCCTTAGAACATTTTTTTCCCAGACTCATCCCAAACAGTATAATAAGTGCTAAATGCCAGCAAAATATTAATGAATATCATCCAAAATTTAATAAGGATTAAGTTGCAATACTTCAGCAATGGATGTGCTTCCATTTTAACTACCAGTTGTTAGCAACACCATTGGGAATACTGAAGTTATATTTCTGCCCACTTAGTTATAATTTCCTCCATTGCTGTCTAAGCTGACATTTGGATTTATTGACAGGTGAAAGAGAATAATCCAGCTACCTCAGCTAGCAGACTCCAGTGGGAGGAGGTCGGTAGAACATCTGCTTTGCAATTTGCAGTTGTCTATTTATTCATGCATGGAACTCTGTTGTCCCAGGAATAGTTCACTCATATAATATGCAGAGTTCTAACAAAAACAAACAAACAAAAAGTTTTTATTGAGTTCTTCAAAAAGTATTTTTGGCTTCACTTAAGATGAGAATTTATAATTTTCCTCCATAACAGAGTAGTTTTATCATATCAGAGTTACTGAAAAGAGTCTTGTGACATAATAAGTATTATCTCCTGTTATTGCATAAGTACAGATTTTATTTTTTCCCCCTGTGAATTACTTATTGAAATCAATTGGATAACAGCTGCTACGCAAGCTGTGGCTAGAAATGGGCTGAATCAAAGTCTACATCAGAGCATCCTTAAATGGTAAGAAATCTCAGACGCACATGTGAGCTTCACAAACAAACTTTCTCTGTATGGTAAGGTAATGCGGTAAACAACTGCTCATTTTCTTCCACTCCCACAAGCCTCTGAATGCCTGAGCAAGACCTATCTGAACTTGCATTTTTCAGTTCATGACCCTTTGCAGCTCTAATAATAGAATTTAGACATCTATTGCAGCTGTAGTAATAGGTCTATACAACAAAACATTTGTCATTTTGAATTAGTCAAATCATCTGTCTCATTCTGGATACTGTCTGTGGCACTGACACGTATTATGTGCTTGAGAAAAAAAGGGGGGGTAAACGAGCTGTCAGAGAAAATTAATCATAGAAAATTAATTCTTTGATAAATGCTTTTTATGCTTTGGAAACTGAGTGTTTATCTCCTGACTTCAGTTGTGTTTTATAAAAATGCATTTAAATTGAACTTCTAGAATTTGCCTGCACAGAGAGCCAGTACCTGAGCTCCCAGGTGCAGTGGAAGGGACTAAGCATGAGACTGACACCTACATAAAGGTGCCTACGCATGTGGCCAGCTCTGTGTCTAAGCTCCCTTGCAACCCGTGAAGAAGTGGGTGCCATTCTGCTGTTTAGTTTTAGGTACATGAGCAGTACCTCAGTTACCTGAGGTATCCACAACCATTTGAGATGCCCTAGGAGGTATTTCAGATATTTGAGATATCCCTGTGGGGTTGGTAGATATCACACAAGACCTCTGGGAAACCTTTGTGACTGGCAAATGGATGGAGAGGCTTGGATTTTTTTTTTTTTATATAAGTTGCTGTAGAACTTAGTGGCAAAAAAAAAAAAAAAAAAAAAAAAAAAAACATGAAAAAGACCAACATACTCAATGTCTTCCTTGCCTTTGTCCAAGCTGGGCAGGCTTGCCTTCAGAAATCCCAGGGGAAAGTCTGGAACAAGGAAAACTTTTTGTCAGAGAATGAAAAAGTTAGGGAATGGTTAAACACATAAGTCCATAGGACCTTTTGGGATGCACCCACAATTACCATGTTGCTGGCTGAAGTCATTGCAGGCCACTGTCAATTATCTTTGAAAGATCATGGTAATCAGGTAGGGTTCATGCGGCCTGAAAGAAAGCAAATGCCACTCCTATCTTCAGGAAAGGCAATGAGGAAGATTCGGAGAGCTACAGGGTGATCACCCTCACCCCAGTCATTGGGAAGGTGATGGAGCATATCCTCCTAGAAACAATTTACAAACACATAAAGCACAAGAAGGTGACTGGAAGAAGTCAGCATAGATTTACAAAGCCTTCTAGAATGAGATATCTGTCCTGGTGGACGAGAGGAAAGCAGCAGATACTGTTTATCTTGACTTTAACAAGGCCTTTGATGTTGTCTGCCACAACATCTTTAGAGACAAAGTGAAGTATGTACTAAATAATTGGATATTGTGGTAGATTGAAAGTGGAGGATATGCTGGGCTCAGAGGGTTCTGATTAGCAACAAGAAATCCATCTGCTGGCCAGTCACTCGTGTGGTGCTCCAGGGGTTGATACTGGGGCCAGTGCATTAATACAGCTGCATTAATAACCTGGATGATGGGACAGAATGCAACTTCAGCAAGTTTGTAGATGATACAAAACTGGGAGGAGCGGCTGATGCACCATGGGTGTGCTGCCATCCAAAGGGACCTTGACAGGCTGGAGAAATTGGCTGATGAGAATGTCATGAAGTTCAACTAAGGGAATGCCAGGGAAGGAATAATGCCATGTGCCAGTACACACTGGGGGCCAACGGACTGGAAATCAGCTTTGTAGAAAAAGACTTGGGAGTCCTGGTGGACAACAAGCTGAACATAAGACAGCAATGTACCCTTGCAGGAAGGAAAACCAAGAGCATCCTGAGTTGCATTAGCAAGAGCATTGCTAGCAAGTCAAGGGAAGTGATCCTTCCCCTCTTTTTAGCCCTCGTGAGTCCACATCTGGAGTGCTGGGTCCAGTTCTGACCTCCACAATACACAAAAATATGGACATAGTGAAGAAGGTCCAGCAAAGGGCCATAAAGATAAGTAAGGGTTTGGAACACCTCTCATACAAGGAGAGAGTTAGGGCTGTTTGGCCTGGAGAAGAGAAGGATTGGAGGACTATCATCAGTGTATATAAATACCTTGTGGGGTAGGAGGGAGTAAAGAAAACACACCCAGCCTCTCCTCAGTGGTGCTCAGGGACAAGAGGCACAAACTGAAACACAGAAAATTCCACTTAAGCATAAGAAAAATCTTTTTTTACTGTGAGGGTAATTGAAAACTGGCACGGGTCAATCACTATGTGATAAGATGAGGGGAAATGGCCTCAAGTTGCACCAGGGGAAGTTTACATCGTATATTAGGAGAATTTTTTCCTGAAAGAGTTGTACGGCATTGGAATAGGCTGTCCAGGGAAGTGGCTCTTGGATATCTGGATATCTACTGTCTCTTCAGTTTCTGCTTACCAAAACTATGGTTTGGTGTTTTAGTCTTGAACTGAGTCCCAAGTGAAGGAATTGCAAAGTAAAAACTGAGTCAAATGGGGGAGACAAAAAGCTGACTGTGTGTCCCATGGAATCCAGCAAGTTTTGTCATGTGAAAGTCTGAGAAGAGCTTTCAACCTCATGAACATTTTGTGCCTCTCTCCATGTCATATTGACTTCCACAGATACTGAGCAGCTGATAGAAACCGTTGCAGCTCCACTGAGCATGAAGCACCAGCACCAGCATATACAAAGCTGGCCTGTTGGTTGTCTAGGCTGTCAGATAAAAGACTTTAGTATCCCTCTTTCTCAGAGTTTTCTGTGTTTATGAGATCGGCTTAGGGCACAGGCAGGATTAGGGGATCAGATAACAGCACATCCTGCAGTAAAATGGACTCTGATAACTTGCCTAAAAACATTCAGATTTTCGTCTCTTGGCTCTCTGTGTCATCCTGAACTTTAATTTAATTACATCTATTTCCTCTGGCTGTCTGCCCATGCATTATTATCCTTTATTTCATCCACTACTTGACATTTATTTGTTCAAAATGAAAATGACCTTTGCTCTTAAAAGATAATAAATTATTTTTAGATTTATAGTAATTCCCTGTCACTTGAAATGATGCTCACTCAGAAGAACATGTTAACATCAAAGGCAGGAGAAGTAAAAGCAAGAGCCTCAGACATCTGAGCAACTAAGATTGACAGATGATGTGTATTGGTGACTCTCCATTGTTTCTTTTACTGTACAATTATATTTAATATTTACAATATTGTTTAGGGAACAGAATCATGTTTATTAGAAATGAGAGCTCTCCTTGTGAATCTTCAGGACAAAAATAATGTAGGACTTAAAATTTATCCTGGCAAAGATTATTTATTAATTTGAAAGACTTTCATATTAGAGATACCTGGTCCCTTTCTCTCCTTCCTGCAGCTGTGTAGTTCACTTTCTGCAAGCGTATCTTTGAGTAGAAGATGTGTCCAAGGGTCTACACCAATAACATGATGCATTTATTGGGGGTCTCTCATTTCAATACAGGATACCAGAGACTGCCTACATTAAAACAGGAGCTTTACAGGCTTTGTTCCTTCCCTGTTTTAGAAGTGAAACTCTCCTAATGCCCCCTACTTTACTATTCAATTGCTATTGCTTTTGGAGCTGTATCTGAAACTGCTGCACAGACTGCAGTCCATGACCTGTTGATCAGTCAGCCAGCTTGCCAACACTTGGGTGCCCCAAGAAGACTTGCTGAGGCACACAACCAGGCGCCCTTAACCATTGTGATTTTATTGCAAAGTAACACATGTCAATGCAAGTGGGACATTCCATCGTAATGAATACTCTTCAGACAAACCAAGACATTACTGAAGTGGCTAGAAACGTGAAAATCAACCCAATTCAGAGGGGGATTATTAGAAACTCCCATTTCTTGTCCATCACTGTGTATGGGCATGCAGCCTTAAGACCAACTCCCCTGTGTTCCTGTCTGGGAATTAGACTTTTCACAATGGTCTGCCTGAGCAGTGTCAGACTTGCATCCCACCTGTTAAAATGACATAATGCCTGCATGAAATGCATTTGTCACATTGAATGTGAGTTCTAGGCTCAGAGAACATCCAGACTTTCTTCTCTTGTCTAAGTGAGAAAATCAAGCTTCCAAAACGTTTGCTTTTCAGAGCACTGGAAAACTTGTAAGGGTGGATTGGTAATAAATCCTCTCTGTGCCTGCTCTAAGGGGTCCCATTACAAATAGTAAATGCTGAAGCCAAGTGGTTCAGCTGTTTCCAAGTCTTTCTGGACCATGCTCAGAGGCAAATCAGGAAGAAGTAAAGAGGGAAAACCTGTGCACAGAACCTCTTTAAAAATTCAGGCTTAATATTTTGTGCCATCAAAGGACTTCAAGCGCAATTTCCCAAGCACTTACGGCACGAGATAGATAGGGTGAATATTTGGAAGCTGTTACTCATTATATCCCTGCTGCAACAAGGAAAGCTTATTATTGGTGGAGCAAAAATGAGTCAGAAGGGGCTGAGAAAAGTGAAATGAGGGAGGGAGCACAGCAGTCCATAGGCTCAAGCAGAACAGAGCTGATGCCAGCTTTCCACATGTGCAAACCCTGGAGGGAAATAAGGTCCAGCAGCAGCAGCAGTTTTAACTTTATGTTTCAGCATTGGCACGAGGCAGATCATTTTGACTTACATAGAAAACAGAGCCTGTACAGATGGAGAGACTATTTTTTCTAATGTCATGCAACAAATGTGTTCTTTTTTTCCTCATCCAGAAGATATTTCTGACCATTCCCAAGTCACTTTGAGCAGGATGTGTAGGTGACAGAGACGTGGAGCACTCTGAGTGAACTTCTCTGGTGCTGAGCAGCAGCAGAAAGATTTTGTTCCACCAAAGTCCCATTTTAGCGTGAAAAATAGGATTTACATCATGCTCAAGAGCTATCTGCAATTAAAACTTTTTTTCCTCTTATCTGTTTCAGCACCAACTGGTGTATGCAAGTTCTTCTCTTTTTATTTGACAATAAAGACAATAGCTTTAGGTAGGAAATGAACACCATGGCTCCCATGGAAGCAAGAGCTAGCAATCCCAGTGGGGTGTACCAGACTAAAACTTTAACTAACCTCAGGCTCACAGCCCCCCTAAGGTCAGACAGGGGAAGATATAAGGGCTCCAAGATAGACACAGATCTGGAGAAGCGTACAGAAAACATCTGGAGACTGGACAAAACCCAGAAATGTGGTTTTCCTTAGTCTGGTCCCAGTTGCAACAGTCAAGGGCTGAGAGACATCTCTTTTCTCAGCCTGTCAAGCAAGTTGGGGTAAGACTACACCCTCTTTCAGAGCTGGGGAAGGCAGTTCTAGGAAGATGACTCTTTCCCAGGCTGAAGGGAATGAACTGGCATTGTTCCAATTTTGCCTCAAAACTCCCAAGGGGCACCGGCAAAAAAATGTCCCAGAACAGTTCCTGAGAAGAAAGGCTGCATTTCTTGTGTGGGTGTTTCCTTCAAGTCTTATGGATTTGAAGCAACTCTGGTTGGGAGTAATTTAAAGGTCTCTATAAGAGGAACCAGCTCTGAGTTGTAGCCTGCTGGCGAGTTCAGCCCGTAACACTGTGGCAAGCAATCACTTTCTGTGTGTATCCTTTACTTTCTGTGTGTATCCTTTACTTCCTTTTTAGTGTTTTTTAACAGCTGTATTTTTTCTCCCACTACTACAAATATGAAATCTTGGAGAAACTAAGCTCATGATTAGATGACAGAATTATGTGGATCCGTGTGAAGAACTTTGGGAGACACAAACTTATTCAGGAAGAGTGATTGTATTGCAACTTCATATTTTAAAGGGCAATATTCATTTAACAATTTTGTCTGACAGATTATAGTTAGTCTAAACTATTATTTCAGTATTCCATTTTTACTCATGGTGCTTTTCCAGAAACTCTGTTCCTACTAAATCTTTCTAAAAGTCTTCATAATAATGCACAGCCCTTCTGGTTCAGAACCTTTTCTGGGAAGTTTTTTATTCCCTAAGTCAACAATACCTGAAAAATCTGACATGCATCTGTTTTTCAAAATGGCAAGGTAGCCCCATCACTCAGAATACCTAAAAAGATTCTGATGCGTTACACTGGGAATACTTCATGCTTACATAAATTGCTAGTTTTAAGGCAGAGAGCCTCCTTGGAAAATCTCACAGGGAGGGATTAGCCTGGCTGTAATTTTGCATTGTATTTCAACAATATGCTCTCTCCTTTTGCTTGAAAATATTTGTACTCTTGCTTCTTGGTATATTGGCAGGTGCTAGCAATAACAGATGATAAGTTATTGCTTTATTGACTTGCAAGTGCACCATCCAATGCAGCACTACAATACCAAGATTATGTGAAAGCTGGTGTTCTTGGACCAGCCATGGGAGCTAACCTCACACTTCCATAGTGGTTGAATCACAGCTTTAAAAAGGAAAGACGGTGCTTCAGAGAGATCGGTTCTTTGAGGATCCTCAAAGTTTCTGATCCACAAATCTTCAGACTTTGCCTACTGAATAGGCAGAGTTGAGGGAAGAATCAGATTAGCAGCCTGAATAAGGCTGGAATAAGGCTTCCAGCTTCCGTTTAGAATCACAGAATCACAAAACCACAGAATCATGAAGGTTGGAAAAGATCTCATTCACTTTTATCATCAGGAAATTGGAGTGAAAGAGATGTAAAAGAACACATCTCTAAAAGCACTGCTATTCTTATAAAAAAGAAGAGGTGTACCCATAGTATGAAGGAATGGACATCAGATAATCCAACTTCCAGAAGTAGTACTGGTCCCTAACAGCAGTCACAAAACTGAGAGCCATAAAATGGCTGTAAACCAAATCATACAACTATAAAGTAAAAATTACTTCTACAGAATAAATCAGGCTGTTATTAATGTAGAAGCACACCATCAATATATATGTTTGTTTACTATCTTCTTGGTCCTTTAGAACATCATTGTTTTCAATACAGATAAGGAATATCAGGCATCTAATAGGAGTATCATCATTGACTTTGGTGGCTACATGTGGGCACATATAACTTTTAACTGTTTTGATCTATTCTTTTAATTCTTATGGTTATCTGCTGTGTATCAGAAAACAATTCTGTAAATGCAGAGCAACAGATTTGCTTTTACTTGTGCAAAGTCCCTGCTGAAAGGAAACTCTCTTCTTCACATGGCTTCTCTGCCTTAAAAACTGCATGGAAATGGAGGAAGTAATGTATTGCATTAGTTATATTATGAATACATTGACTACCATTAATCATTTTATATCACACATTCTCCATTAAATATAGAGTTTCAGGGAGGCCTGAAAATACCCTCCTGAAATAATGCCCTGTTTTCACAGGAATTAGCCCCAGGATGTGCCTACCAAAGCAATGGAGGTTCAAGCATCAAACCAACAACTTTATGTCACATATAATGACAGAAAAGCACAAAGAAAAGTACTTTGTAGGAAATTTGTGCTGGTCTTGAATGTCATCCTGGCTTTATTTTAGATGGGCTGCTTTGTGCCTGAGGGATGAGTCAGGCACATAGCAGTGACATTTGTGGGAACCCTGTGTATGTGTTAAGATCAGAATATCGACTTGGAGGTTGGTTGTGCTGTTCAGAGGGAAACAATGTGCCCATCAGGGATATGTTTCCTCCTAAACACATGCATGTATTTCTCAGCTTTGTCATGAGAATTGCAAGAAACATTTGTAGGTGCAGAAACCTTGGGAGAAAGCTAACAAGACAGTGTAGGACAAGATATCAAGGGGAAAAAATGGCACAGAGGCACTGAAAAGCTACTCTGGTTTATACTACCTGAAGATTTGGCCTTGCTCGGAGATGAACAACACATCTGGGTGACACAGAAAGAAAAATTCTAACATCAGCTACACTAAGGGCTGAAACTGCCCATGTTGCACAGACTTCAGAGAATCAATAAATAGTACAGTTAGTAATACCCAACACTACAGATTATAGTATATCTGTAACTGTCAAATTATTGATGTTATTAAAATATGTGGTTAGGAAGATAGGAAAAGCTCCCTAACCACCTCCTCACCTCTCAACTTGTTTGACATCCAAAGTTAAACATGGAAATACATAAAATAAACTGACTGCAAATACACAGTGGCCTCTGCCTGCTGTATTGAGGATAAATAGAAGAGGGCTCTTCGAGGGAACTATTATGTCCTGCTACTTCCTTTAAAATCCTGTATTGTTGCAGATTCAGTTTTAAGGAAAACCTGCTGCTGCTGCTAACTGTGACAATATCTGACTACTCATTTTGGGCAGGTAGTAAGGAGCCAGGAGAGGCATTTTCTGGTTCTCCACCTCCCAGGGCCAAGCAGCTCCTGAGGTACTTTGTGCATTCTGCTCTGAGAATGTAAAATAAACTTTGGGTGGCTTCCTGGGATGCTGCAAAGGGTGGCATTAGCCCCACTTACTTGTTACTATGGAGATCCATTCTGCCATCCTACTATAATCATTTTGTCAATGACATTTTGTTGTTTGCTGATGAGCCTGCTGTTAGGAGAAAGCATCTTTGTCAGAGATTAAGAGCTGTTTGAGGCTCCTGCTTGCACGTCACGCAGAAGAGGGCTGAATCGTTGAGCACAGGAGAAATACATCAGCAGCGACCATCCTCTGCTAGAAGAAGAGCAGAGCAGGGCTACATGTGGCTGACCTACAAGGATCAGTTTCTGATCCATACAGAAATTGTGGGTGCAGCATTCACACCATTCATTTACAAGTGACTACAGTAGAGGTCTGTGCTAACCAAAGGCAAATTATATGAACAGCTGTACCCACATCAAAATCAAACAACAGATGAAACTGAAACCAGGGGGTTCTTCTTTGTATTTTGCTCATGTTCTTTTTTGCCTTTTTTAGTTTGGAGAGGCTCCACTGGCATTGCAGGAATTTATAGTAGACATATGAAGATTGATATGAATAAAATAAAAACAGAAAAATACGTGACAAAACACCAGTGGAAGCAGCAAAACAAGAGGTAAAAGGAGATCTGTGTGTTAATTGCCATAGGCCTCCCTATCGGGATTTCATTCCAATGGAAAGGAAGAACAAACTGAGCTAAAGATGTCAAGAGGATGAAGAACAGGACTGGAGCTTATCAGGCAAGGAAAATAAGAGTTGTGAAATTCAGGAATTTTGCCTGACATTTACAAGGGATGAGTCAAAATCAGCAGGTTAAAGACCCTGAACAACATCCAAAAGGCAAGTCCAAAATCCAAGAGATATGATGAGGCCACAGCTGCTGATGTCCACGTAGCATACAAGTGGGCCAAGACTGGATGTCAGGAAAAGTTTCCTCACCGAGATGGTGGTCAGGCACTGGAACAGGCTCCCCAGGGCACCAGGTCTGTTAGACAGAAGAATTGGACAACACTCTCAGACGTATGGTTTGATTTTGTGTGGTCCTGTATGGAGCCAGGAGCTGGACTCGATGATCCTTGTGGGTCCCTTCCCTGCCTGGGACATTGTATGAGTCTGTGCTTCTTAGCCAGCTTGGGCACAGGTGTCTTGGTACTTGTGTTTGGGTCAGAGGAAAGGTTACGAATGAAACCTGTGAGAGGGAGTGGATCAAAATGACTTGTTTAGAGACTTTTTTATTGCAGAATCACCTTTCCTTCCATAAGATCCCTCACAGAATTGTGTTACAGTAATCTCTTACAAAGTGGGTAGAGTAATGTGAGTAGAAAGGTCTGAAACAAGATTAGAGATTTTCTAAAGACTAGGATTCCTGGAATATATTCACAACTCTGTCACTTTTCCACTGAGCAGGAGAATCTTTTTTTAGACTAAGCAGTAAAATTGGGAAAAGAGATACCAGCTTTTCTGCATAGAATGTCTTTTCTTAGGATTAAAAAGAGGAGGAAAGAAAGAAGTTAAGCTCTTTGCAGGTAGGGAACTACTGCTCTGAATTTATCTTAATTATGTTAATCACTTAGAAAACTTCAAAGTACAGCTACATTAACATTTGCTCACTAGCAAATTTATTTGATGTAGGTCCAACCCCAACCCCTACACAGCATTAGTGTGTGAGGGCTGTGCCATAAAACAGATCAACAGAATGAGATGGGGTTAAAATAGCAGCTGGCAGGGGGAAGGCTTTTTCTTTTTAATATTTTTATCTGCCAGAACATTTCCATGGTCTTATTTAAAGCACCCAGACCCCCAGAGTATCAACGTATCCAGTGGAGGAGACAGGGAAATGCATCATGTGGAGGCTTTGAAAGGCACCATGAGCAATCCTGCTTTGCCTTACTCTCTCTGAAGCAGAGCCATCCTGCCCAGCAGACTGTGCCTTTTCCCTTGGGCTCATCTTCATTTGGGGGTGCTACAGAACAGAAAGAAGTCAGAGGGCCAGAAACCAGAAACCAGGAATTTGGGGCACGATGATGGTGAATTTCCTGACCAAGGTCTGCCAGGCACAGATACGCTCTAAACACTGCCGGCAGGAATCAACCGTAGCTGAACAGCTTTGGAGACCAAATTGTCTCAATTGCTGGCTCAAGGGCATCCTTAAAGCTGTCATAAGGACTGCCACGATGGAGCTGTGTTTGCCACTGTGGCAAACCTTAAACCTACTGGAGGTACTGTCACCTAAGGTGGACCTTCTTCAAAAGGATATTAGCAGGGCTAATCGGTAATATAGAATTATTATTCAACTTTGATGACAAGGTAGCAAATATCATATTTCTTCTGTATTTTTGAAAAACACAGTGTCTTTGGAAATCCTTAGAATGGCAGTGGAGAGCAGAGCAGCTGAGGAAACTGTACACCCAGACACAGGGCAAGAGCAAGGGGAAAACAGTGCAGTGCAACTTCTGCCTGGCCTAGGTGGTATGCTCCTCATCCTGTATTTTTAGGATAGCCACAGTTATTGATTTTTAAATCATAGTTTAGTACTGGATGACTTTAACAGTACTGGGATTATTTCTCTGTATAATCACTGACAACTACACAAGGACATCCTAACAGCTGTAAAATGAATGCGGGCAGGCTGTGAAAAGGACTTCATGGCATGACAAAGGCATGGTTTCTGCTCCGACAGTTTTCGAGGTGATGGTTAAGTCAAATACCTTTTTTCTGGTCACTAAAGATCCTCTAAGATTTATTGTTAGACTAGAAGGTAGAGCCAGTCTCAGCTCTCTCTGTACATTTATGCATTCCTCTTCATCAAGGAAAAAAGCCTTTGTATGAAACTGAGCTACACACAAAATCTATAGCACTTTGTGGCAAGTAAGTTCACCATCTTCTAGGAAGGAGCCCATTGACCTATGTACCTGATGTCAGCTATGGACCCCGATGCAAGATGTGATACAATGCGTGTTGGGGACACGTGGCTTTGACCAAAGCCAAAGTCCAGCCCACCCCACGTCCCATCTGTACTGTATCTCATATAATGCCTGCACTTTTATGGGTATGGTGATACAGATGCTTTAATTGTAAGGTACTTTTAACACTGTCCCAAACCTAAGAGTCTTTAAGCGGACTATTTCCTGCATCTACTCTGCTTTTGTTGTCTCAAGCAGGGATGATCTGGTTATATATAAGATTCAAGAGAGGTGTCACTGTTGCCTTAAATCATGGAAGTGATATTTCCCTCTGTTTTCCTCAAGATATCTCACTTGATCCAGCTTAGCTTTGAAGTTGTCTTTGAACAGCTGGGCACTGCACTCTGATCACTGTTATTGTTGACTGGTGCTTGAGGATCTCCATCAGTAACCCCATCTAGGCAGAATCTCCTCTTAGAGTATCTCTCTCACTGTGTCCCATGTAGCTTTTTCTTGTCAATGCTTGCATTAATCTGCAACCTCTAATTTCACTACTGTATCCAGTGCTTTGCAGAAGTTCCGATGCATGAGATTTATTGCTTGTCCTTTTTGAATTGAAATAAAGATTAAGACAATATTGTGTAAGAAAAAAATTCATTTAGGGTGCTTTTGTTACGTCACAGTGTTACCTCACTATGTCACTGCTCAAATTTATAGATAAAGAGTGATTGCCAAAGGTTTACATTGGAAAATTAGGTTTAGTGTAAACAAATTTTAGAAAACCCAGCTCTCTACACTTAATGATTCTTGAAAGATTTTAATTTCCTACCATATTTCCTTGCTTACACTTTGTACCAGGCTCATTAACTTTCAGCCCAAATATATAAATTACTTCCATCTGATCGTAGCCTCTGGTTTCTCAAAAACATTTGTGTGTGTGTCAGCTCTATCATACAAATCACATGATTTTTCATTATTAGTGCATGATTTGCATGCCCTGCAATCAGGTTTGATTTTCTGACTTCATTGCAGGCCCATTAGCTGTACGAGCGTGTATAATTCAGGAAGAGTCTGCACAATCAGCTAACACAAAACTGCTGGTGTATTTTGTAGCTATTCCAAGCGTGATTCGCTGCTGTGCCTGTCTGGCTTTATGAACCTATGTTGCAGTGGAGTAACACCCTCATATCAGTAAAAACCTGCAGGAATTCAGTGCTAACAAGTGTCTGTAGAGAAGGAGCACTTACCCATAACTCCATAAACCCAGAAAAGAGTCTCATGTCAAAGATTTCTCTCCTCTCGATGAAAGGTTTCAGAAGAGATTCTCTGAAGTTCTGAGATATGTGTTCACAGTCAGACACTTGCACTCAGGTGCTTTGCTGCTGGTTTGGATCAGGACCCTCTGCTCCCTCCCCAGGGCCTGGGAGAGCTGAGCTCCTTAGGACTAAAGTTGTGGCCACCAATAAGCAGGACCAAGATCAGCTTAAACCTGACAGCAACAGAAGCCCTGGAGCCCAGAACTGCACACAATTCTCAAGGTGAGGCCGCAATCATCTGAAGGTGACATTTGAAAATCATCCAAAGGTGATCTTTAAAGGTCCATTCCGACCCAAAATGTTCTATGATTCCAGGATCCTAAAGCTTCTGCAAGGGAGTGGGAAGCAGCATGCTTCTTCCTACTGAGCTTACTGCTGATAGAAAATGTGGCTGAACCTTGTACCCTAGGGATGTGCAACACCAGTGGGGTTATTTTTCAAGAAGAATCCCATACACTTTGTTGTTTTTTGTAGTGGATTGCAGAGCTGACTCTTGTGGCAGGCAGTTGGGTTGGTAACCCCTTAGACACCAAAGGTTTGTACAGGAGTGGTAGCTCCATGTTATGTTTTTATTCTAATACGAAAAATGAAGGAAAGTGCGGGAGTCTGTTAACAGAAAAAGTTGCCTTCTCCAAAAAAAGTTGCTGCTCACACTCTATCTGTGGCTTTCTAAGAATAACCCTGTCTTTAAATTATGAATTTTTCATGCAGAAAAGACAGTTTTCGTGCTTCAAAAGTCACCATGTAGAAGATATTCATGAGAGGTTGCCAAAAAAATTTCAATAAAAAAGATTTTTTTAAGCTTAATATTTTTGCAAAGTGTTGTTTGCATGGTCAGCATTAGAGTCCTGCCAAAAAAAAAAAAAAGATTAACTTTGTTCAGTGTCAATAATATTATTTACTTGCTAGAGATGGAGTTTTGATCACTTCAGTAAATGTTTTTATGAAATTTTGGATACCAATTCCATCAAAAATTGTGAAACTGCTTATGAAAACACCCTCAGTTTTTCAAAGAGCAAACAAAAAAACTTTCAGAAAAATACATGTATTTTTTATATGTTTTTGCTGGCTCTTCACTGTAATATTTGTGGGGTTATGGCTGTCACCTCTTTTTATTGAAAGTCCCAGATTGTTTTCCAGTCAACTTTTTCCCATCAATAGTTTCACAGTTTATTAGGTTCCCATGTCTCAGCTATGCAGTAAATACTTTGTGCAGATGACTCTTATATAGATTTCGTAGATGGGTAAAATGAGTCTTTAAGGAAACAATAACTTTCCCAAAGTCACAAAACAAGGTCAGAGTAAAGCAGCAAAAGTGTGATGGCTTGTCTCTATGGAGAAAAGACTGTCAAAGTAATTTTCTGAAGGATTAATCTTTGTCACAAATGATTGTCACACAAACGAATCTAGAGCAGAAAGAATTAATCAAAGATCTGCGCCTTGTGACAAGAATTGTCACTCATCAGCCACAAAATGCGCCTTGCAATAGTAAAATTAGTAATAATGAGTCCGGGAAACCCAGCATAAAATTAATTATTGGCAATTTAATGGCAAATATTCTTGTCAAACTTTCTGCTGAGAACCTAGGAAGAGGGTCACGGCACCAATGGGAAAAGCCTGGGAGCACAAACCTTCCTTGAGCTAGGACAAGCTTCTCTGATGGCCCTAAACCCTTTTGTCCCTGCCTCTGGCTGATGGAAGAATATTTCTTTAGGTTGAACCAGATCATATAGAGGAGTGTTTATTCCTCAGCTGGTGTGCACTGCAGTGCTGTGCATGTTTTACATGGACACTCTGTATGGTAGAGGGGAAGAGTTTATTGGCCTCTTCTGGTATTTCCCATTTCCTTCCTGACACCTTCTGCTCACAAAGCGTAAGTACAAAAGGAGATACTTGGCTTTCTTGGAGTGAGATGCTCACTGAAAAATAAAAAACTCACTCATATGTGACAAAGCCTATTTGAGCTGTGATTCTTGATCCCATTATGCCTAGCTGAGATAAAGACTGAATGAATGGCTAGTGTTCCCTCCCTGAGGATGCTTACAGGAGTGTATCTGAGATGAGAATGAGAGCTTCAAATTCCAGATCCTCTCCACCTTCAAGCAAAGCACTGCAAATCTTACTCTGGCAAAAATTTCTTCTCTGTATCTGTGGGTTTAGCTGAGTAAAGGCCAATAATTTACCAGAAGAGACTAAAAGGTCCTTGAGGTCTCCTGCTACTCCAAATAGCCACATTACAACATCATTTGGACATGCACATCATTCTTCTCTGTAAAGGGATTGCAATGCCTGTGCTTTTGTTACCTGGTACTGGGCCCCCAAGAGTTTCCCTGCCAGGGAGCATCTTGTAGTCCTTATTTATTTATTTATTTATTTATGTGTTTGTTTGTTTATTTTGTTTTTTTTTTTTTTTTTTTGCCATGGGCAGCAGGCACAGACCTTTTGCAAGGCTTTTCAGCATCTTATCATCATTGAATCTTACTCATCTGCAACCTGAATTTCCGTGTCACATTTTTACCTCTTTCTTCTTTGATCAACACGGTCTTTCTATCTTCTTTTCCCATCAGTATTTGTAGTGAGTGACCACAGAGAGTATAAGTGACTGGATTTGTGTCATACTCCAGGTATAATCCTCTTTGATTTATAATTCTCATCTGTCACCGTCTGCTGGAAATTTCATTGCTGATACATCCTACAATTGCATCAACCTTTGTGCAGCTGAATCATGTTGATGACTCATGGCCATACTGTGAATGATTATTTCCAGCCTGGGCTTTCTCCTTGCCTCACATTATCACGGTTCAGCCCCCAGCGTACAGCAAATCTTTTTATTAGTCTCTGTGTGCTTGACCTGGCACTTCAGGCTATTAAATTTAATCTGATTTTTATTGCTTCATTGCTCAAGATTACCAGATTCTTCCTATATGGTATTCTAGCCTTCCTCTCTATTAATATTATCTCCCAAATTTGTCTCATTAACCATTTTTTTAGTGTTTTTTTTTTGGTTGGTTGGTTGGTTTTGTGTTTTTGTGTGTGTGCTTTTTTTCTTGTGTGTGGTTTTTTGTTTGTTTGTTTTGGTTATTTTTGTGTGTGTGCTTTGGTGTTATGAACAACCGACAAAAAGGCTAGTCCTAGACACCTTCCACTCAGCACCTGCCCTTTGCTGGTTTCTTCCTCCATCAGTGTTAGCTACTGTCCCTTCCCTGGATCCAGATCTTTCCCTGAAACTAATAATAATAATTCCCCTTCTCCATGCCTTAAGCATTAATAATTTGCCCTTAGAATGTGTGTGAGGCTTAGCAGAAGGCCAGGTACTTTGTTTATCACATTCTTTTGTCTAAATACAGACCAACATATCACAAAATAAATAAATAAATAAATAAATAAATATTATCTATCAGATGTTATTGCTATAAATTCAGGTTGCATTTTATCACATTTTCTGTTATCTACATTTTGTTAGGTAGTCTTTTTCTTGAATTTTGTTCCAGTATCTTGCATACACTGGACACAAGGAGAATGGTCACATTACCACATGGATCATTTTTTCTCTTTTCAAAATGTAAGTTTCCTTGCTAATTTCAAATGCTAATGCACTAGCCACGGACAAATAGGTTCATTTGGAAAAGCTTTGCTGTGGGACTTATGATTTCACATGCTAGTATTTCTTGGCTGAGGGTCAATCTGCTCCGTAAATTTCAGCACACTGAAGTTAGATTTTTTTCATCTTTTTGTAATTTTGAATATTTTTGAATATTTGAATATTTTGAATATTCATTCCTATTAAGCCTCCTGTCATGTTTCCTCTTATTAAAGGCAAAGGTAAATAAGCTATATAAATAAGTCCAGTTATCTTGCATCTCAAGCATATGTTTTCTATATGGATCCACCCAACTTCAGCCTTTTCCTTTTTCTGTAGGTTGATATAACTGTAGATTTTTACTACAAATTCAGATTTATAGCTATTAAAATCTAGATATTTATCTGAGACTCTATCATAATTTTCATGTAGCACTTTCTCCTCCATCTGCATGACCTAGTCCATAAAACTTTAGCCAAATATTATAGTGCCGACAAGATGTATCACCTCATCATGGATCAGTAATACTTATTTCATGATTCACCTAATATTTTTCCCAAGTTCTGTATGTTGATGTGTTTGCATTTTTGTTTTGATCAGATCCCAGTTTTTCATCAACTTTTTAGATGGAAAGTCCATTATCTTCCCTTTAATGAAGTCTGTTATCTTAAATAGTTCCTTAACCTTCATTTCAGCTTAATTTTTGTCTTATCCCTTAACAAATATAGAGCTAACTTTGCAATATTGGTTTGCATAACAGATGTCTTTACACAGTCAAATATATCTCTGCATCTGGCCACTTTCCCCCTAAGGTGAACTATAGTTTGAGAATCTTCCATGCCAGATGTTGTGCCTCATTTGGTTAAACTGGAGACCTCTTTTCTATATGGACTTGCTATACCTTTAAAAGTTCATTGAAAGGCTGCTTAGAAAGATTTTCAATGGCAATTTTTTGTTGGAAGATTCTGCACTGGTAAAAGCAATATTGTTTAGGAAAGAAGGTTAATATCTATGCATTTCACCTTTTGAAAGAAGATTTTACATAGACCCAATGTCAGATTTTGATACTTCTAACATAAAAAGGGAAAAAAATCCGGAAGACTTATTTTTTTTCAGAAGTTCAGCTAATTGCAGTGGTATAAGTAATAATTATGAAGCCAAACATATCTGAAAATTAATGTCATAAACTCTTTTTTTTTTTACATGTCAATTTGTGACAGAAATGAGAAAACATTTCCAACCTTATCCTGTTTCCTAAAATAAATTAAAAAAAAATCTTCACGTACATGCAAAAGCCTCTTTCAATTCCCTCCTTTCAAGCATGTACAAGGAATCTGAAGCACTTGGAGCAAGCAACACGCAACACATTATATGAATCCTGCACTGCACAAGTGCTGTGCTGGTGCTAATACAGTTTGCTAATTGTAGATTTTCACAAAAAGTGGCCCTGATGTTATGAGCTACCATGTCTGCTGAGCACCTCCCAGGGCCATTTCACATCCAAAGCCATAAGAAATCTGCATTTTATGGTTCCTTTCTCCTAGAATTTCTCTTCCCAGAATTTACTCTGTTTCAGCTAGTAACAGTGGGGAGCTTCTCTCTGAGACGTTTTTTCGGTACCACTGGTTTATTCCTGTTCCCGAAGGGGCAAATTGCAGTAGTTCTGTGATTGGATCAGACCAGAAAAGGTAAACAAATAGGAATAGTAAACAAACTGAGAGATGGATGCAGGCACACATGAAATACTTTAAGGCATAAAGGAATGACCTGCAGCTTTTTCTTTTTTTTTTTCCTTCTGTCATACATATGTAAAGGAAGACAAATACTTTCAAGCTCAGTTCTCCCTCCCAGAGCCCACTGACTGTTGCTTGTCCTTTTCTTTGCTCTTGTACAGCTCAGTGCTCAGCTCTCTAAGCAAATGGCATATTCCATATGACAGCTGTGAACTAGCTATTTCTGACAGGTACCATCACGGGGACATACCATGCAGCATCATGGCATGCATTAGGGCACAGTGGATAGCTTGGCATAATCAATATATAAAGAAATAATGAAAACATAGTGGCTTTCAGCAGGATCTTTGCCCCAAAGGAGCCTTGATGATCTGTGGGCATACAGAGGCAAATGGGGGAACCTCATCTCCATTTCTGAATGAGAGTGCTAAAGGGATGAGTGGCACACTGAAATACAAAAAAGCCACTTAGGCTAGGAATGAATGCAATTACTACTTCCACTTCAAACTGCAGAATGACTTGATACTGGGCAGAGTGTCAGTGATGTGATGAAAATTCATCTAGAGCGGTGGAGTTGACATTGATGGACAGCCTCTGAGGAGTGAAGATGACACCAAACAC